>NC_063071.1:2747149-3094299 GCF_022605165.1 Purpureocillium takamizusanense
TATCAATCCAGCCGTCCATCCACCAGGGGCAGACCAAAAAAAACAGAGCCGCGTCTCGCCAGGGCTGCCGGTGAGCCGTCACACTCTCCTCCTCCCTCCCCCACCCAGGCGGGCGGATAGAGGGCAGGCAGGACATCAAGGGAACCACGTGGCACAAGCGCTCAGGTCGGGGTTGTTGTATGGAGTGGGCGGCTGAGGAGAAGCTCGGACGTCGATATTCTTTTCTTCATCGGGGCCAAAGATACAGTCAGGCTTCTCGTCCTTGATTCGTCGCCACGGGGCGAGGAGGACAAAAGAGAGACGGCTCGCGTTGGTCGGCCTGCCGATGACGGGCTTGACGGCACCCCGGGATGGGATGGGGGGCATGCCAGGCTTCGGAGGAGCTGCTGCTGCTGCGACGGCACAAAGATGAAACTGCGCTGTAAGACAGCAGCAGCAGACGAGAGGAGCGAATGGCCTGTTCGCTTGGCACGCAGATGCGAGGGCATGCGGCCACGGAGGGCGGGGTTGCATTTGGAGAAGCGCGCGCGCGTTGGGTGCCCGCGACACGAGCGAGCGAGGCTGCTGACGGCGACAAAGGCCCAATGAAGGCGCCGAGTGGCTTCGTCCAAGGATCCAATGGACGTGCGGCTGCTGCCGATGGCATCAGCTCGAGGGGGGGCGGTGGTGGTTGCATACATATGTACTTCGTACCTCCATGATAGGTACATGGATGGATGATATTATCGACGGCGGCTGGTGCGGTGTTCCCATGGCCGGGGCGGGATGCGTTGCAACGCAATTGCGGCGCGAGGCATCGTTGGGTGTGCCGCAATGAGGCAGCGTTGGGTGGGTGGGCGGAGTGCAACAAGAGTTGCAAGTGCAAGGTTTGCAGCAGCAACCTCCTCCTTCTCGTCCTCTGGAAGTTGTCCTCCACCTTGCAAATGATGGCGTTAGCGAAACGTCCGCCGAGCGCCGGGGGAGGCTGCGGTGGCTGCACGCCGTGGCTGAGTTGAAGACACAGCACGGACGAGGCGCCGCCAGCCTTGGAAGTGGAGGATGGAGGAACTTGGCCCCAGGGCATTTGCATCGCTGGTGGATTGTCCCCCCGACTGCATGACCGAGCAGCCCTGATGAGCCACCTCACCTCTGCCCTGTGCAAGCCCCTGGAGCGTGGTGGTGGTGGTGGCTGCACCAGCACGTGCTGCGGGTGGCGGGAGGCAGACTCAGGCTTTCCATCCGTTCATTCCAAGGTTCCATCCCATCCCGGCCCATCCCCTGCGAACACCAGGTGGCTGTTCCCCCCTTTCGTCTGTTTGACGATTTCCCAAGCAAGCTAACGGGCGATCAGGGCCTTGGACAGGACGAACGATACCTTGACGACACGCGAACAAGAATAGAAACCTCCATGGCCCCGCCGCCGGCGCGTCACAGTCACGACAGCCCTGCAGCCCCTGCAGGTCCGAAGCCGTGGAACCCGCACCGGAGGGGCGTCCCCAGGCGGGATGACGGGCGATTGACGGAACCTGGAATGGCTGACAATTTGCAACGAATGCACTGCGTATACATCGAGGTAGCAGTGGTGAAAAGGCAAAAGGCGTGCACCAACCACACCATACCACCACCCCTGTCTCTGGGGTCGACGGCCGGCTTGGGTCGACGGCGATGCCGATGGAGGAGGGTACGATTTCGCCAGAGGCGCTTCCTAGTCTGCCGTACCACGACTCCTCGGGACCAAGGCCGTCGACTGATTGGCGAGGGCATGCAAAGCAAGGCAATCTTGGAGCCCGAGCTGAGTTTGGTTGCAACCCGTACGTAAATAAGGTGGTTGACGCGGCACGCGACGACCTCGTGGTCCTGCTGCACCTTGTTGGTGCTGACAGTACGTAGTAGTGAGCCGTTCCTCTTTTTTCCCCTTCTCCCCCTGCGTTGGTCTGGGTGGTGCTGCATCGGTCGGTCGTCCTTGTGCTTCCACAAGTCTTCCAGCTCGCGTTCCATGCCACACACCCTTCCACGGCCGACGACGATCAGAAAGAATATAACCACAAGTTGGGGGCCGAACATGCATGCGGGAGAGACACTGCAACCGCACATGGGCCCTGCCCCTGACCTGTCTGTGCCTGTGGTTTTTTGCTTTTCCCAGGTGCCGCGCAGCGTCAATCTTGACCATATTCTCCGGCATCGCGTGTCAGACATGCACAAGAGGGGAGCGCGGCTGCGACAGCTGTCTCTGTCTCTGTCTTTGCCTTTGCCTTTGCCTCGCCCTGGGCTTGGTTTGGCCTGCGCGGCAACGGCAGGGTAGGCAAGCAGGCAGGCAGGGCCTTCATTTCCGCAGCATCCGCGTGCTGCGTAGATGACGACTGCTGGGCGTTCGTTTCTCTGCTGTTGCTGTCATGGCTTCCTTTTCGTGCGGGCTTTGCCCACATGGTTTGCGGGCGTGGCATCGCGCGTGCTGGCCAACACAACGAAATGGGAGATTGTGCACTGCTACCTACTACAACGTGCTGTCCAGTGAGACAGCGTCCAAGCACCGTCCAAAGCACACCGACACTGCGGGCGGCACTCGTGCCTCCATGACTGATGGGGTGCTGGTGTTGCTGGTGAGTGGAGCTTCGACAGGTTGCGTGGCTGCTCTGCTTCATCAGCGGACACATGGATGGCCCCCATCATGCCCTGCAGCGAAGCGCGGGCACCCACCTTGGGCAAAGGCCAAGGTGTCATAGGTGGTGCCTGGCGAGCCTGGGCGTGAATTCCATTAGTTCCCGGTGACGGCAACTCCAGCGCTCCCAGGGCGGGCTTAGCGGCGTGCGTGCCTGGCCTGGGCTCCAGCAGGACGGGGCAGATACCACTGCACCTCACCCAATGCTCCCAGCGACTTGTGGAGGGCAACTGGCGGACACCTACTAGGTACAACACCTGCAACTGAACCGGACTGGAGGAGGGGAGGGCTTGCAGGGCTTCGCAGGGCTTGCAGGGCTTGCCGGGGTGGGCCGTCTGCACTGGCCGAGTTTGGCCAAGCGCGGGCCTGCTGGGGTCCCCTTTGGCTCACTCACCCACCCACCAGGACCAAGCCAGGCCCATCATCATCCTTCCGCCTCCACTCCAAAGCGTCCATGCGAATCATCAGCAGCATCGTCATCCGGCCGCCATGGCAAGCCATTCCCTTTGGCTCAGCCCGTCCCTGGGCCCCGGCACGCGCGCGAGGATCCTCCGCGCTCCACGACCCCCACCCATCCCATCCCTGGCTGCACGCATCGCATCGCATCGCATCCATGAAGAAGGAAGAAGAAGAGTCCAAGAAGACGCGGTACGCGGCCATTACGGTTGGTGGCCACGAGTGCCCGAGACCAACAAACGACCGACTGCTCCGACGAGGCAACAGCAACTGCCAGCGCCGCTCGCTCGCATGGCTTTCCCATCGACCACGCGATGGCACGCCACGCCGGACGCAGTGCTCGCCAACGCAAGCTGGCCAACTCTCGTCTTCGTGGACGATGTCACCCTACGGCCGCTGCCGTCGCCCAATGGTGATCCTCGCCCAGCACCAACCATCCATCCAACGCCCAGCAAGCCCAATCTCTCTCTCGCCTCGTCGGCCGCCCTTTGAGACGCAACATGCACACCAAGCGCGCGAGCCGGTTTCCAGAAGGACGGCAGAACGCCTGCCTGGCCCTCCCCCCCCTGCAACATCTCTTTTCCCCCCGGCAGGGATCATCCCCTCGCACCTCAATTTGCGAGCGGGTGGTCAGGCGGCCGCCCCCCCTGCCGGTTGGCTCGTCGGCCTTTCCAGACGGACACCACCTTTGGGTCCGCCGCCGCAGCATGGAAGCCCCAGGCAGCGCTTCGAGGCGCGTTTCAGAATGCGTTGAGACCTGCGGTGAGAAATGACTCCGTTCCTGAAACGGCTCGGCCCCTGTTGGCCGCCTGGACAGGGATCCCATGCCCACACTTTGATGAAGACCCAGGCACGAACCCGTTGTTATTTCATCACCATGGCGGAGGCCCTTCTCCCAGATCTTCTAGAAGCCCTTCCCCCGGCTCCTTTCCCTTCCCCTCGTGCGCGCCCCGTTTCCTTCCATTGTTCCTGGCCCGAGTTCCCCTTCCCGTTCCCTCGTCTCACCTCGCCCGCCCGCCCATCCGCCCGCTCTCATCGACGAACACGCATTCAAGTGACAGCTCAATCCTGCGCCCAGCATCCTGAGCATCGCCGCCGGCTTCACCGCCAGTCTACGCCCACCGCGCGCGCCCTCAACACCAGACCACGACGACGTGGGCCGCGTACTCCGCCTCGTCCTCGGCCTCTGCCGACACAAACGCGCCCCCCCCCACGCTGCCATCGCGCCCGTCGTCATCTGTGCGAGATCCATCGCGCCTCTTGCGCGCGGTGAGCCGCCGCAGACGACACGGACCGCCGTCGCCCGGTCCACCTCGTCACTCCTGACGGCTCGACGTGCTCTCGTGCGTCCCTGGTCCCGCGTATGCGACTGCTCTCGTCATCCAGCCGACACCGTCCCATCGTGTCACGACCGCCGCTCCGACGCGTGTAAACGGTCGCCCATCCAGCATGTTCCCGCTTCGTCCCACCGACGACGCCAACGTCCGCCCTCTGACCGATGAGGATCACCACCAACTCCTTCGACTCGTTCAGCGGTATGGCATCCCCAGTCTCTTGTGTGCCCTGACCGGCTCCCCCGATTCATGTAAGTCAACCTCGCCCCGCACCAACCTCGCCGTCTCTCCTCTTGGGCCGCCCTGACATGACAAAATAACGCAGCCGGTGCCTCGACCTTTTCGGCGAGCACCCTCATCAGCAGCATCAGCGCTCCGTCTCTGGCATGGACCAACTCGGACGCCTCCCAGTGCCGCTCCGACGATGCATCCATCAACACGCAGTGCACGTGGCCAGAGCTCGCCCAGGAGATGCCCTCCCTGCACCAGCCGGAGCCCACCAAGATCATGGAGCGCTCCTGGCTCGACTCGCCCGGCCCCGTGCCCTCGCCGCTGCCTCCCAGCGACGTCACTTCGCACCCCTCGCCGCAGCTCCTCGCGCCCACGTCCAAGAAGTATCAGTGCCCCATGTGCTTCCTCGACAGCAGCCCCGTCGGCTTCGGCCGCAAGAGCGACTTCAAGAAGCACCTCCACAACTTCCACGGCTCCGACGTCGTCTGGATCTGCCGCTCCAAGGGCTGCCACCTCACCTTCTCCACCGAGCGTGCCTACAGCACACACGCCAAGGACGTCCATCGGATGAAGGCCCTGCCCAACAGCTCCGCCCGCACCGAGCTGTGCGCCCAGGTCGTCTTCGCGTGCGGCTTCGCCTCGTGCAAGGACCGCCTGTTCGAGGCGCAGACGGCCGACGACTCCTCGGCCGCGCGTGACAAGCACTTTGAGCACATTGCCAAGCACTTTGAGGAGGGCTTCGACGTTCGTCTGTGGGAGTACAAGGTGCAAATTCAGAACCTGATGCGCCAGCCCCAAGTCAAGCATACCTGGAAAACGGGCATCTGGCCCAAGGAGAAGCGCCAGCAGCTCTCCTGGCGGCCGCGGTCCTCGGGGGACCTGAAGCGCATGCTCGAGTGTCGGCACCTGGGCAACGACATTTCCACTCTGGTTCGCCTAGCCTACATATTGGGCACCGCGCCCTTCACGTCGCCAGGCACGCCTCCTCCCAGCGAGATTGACGCCTACTTTCAGCTGCCCTACCGCAGTCTGTGTCTCATCGACTCGCCGGGCCATTGCCTGACGAGCCCAAGCCCAAAGACGGAAGACGACAACTCCTCCATATTGACCTTCCCAAAGCGGCGGTCGAGTCGGTCGAGTCTGACACAGTCCGTGTTTCGCCTGCCGAGCCGCCAGGGAAAGCGGTCGTCGCGGCCACCAACGCCGGCGAGCGTCATGGGCGGCGGCGGCGTTACAAGCGCACCCAGCACGACGCCGTCGGTGCAAGGGCTCGGCGGCGTCAGCGTGGGCGGCGACGACACGATCATGGCAGACGACCCGACGGTCGGGCCGCACCCAGGCACGCCTTTCCCGATCCCCAACGAAACGGTGTGGCCCGTCGACGCGCCCAAGTTCGCGCCCGAGTCTGGGCTTGTGCTTCCCAAGCAAGAGCACACGCCGCCGCCCGTCGACAATCCTCATCTCATGTACGCCATGCAGATGGAGCAAGACCCGCATCAGTCGTGGTGCCCCATGCCCGTTCAGTACGACCCGTATGGTACTCCGATCGGCATGCCGCATGGACTCTACGACTATACCATGAACGCCAGCGAGGTGTCGACGGTGCGGCCAGCCACGCCGGTGCCGCACAAGCGACCCGCCTCCTGGGGCCGCGTCGTGAGCATGGAGAGCATGCGGCCGGCCAAAAAGTCGGTACCGCACGAGAGCCCGCCGTGCCCCCCGGAGATGATGCCGACTATGCTGGGCATGTAGGCCTGATTTTGCCTCGGAGAACGAACGCACACATACATATTAATAATAACGGGAGGCGGCCTCGGCGAGCACACCGCGGGGCACAGACAGACATTAGCATGCCGACCGGGGACGGACGAGCGTTGCACGTGGCTCCAGCATCTTGAGCTTCACTACTATTTTGTTTTCACGGCCTACACCCCTACTCTTTCCTTTTCTTTCTCATCGATCTTGTCTTACAAGCTCCGAAAAGTTGGCGCCAGCACCTGACACGCGCATATACACAAATTAATACTGAAACACGGCCAAGTCAAGAGGGCGGAAACGACTTTCATTTCTATTTGCTGTTTGTTCGCGAAACTGAGATACCATTTGCTGCCAGAATAGAGCGGAAGCTGGGCAGGACGGCGGGCAGGGCCATGGGGAGGCTGGCGATGAAAGATATCCAGGGCGGCACGCAGTGCCTGCCGGCGTTTCTTGTTGTCTTTTCCTCGAATCTTTGGTTGTTTCGTTTTGGGTATTGACGTCCATGGTTCAAGAGCGATTCGATATGGGGCGGCGCGGGAGGTGACACGACTCGACGCACCATGGTATGGCATGACTTTGTATTGCATTCGCGGCATGGCATGCGGGTGGGCGGGCGAGAATCATGAGTTACAGATATACACAACAATGTATGTGATGCGCCCTGGTCACAGCGTGGCGAACGGCAGACCCATGTGAAGATGTCCACTGTCCATGCGAAAATCAAACTTGTCTCGCCAGGGATTTCCCTACAGCACTGTTAGTCGTGTTTGAACGCAGGACGATTCGGGCGTGGGTTGACGACGGAGGAAAGCAGCGTAGCCTTACCCACTAGGCAATGCTCGTGGCAGAAGATGCGCTTTGGGCAATCCAAGGGGCCTTTAAGGACAGTGATGCAGGAAACAGGGATTTGAGGCATGTGTTATATACAGTCTAAGCACCGCGCGACTTATATCGTTATGTAACGTCGTGATGCCGCGAGGTACAGGGTATGCCAGTGCTGGTGGACACTTGGTACCCTGAGGGGTACCCTACGAAGCAATATAAGACTGCGTACCTACTAGGTAGTACCTAATGTAAATAGCATAGCACGCTGAGTGAGTACCTAGGTTAGTACCTAACTAGTAGGTAGGCAGGGTAGTACTAAGTGAGAACAGAACGAGGAGGGGCCTCTAAAAGCGGAAGCAATCTGCGTCTTGGTGATCTATTTAGCCATGGACGATGGCGGAATGACGATAATGGCTGCAGCACATACGGTAGGTAGGCAGTACGACGATGATGGCCGCGGCAGACACGGCAATTAGGTAGGTAGGTACGCACGAGGAGGGGGAGGAGCGATTTTACTTGAAACGGAGCAGATCAGTAGCATGGTGGTGTTGTAAACCTAGGTAGGCATCAAGTCTTGGCCAGGACTCGCACGCCGGCTAAAAGCTAACCAAGGTGGGTGGTAGGTAGAGGTGGGCGGAGGCATTGGTGGTCATGCCCGTCAAATGCAGTACTCGTGCAGTACACGGTATAGCCGCGGATGGACGAGAACCGGCTGCAATGGCGATGGGCGATGAGCGATGATGCGGATCGGCCGCCTGGGTGCGGGCGGTCAAGGAGTCGCCCGCAATGCCGTTGGCCGCGAGGGGGCAGCGCTGTTGGATGCGTGATGCTCTCGGCGCTGGCGGGGTGAGGAGAACGTGACTGTGAATTGGGGAATACCTACTAACCTAGCAGAGAGGTGGGTGGTGTGGTGGTGGAAGCAGGCAGCGAGCGACTCGACGAGCAGCAGCAGGACAAGACGACGGACTTGACGGAGTCGGGTGAGATGCGTGCGTGTCAGAGGGCCGAGATGGCACTGATCATGACCAAATGACGGACAGATTTTCCTGCAGCGTGATGGACAGACAGGTGGGCAGATGGATATGCAGGTCGCGCCGGGGTCGGAAGCAGATGTTGGCCTCCCGCCCCCCTCCACGAGTGACAGGCTTGCAGGTAGGCAGTTGGTATATAGCTTGGTAGATATAGGCAAAGTTTGACGGGCGAAGAAACGGACTGATGCCGACAAAATATGGCAATGTACGATGTATCGGGCTTTTCACTAGTCGTCCCGTCTAGCATCATGAACCTGTCTGTGCCTGAATGCCGCCCGAATAGGAAACACGCACTTCGCACATACCCAGATTCATCGTCTGGCGTGGCGGGAGCAATGACCAGTCCGTCCACGACAATCGCCGGCGCCACAAAACCAACCAGCCAAGCACTAGGTCCTCTATGCGGCGCGGCACACTGAGCACTGATGGGCAGATAGATGGCGGGCAACGAACGACACGGATGGATGGCCATGAGAGTCTGGTCTGCGGCGCGCCCGTCTCGACGACGGATGGCTCTCGCGTGCAATTGAACTGCGTCTGGAGACTGGAGACGACAGAGGGAACAGCACGGGAAATGGCCAACGGGACTTGGACGCGAATAATGGCCGCAAGTTGAGATGAATCGACTTCTCTCACAGGCCAAGTCGCCTCCGCATTCGCGCGCACGCGCGCCATTGGATTGAGGTGCTGCACCGACCACCACATGCTTGTTGCCGCTGCCGGCCTTCCCCCCCCACACCTCCGGGCGCTCGGTTGACCATTGCAGAGAGCTGATTGGCTGTAATCAAAGTCGGACTGCTGTGATTGGCCTGTCTGGATAGGGTCCGTGGGGTACCGTTGGCTGAGCTAAGGTACCTCGTCCCGCAAAGAGCGCCGACACCGGTACCTCGATGAAGCAGGGTGCAGCACCCCCGAGTCGGGACCCCTAAAATCGCGCCGCGCTGAAGGCCAGCACCTGCAGCACCACCTGCACTGGCGGCTTGGAGAGTGACCCTGAGAGCAGCGCTGGCGGGACTGCTGGTGCTGCGCTGGGCTGGGCTGCCCGCTGTCGGCCAAACGTGCCTGCTCGCTGGCTGACTGGGCTGGCTTGTGATGCTTACTACTGTAGGTACAGCCGAACGCAACTTGGCAGGCAGTGGACATATGAGGCCGGCATCGCTCCCCCGCGCGTGAGTGTGAGGGACGGGAGGTGATGAGTCTTTGTCCCCCAGCGCCGCCCAGCCCTCTGACTCCTCCAGTCAGGCTCTCGCCCTCGATCGCCACCGGCAACGCCGCATTCTTTCCTTGGCCTGGCTGGAGCTCCCGCTTTTCGCCCCCCTTCCCTCTTCTCCGTTGGCTTTTTTCCCACCACCACACCCACCAAGTCGCATAACCCCACGATTTCTTGTGCAATTGACGACGAGGCCCCGTCCCCAATTGTCTTTTCTCTCCCGCATCGCGCGCGGATTGGGATCTTTCATTCAGTCTCTCTGCGCGCCCTCCCCCATCGACTGGGAAAGACGACAACCACGAGCACGACGACGACGACGACTGCGAGGCAGCCCCCACAGCCGCCGGCATGATGCTCCGAAGTCGCCAGGCCACCAAGGCCCTGAGAGCCTTGGGCCAGACACGGCACTTCACCTCGACGACACAACCCGCCGCCGTCCAGGCCCCGAGAAAGGTCGCCTCGGGGCGGCGGAATCAAGCTACCGCCGCCACGTCTGCCGCTCCGTGAGTTTTCTCAATCATCTCCTTCTCGCCCTTTTTTTTTGGTGGTGGTGGTGGTGGTGCTGTTGCTGCGAAGCGAGGGCGGGTTTGGCCACAAAAAACACGGCCGCCGGCATCGGCACCCACTGGGGGGGCCATTGGCATTTGGATGCACGCGCACAACCCGACAACGACGATGAGCATGACACTGACTGAAGAATCGCTGCAGCAATGTCCGCGCTACGCCGAGTCCTGCGTTCAACGCGGAGGACCAACAAAAACACAACCATGTCCAGCCGCTGGTCAATCCCCAGAAGAGCGACATGGACGAATCGTACGGAATCCCCTCCCAAGCGCGGCTCTTGGGTGCGGGCCCTCGCAAGCTGACCACGGTACCATGACAGGTTCATCGGCAAGACGGGCGGCGAGATCTTTCACGAAATGATGCTGAGGCAAGGCGTCAAGCACATCTGTTTGTCCTCCCGCGTTGCATTCCCCAGTTTCGAGGCGTTGTACTGACCATGCGTGACTCACAGTTGGATACCCCGGCGGCGCCATCCTGCCCGTCTTCGATGCCATCTACAACTCAAAACACTTCGACTTCATCCTGCCCAGACACGAGCAGGGCGCCGGCCACATGGCCGAGGGTTATGCCCGCGCGTCCGGCAAGCCCGGCGTCGTCCTCGTCACATCGGGGCCTGGCGCCACCAACGTCGTGACCCCGATGCAGGACGCCCTGTCTGACGGCACGCCCCTCGTCGTCTTTTGCGGCCAGGTCCCGACCACGGCCATCGGCAGCGACGCCTTCCAGGAGGCCGACGTCGTGGGCATCTCCCGCGCCTGCACCAAGTGGAACGTCATGGTCAAGAACGTCGCGGAGCTGCCGCGGAGAATCAACGAGGCATTTGAGATTGCCACGAGCGGCCGCCCCGGCCCCGTCCTCGTCGACCTGCCCAAGGACGTCACCGCCGGTATCCTGCGGAGAGCCATCCCCACGGAGACGGCTCTGCCCGCGCTGCCGAGCGCCGCCTCGCGCGCCGCCATGGAGGCGAGCCGGAAACACCTCGAGCACACTCTCAAGCGCGTCGCCGACCTTGTCAACAAGGCCAAGCAGCCCGTAATCTACGCTGGTCAGGGCATCATTCAGTCCGAGGGCGGGCCCGAGCTCCTCAAGGAGCTGGCCGACAAGGCCTCCATCCCCGTCACCACGACTCTCCAGGGCCTGGGCGGGTTCGACGAGCTCGACGAAAAGTCGCTGCACATGCTCGGCATGCACGGCTCGGCCTATGCCAATATGGCCATGCAGGAGGCCGACCTCATCATCGCCCTGGGCGCGCGCTTCGACGACCGCGTCACCCTCAACGTGGCCAAGTTTGCGCCCGGTGCGAGGGCCGCCGCGGCTGAGAAGCGCGGTGGCATCGTCCACTTTGAGGTGATGCCCAAGAACATCAACAAGGTGGTGCAGGCCACCGAGGCCGTCGAGGGCAACGTCGGCAGCAACCTCAAGCTCCTCCTGCCCGAGGTGCAGGCCAAGACCATGGACGACCGCAAGGAGTGGTTCGGCAAGATCAACGAGTGGAAGAAGAAGTGGCCGCTGTCGCACTATGAGCGTGCGGAGCGCAACGGGCTCATCAAGCCGCAGACTCTGATTGAGGAGCTGAGCAAGCTGACGGCGGACCGCAAGGACAAGACGTACATTGCCACGGGCGTCGGGCAGCATCAGATGTGGACGGCCCAGCACTTCCGGTGGAGGCACCCGCGCAGCATGATCACGTCGGGCGGCCTGGGAACCATGGGCTTTGGCCTGCCGGCGGCCATCGGCGCCAAGGTGGCGCAGCCCGACGCCCTCGTCATCGACATTGACGGTGACGCCTCGTTCGGCATGACGCTGACGGAGCTGGCGACGGCGGCGCAGTTCAACATTGGCGTCAAGGTCATTGTGCTGAACAATGAGGAGCAGGGCATGGTGACGCAGTGGCAGAACCTCTTCTACGAGGACCGCTACGCGCACACGCACCAGGTCAACCCCGACTTTATGAAGCTGGCCGACTCGATGCGCGTCCAAGGCCGACGATGCGTGGACCCGGCCGACGTGGTCGACAGCCTGAAGTGGCTGATCAACAGCGACGGCCCGGCCCTGCTGGAGGTGGTGACGGACAAGAAGGTGCCCGTCCTGCCCATGGTGCCAGCGGGCTCGGCCCTGCACGAGTTTTTGGTGTTTGACGCAGGCGAGTACCCTCTGATGTGATGTGTACATGCAAACGCAATGCTAACGGCCGCACAGAAAAGGACAAGAAGCGACGAGAGATGATGCGGGAGCGGACCTCGGGCCTGCACGGCTAGCCGTAGCACGCACGAGAGGTGGATAGCAGCAGCCGAGACGGGCGTCTATGTTCAAGTCATGTTCTTTTCATATCTTCTACGGCGGAGTTTGTGCAGTTGATGCAAATATGGGTGCCAAGCACAAAAAGTTGGACGAGAAGCGCCAGAGGGCGGGACGGCAGACAGGCAGGCAAGTTGACAGTCGAGGCCAAAGAGCCCTGGCACGTGGGTGCTGGTTGGGATGGAGCGAGCCGCGCGCGGACTTGCGGACATTGAAACAATGAATGAGCATTTTCCGTGACGAGATGCGCTGTTACTGCTACTACGAAGTACAAGGTCCTGATGTGGTGCCGGTGCCGGTGCCGATGCCGATGCCGATGCCGATGCCGGTGCTGATGCTGAGTGGAGAGACGAAACCACGTCCCGACCCTTGCCTTGCACACAGGTGTCATTCACTTGGTAGTTGCATCCCATGCCGTATGAAGCGGGGATTATTAGGCACCTAGCCATCTATCCTATCCTCAAATCCGCGGCCGAGCCAAGTCGCGGTGACGCCCCTACTGTCTACCACCGTAGTACCTGCCTACGGCCACCGCGGCTCGTCGCTCCCCAGGGGCTTGGGCATGACGTCCCAGCCCACGCGCCTGCCCTCGACGGCGGCGCTGTGCCGCACCGCGGTGAGGGTCCCGAGGCCGGTCTCGCGCGTCTCGAAGAAGTCGTCCTGGGTGCCGTCGCCGCCGCCGCCGTGGAGGTGGTCACCCCCGTCGGCGGCGGCTTGCCCAGCGTGCGCGGCCAAGGACGAAGTGGAGGAGGGTGGGGAGGAGGAAGAGGAGACGGAGGAGAAGCCGCGGGCGCCGGGGTATTGGCCTAGGCTGCGGAGGTAGCGCGCCGTGGCGGAGAGGGAGACGTCGACGATGTAGGGGCCGCTGCTGCTGCCGTCGCCGTCGCCGCCGTCTCCGTGTCGGTGTCCGTCTCCGTGTCCGTATCCGTGTCCGTCTACGTCGGGGGCGGCGGCGGCAGCGGCGGCGCGTCGGTAGAGGGCGGCGCAGATGCCTGCTGCGAGGAGGTGGCCGCTTGCGTGGTCGAGGGCCTGGCAGGGGAGGGGGAGGGCGGGGGGATGGTGGTGGTGGTGGGCTTTGCGGTTGGTTTCATCACCGTTGTCTTCGTTGTCGTCATCATTATCACTATCGTCGTTATGGTCTTGTTCATCATCGTCGTCATGGTCGTGTTCATCAATGTGGTAGTGGTCATCGTCGTCGTCAGCACGTCCCGCGCGGTGCGCCGCCTCCGACACGTTCATCCCCGTGCACGTCTGCACCAGGCTGTCGAAACCCCTGCGGCCGGCCCACGGGCCCGCGGGCCCAAACGCGGAGAGGTTGGCGACGACGGCGAGGCGCGGGTTGATGCGCGCGAGGTGCTCGGGCGTGAGGCCGAAGCGGGCGGCGAGGCTGCCGGGGCGGTACCCCTGGATGACGACGTCGGCGTCGCGGATGAGGGCGTGCAGGAGGCGCATCTGCTGCCCCGGGTGGTCGTCCTCGGCGGCAGAGTCCAGGTCGAGCTGGATGGTGCGCTTGCCGCGGGCGAGGTCGACGTCGAGGGCCGGGAGGGTGGGCAGCGTCGGGGAGGTGAGCCAGAGGACGGAGGCGCCGTGGGCGGCGAGGGTGCGGCCGGCGACGGGGGCGGCGATGATGCGGCTGAGTTCGAGGACGCGGAGGCCGGCGAGGCAGCCGCGGGGGGTGGTGTGTTGGTCTGATGTCAGGGGGGAGGAGGAGGAGGAAGGGATGGGCCGTAGTGGCCAGGAGGGAGAGGGAGAGGATGAAGAGGACGAAGAGGGCATGGCGATGCGGCGGATGAGAACGGGCGAGTCGGGCGTGTGCGCGGCTTGCGGGTGGGCGTCCCACTGCGCGTAGGAGCGCAGCGCGTAGAGGACGGCGCCCGAGGGCGTCTCGTGGGCGAGGTGCTCGAGTTGCAGGCTGGTGTGGAGGGCGACGCGCCGGGCAATGTCTGCGCGGGAGACGGCTCTATGTTGTCTACTGGTGCTGGTGCTGGTGCTGTTGGTATCGCCCTTGCAGTTGTCGATGCCATTGCTCTCGTTTGCATTGCAGTCTCGATCCCTCCCACGCTGCTCACCCCCGGACTTCAACCTTGCTGCCGCTGCTGCCGCCGCCTCATCATCAGCAGCAGAGGAACCGTCGTCGCCATCATCGTCGTCGTCATCTGCAGCGTAGGGGCCGGCGGGACCACCCAGGCCGAGCAGGTCGAGGGCCGCGCGCGCGTGGTTGGGCAGCGCGTCGTGGATGCGCACAGCCGACCCGTCGAGGGGCGTGGCGTAGAGCCCACCCACGACGGCGGCGGCGGCGGCGGCGGCTGGACATGGGGACGAAGACGAAGGTGAAGGCGAGGACGCGGACGAGGTATGATGCGGGACGAGAGTGTAGAGGCGCTCCGACTGGAACTCGGCGACGGCGTGGCGCAGCGGGACGGTGACCTTGGGGAGGCGGAGGCGGTGCGTTGATGATGGCGATGATGATGATGGTGACGATGCTGCTGCGTCTACGGCTGCGTTTTGGCTTGCCTCTCTGGCCGCTGTTGTTGTTGGTGGTGGTGGTGATGGCGGGCGTGTCGAGTCGGCCAACGCAGCGGCCAGGCCCGCCAGCGCGACGACGCTCTGCGCCAGGGCGCCGATGCGAAACGACGACGGCAGGGCGGGCTGCTCGACGTCGACGCCGGCGAGGGACTCGGTGCGCCCGTCGAGGCCGGGGAGGACGAGCGGCCCGCCGTCATCGCCATCATCATCATCACCGTCGGAGCCGGGGTCCGGGTCCGGGTCGAGCAGCGCGGGCGGCAGGCCGAGGGCGGTGGTCCAGAGGTCGCGGACGATGGCGCGCGGGGAGAGGGCGGAGCGGTCGGGGGGCGGGGGCATGGTGATGGATGCCACGGTGGAGTGAAGAAGGGGGAGAGGATGGTGAGGCACGGAATGAAGGCAGGTGTGAGATGGGGGTGAGGTGAGGTTGGGGGGAAAGGAGAAGAGGACAGGATTGAAGATGGTCACGTAATGAGTGTGTGCGTGCGTGTGGGCGAACGCGGCCGGCGTGTGGTGTAACCGTGTAAGTCGGCGTTGAGCAGCGCGGGGGAGGCGGCAGCAGGTCGCGGCCGTAGCCCGAGCAACTGAAGGATAAAACAACAAAAATAAAAGGAGAGAAAGGAAGAAGAAGACGACAGAAGACAGAACAAGAAAAGTAAAAATAACATGCCGGCTTGCGACAGGCCGTCTTGTGCGCATGTGCTGCTGTGTCAGACGGAACCCCCCTCCTCGGGATGTTGCTGCAAGACGACCACGGCGGCGGCGCATGTCCGCCACGTCTTCCTAACCACCATCACGACGATGGCGGCAGCGGTTGTCCTCCTGCCTCGGCATCGTGCGCCTGGCCAACGTTCGGCCCAGCGGATGAGGCTGACGCCATGCTCGCACATACACACACACATACACACACACGCGCGCGCGCGCGCCCTCCACCTCGAGCCGTGCCGTGCCGCACCCCGCCGCTTATGCAAGTCTCTGGAAGATGGAGGACGAATGTAACTACACTGCACAGCGCATGCTCATGACTTATCAAAGTAGAGGCACCTAGTGAGTACCAAGTTGGGACGTAGCGTACGTACGCAGAAGTGAGACTGCGCCCTGCATATGCATGTGTCACGGCGCACGTGGCATATCCGAGACCTTTGACGACAACGTCGCAACCCCATGCCGGGGTCGCCTCTGTATTATTCTCTGTACATCAAGTCTATCATGTCTCTCTCGGCCGTGCATGCGAATTGTCGCTCGCTTTCGTCAAAAATGCAATGCTGCGCCGCGCCATGCTCTCTTTTGTCCACTGCCCCCTTTCCCATCCAGCTAACTCGCTGTATACTGTAGATGCCATGCAAATGTGGTCATGATTCCCAGTCCCGATCAATTCCTGGATCGACTGTCCATGTCGTACCCTCATATTCGCCAAACACATTAAAACCCCTCACGCCTGCTGGCGCGACTCTTGCCGCGCCACCCGCTCCAGCTCAGCCTTTTCGTCCGCCGTCAGGCCCGCCTCGGCCTGCCCCATGCGCACCGTCGACGTCAACGACAGCGCCACGGCCGACAGCGCGACGCCCGTCCAGAAGCCAATCTGGTACTGCTCGCGCGGCGCCAGCACCTCGTCCAAGTCGTCGAGCGACGACCCGGCGCTGCCGCTCTCGGTCTGCACCTTGGCCGATATGGCCAGCTCCGCGATGCCCAGCCAAAAGGCGATGCCCAGGTACAGCAGGCTGTTGATGAGCCCGCTGGCGGCGGCCTGGTGGCGGCGCGGCATGGCCGTGGTGATGAAGACGTTTGTGACGTTGAAGGTGATGTCGACGCCGATGGTGCCGCACAGCATGGCCGGGAAGACGTACGCCCAGTAGAGGAACGAGTCCGACCTGCCCGTGTCGGGCGCGGGGATGAGCGCGAAGAGCAGGCTCGACACGAAGAAGCCGAGCCCCGAGATGATCATGAGCAGCCGGTTGGGGATGATGTGCATGACGAGCCCGCCCGCGATGGCGAGGAACATGCCGCCCGCGGCGAGGGGGGTGAACCACGCGGCCGTGAGGATGGGCGACTTTTGCATGACGTTTTCGATGCTATTCACACGGCGTCAGCAAGACGATGTTCCCCAACTAACAAGGCCTGACAAAGAGAAAGAATAGAATATGGGAGGGGTCAGTCAGGGGTCATATGCGTACTAGAAGCTGGCGTAAAACAAAAACAGCCCAAACACGCCGTACGAGCAAAACAGCCCCGCCATCAGGCGCTTCATGCACCGGTGCTTGAACAGGTCGGGCGGCAGCAGCGGCTGCGCCGAGACCCAGCCCTGGACGTACACGGCGGCGGCGAGGAACAGCAGGCCCAGCACGAGCGTCACGTAGACGTACGGCGTGCGCCAGCCCTGGGGCGCGTGCCCGCCGTCGGTGAAGGCGAAGACGACGAGCACGAGCCCCGGCACGATGGTCACCACGCCGAGCCAGTCCATGCGCGCGTCGGGGTCCCGCTCCCCTGCCTCGGCGGGGATGTACACGGCGCCGACGACGGCGACGAGCATGACGAGGATGCTGCCGATCCAAAAGTACCAGCGCCAGCTGAGGTACTCTGCGGCGAGGGCGCCGACCACGATGCCGAAGAAGAAGCCGATGACGGCAAAGGCGCCGTAGATGGCGAAGACGAGGTTCTTGCGCGGGCCGGGGCGGAACGCGCCGCTCAGCAGCGCCAGCCCCGCGGGGAGAAACGCCGCGGCGCCGATGCCCTGCATGGCGCGGCAGACGATGAGGACGGTGGGGTCGGCGCTGAAGCCGCAGCCGAGGGCCCAGGCGAAGAGCCAGGCGTGGCCGCAGAGGAAGACGCGCTTGGCGCCGAAGATGTCGCACGCGCGGGCGCACGGCTGCAGCAGCGCGGCGATGGTCAGGTTGGTGACGCCGGCGGGCCAGGTGCGCGACGAGGGCGCGATGTTGAGCGCCACGGACACGGGCGGCAGGATGATGTTGAAGCCGCTGATGAAGTACTCGCTCATCATCATGGAGGAC
The DNA here is from genome assembly GCF_022605165.1 of Purpureocillium takamizusanense. Lineage (NCBI taxonomy): Eukaryota > Fungi > Ascomycota > Sordariomycetes > Hypocreales > Ophiocordycipitaceae > Purpureocillium > Purpureocillium takamizusanense. Next base: position 2,765,026 of record NC_063071.1, read on the forward strand.
ACGATGGTGAAGACGAAGAGCGTCTCCGACACCCACCCGGAGAAGACGGCGGGGCGCTCGCGGCCGAGGCGCTGGATGTCGGCGTCGGTGAGCATGTGCGCACCGGTTGCTGCCGCTGCTGCCGCTGCCGCTGCCTCCTCGTCGGTGTTGTCGTTGTCGACGTCTGTGCGAGGTGACGACAACGGAGAGGCGTCGCCGACCTGCCGCTGCCACCGCTTCTCATCACCCCCGTCTTCCCCTTCCTCCTTCCCCAACGTGCTCGACGTGGCAAAGTCGACGACGCTGTGGCACGTGGTGGTGCCGTTGTAGCAGCTCTGCCCGTCGTCGGCGGGTAGCGTTGGTGTTGTCGCGGGCGGCGCCTCCTCGGCCAGCGTTGGCGTCGAGGCCTTTGACGCCGGCGCGGCCGTCATGACGAGAGACTGACCGTACGTAGCCGTGTTGATAGCTGCCTGCCTCTGTATATAAGGGGGGTTGTGCTGTTGGGCCCTTCCAGTCGGGACTCGGGAGTGTTGGCGGGAACGATGCAACCTCAACTACCGAGTAGTCATAAAACCCGTTCGATGTCACGGTCCGACAACGGCAGGACAAGGACGCTTGGCAATCAATGCAATTCCTCGGCGTGTGGCGTTTTACATTTACACGTTGAGGTCCAAGGGGGGGAAAGAGAAAAGTGACTGAGAGCCTGCGATTTTTTATATAGCAGGCCGAGTGGCCTTGGGGAAAGTAGAAGAAAGAAAAAAAATGACAAAACGGCTGAGAAATCCAAACAAGAGTTGCAGACGGAGAGGAGACTGTGTGAGTCGAACACTGCTCATGATGGAAACTAGTAACAACCTTTTTCCCAACGAGGGCACAGACTGGCATCGATTGTTTCCCACGTGGGGGCATGCGCCTTGGCTTCCTCTTTCGGCCAGGTTTAAGAAAGCCGGGTGTGGGGCGGAAGGTACGATCGAAGTGACTTGAGACGTCGAGGGCGTCACTGCACTGCACTGCGTTTGGTTAGTGGACATACATGTGCGGCCGTTAGCCGGGCGTAAGACTGTTGCCTCCTTCCCTGGCTAGTGCCCAACCTTTTTCTTTTTTTTTTTTTTTGACCTGATCTGATCTGATCTTGTGGCGTCTGCGAGGACGGCCCCCGGGATACGTATTATTACTTGGACGAGTATCACACATGCAGGATGCATCATGCGTCCAAGTGGAAGACGGATGTCGTAGGCTCCTTGGGCTCTTGTTTTTTCTCGGGCGTCCATGGGCGGGTCCCCGTGGCCCATGGAACCGCCCGCCCGCCCGCGCTGTGATTCAAATGCCGTGCGCGCCCTGGCTGCCACGATGCCCTGCTACATCCATCCGGATCGAGGCCTAGCGTGAGATGCCAGCTGCCCGGCTCTGTGGCAAACACACGCACGCACGCACGGCGCCCGCGGGCTGCATCAATCCCAGCGCGAGTGGGGCCGCTCCGGGTCGCTTCCATCCATCAGATCTCGGGGGCGTCACCGGCCGTTGCGTCTGCGTCTTGGCTGCCTTTTGGAGTTTAGCGCCACGTGCGCGCAACCCGGCACCTGAGCCGGAGCCGGAGTTGCTGAATGACTCCCCGGTTCGGTCGAAATCGGGGCCGCATCTGACGCCGGGGAAGATGGCATTACAAAGCCGGTCCGGCCTATACGTACGTGATTGCAGCATGGATGGGGGGCTTTCTACATGTCCGGTAGAAGGCGTACGTACCGGCGGGCGTTGCCCGAATGCCAAACAATGACATTAGATCCGGACCCGACCACATGCAGGAATCAATACATTGTTGTACTTTGTATTTCGGATGAGCTGTTTGCATGTCGTATATGGTTAGCAAGCATGTACCGTACTCTCCACGATAGCGCGGGGCAGACTTCTGACCGACAAAGTGATTCGCTTATACCGAGGCGAGCATGTACAATGAATGTATGTTTCAGATGCACCCTCACCTGTGCGCGTGGTGGCGCCCCTGGCCCGTGCCGTGCCGCTGCTGCCCGTCTGCGTCCCAACATGAACTCCCAATGATATCGCCGGTGGTCAGGGTCAGGGAGAATGTTGGGTCTTCGTACTTTGTACCACTGGGTTGGCGTACTTGGGCACTTCGTACTTATCCTGCCTGGCCCTTTTGCTGCCTGGCCCTCACTAGCGCACGCAGAGCTTGATGTAGGTTAGTAGTTCTTGGTACGATAGTGCCGCCAAAAGGAAGCATACGCGGGCCGTCCGTCCGCATGCCTGGTCTCAACTGCGTTTGTGTCACGACGGGAGAGCCGTGTCCACGTGGACCGGACCGTGTGCTCGACCCTTGGATGATGACGAAGAAAAAAAAGAAGAAGGCAACGACGCGACGGCCCATGACTGTACGGGGCCCCGGCGACGGCAACAGCCGTTCAACAACAAAAAGCAGCAACTACTCCATACCTACGCGTTAAACGCTCCACAGCACAGGCAGGCCCCTTTCTCCTCCTCCAGGCTAGTACAGCCCCGGCGGTACATGTAACATGAGCTCCTCCAGAACGGAGCGCCCAGGATCATGCCGTGTTACGTGGTATTTGGTTGAGCCAGAAGGCCCCAAAAAGAACAAAACGGAGCCCGATCCACCCCATGGAGCTGTATGCTGAACCCCAAGCAAGCCCAAGGCATGGGGTTGAGAGGGCGGCGGCAACATGACATCTCAACAGTGTTCCACAGACGTACGTGTGTATGTACTTGACGTACTGCAAGCCCCCAGCCGCCGGCAGTTGTTCTCTCCTCGGGATGTTGACGCGAAACTCGTTGCCCACATAAAGTGCGTGGTAGTCGGCCAGTACTTCGTACCAGACATGACAGCAAGGCCCGTGCATACGGCAGTCGTTGATGTGAATCACCCGCGCGTGTTGGAAACAACACATTACATCTCGAGTGGGACGATCACCTTGCCATGCCGTGCCGGATCTGGGCCAATCCGGACTCCAGCGTACGAGATCTCCGGAGGCCGGCACTTGACCGAGTAGGTAGTACTACTATTACTACTGACCAACTGCATATGCCGCTCCCCACGGACGCGGTGTCCTCACGGCGAGCACCTTGTTTCGTGCCGACAGTTGAGCCGGCCCGGGTGGGCCCAACGTGCAGTAAAGCAGCAGCCAGACTGTTGTGCAGTTGTCGTGCGCGTGCATTGCAGGCGTATGTACATGCGAGGGTGTTTACTTTGAAAATGACTCGCGGGGCATCAGATGTTGGCTTGATCACGGGGATCGAGCGATCTGAAAAGACACAAGACTGATTCGTAGTTTTGGTATTGATGCGGGAAGAGGATGAACTGCAGAAGGTGACGCTTTTCATCATCTCGCTCCATGTCTGTATGTAGCCGACAGAACTGAAAGCCTGTCCTCGCGCGCGCTCTCGCCCTCAAATGAAAACTGTATGCCATGTTGCCTGCGAGCGCCTCCCGCCTTCACATATTCGCATTACACCACCACAGCTCGTCGTCCATGTAGGTTGGCCCGCTCTCCACCACTGGACTTGTACCCGCACGCACACCAGACGTCAACACCATACCAAACCACAGACCACATCTACGTCGTATTGACATCCATCCAGCCCAGCAACAACAGCTCATGCACGCCTCCCCTCCCCGGCTTCAGCCGAACCGCAGCCCCCCGCGTCGCGTCATCAGGTGCCGCGCCGGCAGCCACACCCCCTCGAGGCTCGACAGCAGCATCAGGCTCCCCACAAACACCACGAGACCGCCGAAGCGGCCCAACCCGTACCCGCCGGGCGTCACCTGCCCGCGCACCAGGCCGGCCGACACGGGCCCCGTCACAACGTTGCCGATGCCCTTGCCAAACGCCATGAGGCTGTAGACGGTCTGCGGGTCCTCGCTCAGCAGGGAGCCGAACTTGGGCCAGAAGACAATGTACGCGCCCGCGAAGGCGCCGTAGACGCCGCTAAACGCGAGCAGCGTCGCGGGAGAGCGCGCCAGTCCCCAGAGCGTCAGTGTCGCGACGCCGGCCACAAAGGTCGTCGCCGACACGAGCACGTGGATGCTGATCCCGCGCCGGTCCGTCAGGTGCCCAAAGGCGAGCTGCCCGACGACGCACGCGAGGTTATTCACGGCGAGGAGCAGCGCGCCGGCGGACCCCGAAAGCCCCATGCCCGTCGTCGCAAACGTCGGCAGCCACAGCGAGGGGATAAAGTACCCCAGCCCCTGGCAAAAGTTGCTCGCCGCAAACGCCCAGAAGAGCGGGCGCCGCAGGAACGCCACGTCGACGGCCCGCAGCGCCGCCGTGCCCGCGGGGGGCAGCCGCGGGCGCAGCAGCAGCAAGCCCGGGACGAGGCCCGCGAGCTGCGCGAGGGCCACGGCGCGGAGCGTCACGCGGTGGCCGTGGAGGGCGAGCAGCCGCTCGAGCGCAAAGGGCAGGGCCGCGCCGGCGACGCCCCCTCCCGCGTAGAGCACCCCGTACGCGAGCCCCCGCCGGTGGACGAACCACTCGTTGAGCATGCCCAGCACGGGGAAGTAGAGCATCAGGAAGCCGAGCCCGTAGAGGACGCCCTGCGTGGCGACGAGCCCGCCCACCGACCCGACGGCCGAGGCGGCGAGCAGCGAGAGCGCGCACAGCCCCCATCCCGTGGCCAGCATGTACCGCTGCCACCACTGGAAGCGGCGCACGAGAGGCGCGGCGATGGGCGCACCGAGGAAGTAGATGCTCGTGGCGACGGTGCCGATGGCGGCGATGCTGCCGTCGTCGCCCGCGAACTCGGGCTGCCGCGCGTAGTGCTCCTGGAAGACGCCGAACGCGAGGGGGAAGCCTGTGCGATGCCGTCAGTCAGTCTACTGCCATGGCACAGGCTCATGTTCTCGACACCGACCAACGGCGGTATGATGAGTACACGAGCTGAGAAACAGCGAGGCAACGCACCCCAGAGGAGGCCCTCGACGAGAAAGCATCCCGCCAGGTATTTCCACGCGCCGGCACCCCCGTCGGTCGGCGGCAGCACGGGGACCAGATGACCCGCGTCATGATCCTGGCCTCGCTCCTGGTCCTCGTCCTGGTCATGGTTCTGGTCCACCATTACCACGACGTCGGGGGACGGGGCCCGGGGCGGCGGCGGCGGCGGGACGGGCGATAGTTGGATCGACATGGCGGCGGCGGCGCGGCCGTTGGAGCTGCGGCTTTGCGGAGATGTGCGCCTCCGGATCGCTCACGTCTGCGCGTGAGATGCCGACGGGGCTGGCGTTCTTATATACTGCTGCTCCCTGTCCCTCTAGCGGTAGGTTCGGTGCATGAGGTTATCATTTTAAGTGTCATCGAAACCGGCCGTAGCCGACGAATGGGTGGTGGAATGGAATCCTTCCTCGGCAGTCGAGGCTGCAAAGTCAACTCCAGGGCGCGCTACCGCGGGACCATGGATCCATCCCTTGACGGATCGCGTTCCGAATCGGCTCCACCGCTTCCCCCCATCTCGTGGTCTCGTGGAGCGCAAAAGACGAGAGACGATAGCAAGACGGCAAAGCGCAGCCGGGATCGGACCCCAGGGCCCCCACACCGGGCGGCGCTGGTGCATGGAGGAATACGTAACAGCCGCCCAACCACATTTGACGTGTCGATTCGTATCACGATATCGTGACACTTAAAAAAGACACTTAAAATGAGGCTCGGATCCGGCCTTGGGAAAGGGCACACGGAGGGTCGTGGACGGACAGCATGTTGAATGGCCCCCCTAACCAGACGCGGACATACGTGGATTGATATCAATTACATGCCATAGCAAGATCCAGAACCAGTGCCCGAAACCGACCTTGAGAGTGGACCGTGATCAATATTAGTCTGAAGTTACTGTTCGGAATATAGCTACCTGGACACATGACAACGGCTCCCCACAACGACACTTGACCTGGTAACATATAGACAATATAAGCCAACGTTTTGAGACTACACATACTCACACACAACGCCCATCTCGTGAAACCATGCGTGAGCACGCCGCTTCATAACAACACGTCAAGACAACGCTTATACAATTGTACAGAAGAAGTGACAAGACACCCAACTCGCTCCAGCCACCATCGTCGCGCACCAGACAGTCTAGAGTCCTAGACATGCCTCAGCTCAAAACCCTCCCATGCCCTTGGCCTTGAGCGCCATGCCCGCCACCCCCCTCACCAGCCCCGACACGCGCCCCGGGTCCCCCTGGTAGCCCTCGGCCGGCTCGCCCGTCTCCGGGTCCCTCCACACGCCGTCGGCGGCCGCGCGCCCGAAGCGCGCCGTGTTCTGGTTCCGCTCGATGCCCTCGCGCCACCGCGCGCACACCTCGGCGCTGTCCACCATGAGGTTCACCTCGAGGCTGTGGAACCACGACTGCGTGTCCTGGTTGCCGCTGCCCTGCACGCCCACGGCGCCGTCGGCGATGAGCAGCTTGACGTGGCAGGACCGTGCCTTGCGCGAGTGGTGCGTCGGCCGGGACTGGTCTTTGCCTACGTAGTTGTGTATCCGCAGCAGCTGCCGCCATGGTCGTCGTCGTCGTCCACTCGTCGACTCTCCCCTCTTGTCGTCGTCGTTACTGTCATCGTTACCGTCCTCGTCGTCGTTACCGCCACCCCCGGCCGCCTCCTCTTCTTTGTCGTCGTCCGCCTTCTCCAGCGACGACACGAGCGCCCGCGCCGCCTGGTCGTTAGTCCCCCCCTGGCCGGGAATCATCTCGCCGAGGTCGTTGTACCCAAAGCACACGTAGTACGTGACCTCGACGCCGCGCCGCAGCGCCGCCGCCAGCGCCCTCATCAGCGGCGCGGCGTTGAGGTCCGGCGTCTGGATGAAGATGGACCGCCGCGCGTGCCGGATCAGCGACAGCCACGCCTCGTTCTGCGGCACGCGCGCGCTCTTGTTGTCGAGCGGGCCGTACGCCGGGCGCGACACAAGCGCCATGGGCACGGGCTCGGCGGTCGACGTCGCCAGGTACGGCGTCATCTCTGCGCCGTCGGGGATCGCGGGCCCTGACGCCGGGATCGGGTTCTTGACGGCTAGGTTGAGCAGGCGGTTGGCGGCCTGGAGGCGTGTCTCGCATGGCTTGGCCGCGTAGCACGCCTGCATGCGCCGGATCTCGCCCGCGAGGTCGTCGTCGTAGTGAGGATCTTCGGGCGTGTGCTCGGGGAGCGGCGGCGCGTCGGCGGCCTCGGCCTCGGCCACGATGTCGCTCTGCTGCTGCTCGCGGCTCGACCCGCGCGCCAGATATAGCGGTTCTCCCCCGTCTGGGCCTCGTCCAGCCTTTGTACCACCCATCACCGCAGTGCCGTTGCCGTTGTCCTTGACTGGCGGTGGCGAGGTCACCAGGCACGGCAGCGGCGGGACGAGCGCCTTGCTCCATATCGCCAAGGCCGTGTCGTAGATGCTGTCCACGACAGGTCCCTCCACGTGTGCCATCATCTCCATGTTATCATTGTCCTCGACATTGTTGCTCATCACCACGGCCACGCGCCGGTCCACGACGCAGAACTTGGCGTGCAGCGTCCCGAGGAAGAACCTGTGCATGCTCACCACCTGGAGGTCCAGGTTGGGCACCTCCTCGGGCGGCGGGAGCAGCACGCCCGCGCCCGCGTACGCCACCGGTTTGATCTCCTGGTGCGGGTCCAGCGCGTTGGACATCCCCGCCCGGTCGTACATGATCTTGACGACGACGCGGTCTGCCGCTCCCGCGCGCCGGCGAGACAGCTCCACGAGCGCGCCGCGTACGAGCCGCTGCGCGAGCGACGGCGACCACGCGCACGTCACGAAGATGACCTCCCGCTCGGCGCGTGCAATCACGTTGGAGCAGTGCCGCATGATGTCCGCGAGCGGCGCGATGGCGGTCAGGGGCACCGTGCCGTGGGTGCCCATGAGCGGGGGCGAGACGACGCCGCTCCAGGGGTCGTCGTCGAGGCACGCGAGGGCGTCGGCGTAGGCTTGGAGGAAGAGCCTGCTGGGTGTCTTAGGGCCCCAGTTGCCGCATCGCAGGGCCGTCTCGAGCGACTCGGGTTTCTTGGGCGCGCCATTGGCTTCGCCGCTGTTCTTCTGGTTGGCGTGGGCGTTGTTGATGCCATCGTCGTTTTCTTCCTTGTAGAGCCGTTTGACAATGTCGCCGGGCGCGGCGGTCGGGTTCGCGGCTAACACGGAGCTGAGCGTCTTTTGTGCGTGACAGAGCCGCATCACACGGTCCGAAACCATTGTTGCAGTGTTGCCATGGGTTGAGCTGCCCAGAAGCCCAGCGCTCAAAGTCTGATGCAGATACAATATACTGTACTAGTTAGTTATCATGTGTCTACGAAGCAACTTGGTAGTTATGTAGCCAAGGACCTGTCATTACAAACTGGCCATGGCCAAAGCCGGCACCAACGTCATCCTGCCGCCCAAACAGGGCCGACACCCATATTATACGCTCGCCAAGGGGCGCCCAGAAAGCCGTCAAGGGCACCCTCCTCCGTCTCGGCCACGCGCCGTCTGGTGCGAAACCCGGCGCGGCAACGCCATGCCGAGCGGCACCCGCTTGCCGTGCGGAGCGGGGCGCAGCACCGCCACCCATGAACGTGAGGCCGGCATGATGACATCACGGCGGCCACACGCTGTGAGCGGCGACATGGACCTGACCTCACGGGTCCTCGACAGGAGATCGCATGCTTTCGATTGGTTTGACCGGAGTTGTCGCTCGGCGGTAGCGGCACATCAATCCATGGGCACACACGGGCTATACGTGCTCTCCATCTCGGGAGTCGGCACGAGCGGACGGTGCTCATCGTCGCCTTTTTGTCCAAAGCTACATTTTGATCGCGGCAGTGGCCTTGAGCTTTTGCCTTTGGAGATCTCGATCCAAGTACAGAACCAGTTTAATGGGCGCAAGCTGTACGGCGTGGGTCGCACCATCCATGGTGACTCAAGGCGCATGGGGATATATACTGTACGAAGTACATGCACTTGATGACGGAGTGCGCGCGTGACGAGATCAATTTTGTTTTGTCTATTACCATTCCTATTTAGCCCTCCAAATAACATAACATTCTATAGATTCCCAGATGCGCAGCTCCTACCCGTTAACCTGTAAATGGTGGTACAACGTGAAGCCGATATAGATGGCTACTGCTCGTGAGCTGTCGACGTCTTAGGGCTCTCCTGGGACGCCTTGGACACCTCCTCAGATGCCTTGGGGCTCTCCTCGGTCACCTTGGGGCTCTCCTCGGACGCCTTAGACCCCTCCTGGGACGCCTTGGACGCCTCCTCAGATGCCGTTGAGTTCTCCGCCGCCGCCGCAGCCGCCGCCTTCGGCCAGCACGGGTCCGTCGTCGGGTCTTTCGCCAGCTGGGCAACGTCGAAATGCAACTCGTCGTCGAGGCCCTCGTGTATCAGCCCCGTCTCAATCGACAGCTGCGCATGCCTGATGGTGTCGAAGCGGCGCCCCTCGGCGCAATACGCCAGGGCCGCCAGCAGGTGCGCGTCGGAGCTGTACACGTCCAGCCGCTCCTGGCGGAACATGCTGATGATGGTCTCGGCCGTGGCGATGACCTCCTGGTTGGAGAGGTGGGGGATCGTCCTGTTCAGGGCCCTGGCCCTGGCCGAGAGGCGCACCTTCTTCTCCTCGGCCCCCTTGGCGCCCGCCGCGACTTCTTCGTCCACGTACGCCAGCTCCTGGTCCAGGGCCATCCGCTCGTGCCAGCCGTAGAGCATGCGCGTCATGTTCTGGATGTGGTTGACGCGCAGGTCCGACTGCTTGACCATCTTGGGGTGCATGCTGCACTGGCTGCAGGTGCACCCGAATCCCCACGTGCTCGCGAGGCTCTTCTGCCGATGCGACCGTGGCGAGAGCGGGCTGATGTACGTGAGGGAGATTTCTGTCCCCGGAGAGATGTTCGTCACGGCGTGCGTGTAGTGCGTGAGCGTCTCTTCGTCAAAGTAGTACGCCGAGTTGGGACGGCAATCGTGGTTGAAGCGCTGGTAGGGTTAAAAGGTCAGCATGAAGCCTGAAGCCTTTGTACATCGGATGGGGGGCGTCTTTTGGAAGACAAGACTCAAGCTTACCGAGGTCTCGAGCACGACACCCGAGAACCGCCCGCCGGCAGCTTCCACCGCAAAGGCGTTGATCGAGATGCGGTCGCGCACGGAATTCGTTTTCGGGGCATTGTGCAGCTCCCAGAACATCTCGTGGGCCTTGGGCGGCAGCTGGCGGACCGCGATCCTCTCCAGCTCGATGCCATCCATTTCGTTCAACCAGCTGTACACCCTCATGTCGATGAGCAGCGCCGGCGTGGCCGCGAGGATGCGGTCCCCGCGGTGCAGCGTCGTGTTGGCGATGCCGCCCTTGCCGCGGCCGGGGAGCTCCCGCACCTCAAAGGGCGGCGCCGCCAGCTCGCCGGCCTGCGTCAGCGTGTCCCACTGGGCAAAGGCGGTGAGGTTGTGGATGTTGGAGGCGATCCTGGGAGAGGTGACGATGGAGATTCCGCGTCCGTTGGCGAAGGCGTGCGACGTGAAGACGCAGAGCGGCGTCTTGAGGCCGGCGGGCATGATGCAAAGGGGCTTGAACGTCCACGGCGACGTCGCGGGCCCGTCGAGAATCTCAAGTTCGCGTATGACGGGCGGCAGACAGCCGACGACCCGGAGGGGAGTGTTGACGCAGACATCTCCTCTGGGGACGTTGGTGAGCCAGCCTGCGGATGCCTTCACCACAACGCCGGCGGACAGCAGGGAGCCCACGACGGCAACGCGTACGAACCACATGGCTGGCCAACAAGTATTGAGTTAATGGCAACAGCCCCTCGCGACCAAGATGCCTCAACTGACAAGGTGTAAAAAGGAGGGAGGGGGGTGGAGGGGGGTGATATCCGGCGCGCTCTTCTTCGCTGTCAGGACAATCACCCGCGATGATATATACTACCGGGGTGCCGGACGTGGCTCTAGCTCTTGCTTGCTTGCCTCATCGTGGACCACAGCGATAAGACGAGACTACGGTGGAGGGGCAGGCGCGGACAAACGACGAGTCTGACGTTGACGTTGGCCCTGCCGTGTCGTGTCGACCTCGCCCCGTTGCACGCTCGGTTTTGTCCTCCGTTTCAGCGCATGCCGGGCAACCACCAGCGCACGCACTGAGCGGCCCAGCGTCCGCGGCACGGCAACTGTGACGAAGCGTCGTCAAGGCAGGCGCGTACGAAACCGGTCAATCGGCGAGCTGATGTATGTAGTGTCGGCCGCTCATCAACATGAACCCTAGGCCGGCCAGGGCGGCGTGTGTGTGTGTGTGCACCAGCCGTAGAGGCTCTCGTCGTCGCCCTCAACGTGTCCCTCGGCCCCGTCGGCGTGTTCTCAAACGGGCCGTTCCAGTTTTGCAGACACACACTCTCCTATATTTGCGCGTGGTCAGTGCATCGCGCCAGACCCGACTGATGGTGTGGCGTCAATACCAGAAGCGCCCCGGCGGGCTGGAAGCCGCCCCGCGAGCATGAAGGGCTTCTGGAAAAGAGTGAAGATCGTTGGCCCGACCGGTGGCGTTTTGTCTCCCCGGGCCACTGCCGAGGGGAGACAATTACGTACTCAGGGGAGGGCGGACAGACTCCATGCCGAAGTCGCCGTGAGCACGGTATTACGGCATCATATGAGGTAATAGGAATAGTCATGCTGTGGAAAAGCTATGTATGACCGCGACTCTCCCGAAGTCGCCACGTCGCAAGTATGGGGTCGACGAAACGAGATGCCTTTACGTTGAGCAGGATATGCGATGGCGTGTGGGTGGTGGCTTCAATCGTGATTTAGCTTGCGTGTCTATCAAGGCAACGTGGATGACATGGCACTCACCTCTGACTGTAAGCCCTAGATCTTCATGTCCACCTGCATTAATAATCGAATACTGTATGGATCATGGTTTCATGTTACGAAGGAGCACTGCGCAAGCACCAGCAAAATACACAAGGTCCTACATGAAAGAGTTACAACTGAGTTCCGGCCAAATCGGTTTCTTGACCAGACGAGGAAAATAGTATATGTTGTCAGTTTATTTGATCACCAGATAGGCGCCGATGGAATTGAGAAACTGCATTGCAAACATAGAGCCACTACATGTAGACTGCGAAAGAAAAAGGCCAACTCTGAACGTGAAGCCACTTTGAACAAAATCTATAACGACAGAATCTATCTATGGCTCGAGCAGCAACCATGAGCATTCCGGAGACCAGTAAAAAATCTGAGGAAGCAGGCCCGGGGTCCGTCTGATCTACCGCCAGGGTGTCCGACTTGCCACGACTTGACGAATACCATGGCCGCCTCCCGAAACCCCGCCCCCCGAAGCCGACAGCATCTTGCACTTATCCCATCTATAAGCCAAAAGAACCGAAAAAGCATTTTCCACCTCATCAAAAAATTCCCATTTCAGGAAGCCCTGGAGTGGCAGGGGGGCCAAGCCGCACACAGTCGGCCCGCCGCGCAGAGGCACACCCAGAGATCTATGACTTGTAAATCTCAAAAGGCCGGGAGGCGCCAGCGACCTACTGGGTCTTGCCGGCGCCGGTCTTGCTACCGGCCTGGGTAGTAGCACCACCATGCTGCTGAGCGCCGCCCTGGGTCTGAGCCTTGTTGGCGCCGCCCTGCTGCGCGTGGTTGCCAGCGCCGCCCTTGTTGGCGGCGGCGTTGTGGGCAGCGCCCTTCTTGGGGGCCGGGCAAGACTTGGCACCGCCCGAGGCGGTCGCCTTCCGGCCGGTGGTGGTGCCCGAGGGGTGGGCGCCGGCGGCCTTGCCAGTGGTAGTACCAGAGCCGGGAGTGCCGGCGCCGCCGGTGGTGGTCGAGCTGCCGCCAGGAGGAGGGGCGCGCTTCTCAGCGGCGATGTGGCGGGCAATGAGCTCGGCAATGTCGTCGCCGTGAGGCTGGCGCTCCTCGATGGTGGAGCGCTTTTCGGCCGGGATGGACGCGGCCATGGCGCCGGTGACGGCAGCGATGATGATGGCGGCGGAGAACTTCATTTTGATGGTTGTTTGTTTAACAAAGGGGGCTTGACTGCGAAGAGCAAGGAAGTGTTTTGGAGCTGTCGAAAGAGGAGAGAAGAGTGGTGAAGAGAGTAGTAGTTGTTGATTGTTGATCTGAGTTGCTGGTGAGTGATTGGATCCCAAGACGAGAGGCCAAGACGGTTGTCTTTATACCCTTTTGCCGTCGGGGGGGAAGGGCTCATGCGGTCTGGTCCTGGCTCGAAAAGAACATGGGCGAAGAAAACCAGCGTGCCCACGTTTGCCATTCATCTCCCTCCGTGCCTCCTGGCGTGCGCCTGCCCGCAGCAGTCTCACATCACGAAAGCCTTGACGTAACGGTGGCTGTTCAACGTAAGACGCACAACGCTTCTGGAATGGCCGCGAGGAGAATCGTTGAGCGTAGCCTGGCTTGTGATTGCAACTTGGGCCATATGCCTCCTACGTCGCGCAAAAGCGCATCAATGGGCCCTCTCCCTCCACATCCCCTTGCTGACTTGACGCCCATCTAATTCGGGGGGGTTTTACTTCACATCATTACTCATTACACGAGGACCACCACGCCGCAATGGCACAAGCCGGGTTGGGTTTCGAACCGGAGCTTGCTGCTGGTCCTGCCACGGCAGCATTACGTAGGAGGGTTAGTTTCGGCTTGTGGCACACAGACCTTGCCGCGATACCGAGAGTGCCCCAGCCAGTCTTGCCAATCCCGCGCACACGCACGCGCTATGTCCGACGACGACGCCCGGACTGCTTCAGCTGGCATAACGTGCGAGTTTTGACAACCAATTATCATCATCATGGTGCACGGGCCGGAATATTCTTCAGCACTGGCCGTTGGTGGGATCCGACGCGGGGGCACATGCACTTTACTATGTGTGCTGGCGATGGCCTGTTGACAATGTGAGAAGCGGGCCGTAGGAGTTTTGGGATCCCGTTATAGAGTAGAAACGCATGTCTGCGTCCGAGGACACGTCTTGAGAGTTGTCGGTGGAGTACATACATGTAGGGCGAGCGACTGGAGACTAGAGATGGAGTGTCCCTCACGTGTAAACTGAACAGGGGGGACCAAGATAGTTGATATGACATCAAAGTGCCTTGGAATTCGGCATTCGGGCCCATATCGCAGCTGAGCGGAAGTAACGGCCTCAGGCGCATTGATACTCTGCCGAAAGTGCCGCGTGATAAGTTAATCGACGCCTGCAGTCTGCAGTCCAGTCTCGAGCCGGGGCCTCGCGGCGGGCAGTGTGGTAGAAACGTCTTGTCGCATTACGTCTTCAGTTTCGATTTACAAATGCATGTCATCATCGAATGCCCGAATGACACATGGAAATTGAAGATAGCGTCAAAGCTCAGGACGCTTCTTTGTCTCCAACATCGTCAGGGTTGGAGACTAGCAACGTTGAGCCGGGCCAACATACAGTCAACAAGACATACGAAACCTGCATGTCCGTGGTGGGGTGCAACCACCAGTTAATCTTGGTCGTCATGTCAGAGGAATGGAAGGGCCCCCAAGCAGATGGTGGGGATAACCTAAGATTTGACTCACAGTCTGATATCGATGCCGGCCCGAATCCAGGACGGGCCTCGTGTTCCCTCCGTTCAATGTGAGATTAGTTCTCTTGACACGTGCGTCTCTCATGGTATTTGCTGCCATGAAAAGGCTTATGCCTGGCCTCAAGCGCGCAATGTGAACCTGGCGCATGGAAGGTTCGAAATCTCATGTGGTAATATCTCTTTCAGGCAATGCCGATAACATGTATTGTGCATTATGTGAAGTCATATCAGACCGATACGGCGCACGGGGCGCGCCCATTTCTCAACCCTCGGTTCCAGTCGTATAGGTTGAGTTCACAGCCCTGCGGATTATCTAGGTGCGTGCTTTACTTCAAAGGTTTTCGTCTCCGCAACATAGAATAATATAGTATGACAGCAGCGAAAGCACTTATTAATTTTAGTAAAGTGATTCATTCAAGACCCATCCCAGTCTTCAACGTCAATGGTCCTTAAATGGCTATCATTTAGCAAGCTTTGGGCAGGGCTGACATCTGATTTCATGTTGTCGCAAAGGGCGATTTCATACGAGACATCTTTGCCAAAGCATAACGTATAATGTGTCTTTTGAAACAGAAAGAGGTGGGTAAGTCAAGGTCTCTATCGAGGCCACATTTCCATATGTGTCAACAACTGAATACCGACTGTCGTTCTCTGATTAGTGCTGACAAACACGTTGCAAGGTCGTTACCAATGTGAGGATCACTCCAGTCAGTCACGCCACCAGACATTGATGCATCGACACGAGCAACAACCAAGTCAGTCTTTCATCCCAAGCTACCCACGCTCATGTACACCCTTAGTCCCCCTGGCCCCTTTGTCTGTTCCGTCATTCTAATGCTTTCCCTCCCGTTTTAGAGTCCCACCCGCAGATCACAGAACCGCAGATCGCCGGACCGCTTCCATCCATCATGGCCGTGTGGCCGCCCCAACTCTGCCTTACAACCGCCGCTTCTTCGCCTCCGTCGCCTCAGCGATAGATCCGTCGTCCACCGTAGTTGTCGACGCAGGCCGTTTGCCAGACTCGGTTGCCCAGAGAGGCCTTGCGCGTCGTAGACCTGCGTGACGACCCGCAAACACCACGAAACCACCAGCACCGTTACAACCAGACGGCACGCCCTCGCTCTCAGCGAGTGACTCCCCGTCGGCGTCGTTGGCCGAATCATCGTCGTCGCACGGCCACGGCGGAGCCTCCCCGGCCAGAGTCTCGGAACCATTATCATGAAGGTTGTCGGCCATGCCGTCGCGCCACTCCAGTATCGCCTCTTGCGTTTCGTACAGCTGAGGGAACAGTGTGGCAGTATCCCCCGCGTTGGCCATGCTGAGGTCGCTGACCGCCGATTCCCGCTGCTGCTGCTGCTCATCGTTGAGGGTCATCTCGTGCAGTCCGGCCACGGCCAGCGCCATGTTGGCGTCAATCTCCGTCCCGCTCCAGTCAACTCTCGCCCCAAGAGTGATTATACCATGCTCCGAAGCGGGACATGTCATGTCTGCGTCGCCGATGCTGGGGTTGGTCAACACGCTGTAGCACATGGAAGCAGTAGCGTCCGTGTCCGTATCGTCGTGGCGGCGGGCGCGGCGGGCGCTGGAGTCGTCGCGCTCGACGTCCATGGACTCGCCCGGCGGGTACACGGACGATGCGTACGCCGTGAAGACGTTTCGACCAGTCAACCCTGAAGTGTTGGGACAAATGCCCTCCTCCATCATGAGCAGCGCGTCCCAGCTCCGCGCCGTATGCTCTCCATCATGTCCCCAAGTGGCCTCACCACTCCGTGTCTGCGAGCCGTTCAGGCACTCCATCTCCAGCCGCGCCTCTCCTCCTCCTCCCTGAATATCCCCCATGATTTGATCGCTCAGCGGCGAAACTGCTGCTGCTGTCGCGCCGCCGCCACCGCCGTTCGTGTCCATGAAAACCACGCCACCCTCCCAGGGATACCGGCTCTGCACCTCCCGCGCACTCCCATGCACGGTAACGGGCTCCATCATGCCCCAGCGCATCGCCGCCGCATCACCACCACCACTACCCACCTCCTGCGTCAGGCCCTCCATGCCGTCGCAGTCGGAGAGGTAGTGAGACATGCGGCGCGACACCTCGCGGTCGATTAACTCGGCGAGTTCGTCCCACTCGGGCCCGAGCGTGGTGAAGCTGGGATCGAATTCGGCGGGGCAGGCGGCGGGGGCGGCAGCAATGTCGCTGACGGATGAAGGAGACATAAGTGTCGCCCTGATGTGTGGCGTGCTCGCAAGGCAAGTCAAGCCGTGGAAGAAATGGTTGGAGATTGGTGGAACGATGCAGGTACGCGGGTGAGTGAGGATAATAGATGATGTGAAGGTTCTGATGAGACTGCAAAGATGCGTGACGACTAGAGAGCGAAGAAATTGCCGGGTATTTAACTCGTGTTGATCTGGTGCTGTTTTGCTCTTCTTGTTCGAATTTCATTCTTGACCATTGGAAGAGTTGTGCGGTTCAGTGTCGCCGTCAAAGAGGCTTCGCCGTGCCGGTTCGGTGTCTCGTTGATGCAGTGCATGGGCGCAAATGCCGGCTTCCAGTGACTTTTGAACTCCTTGAACACGCACCAAGACTTGAGAACAGGAGAGCCCTTCTGCAGACGCTTCAGACAAGAACAAAGGTTATTCTCTTTTGGGAGTATGTACAGAGTACCAAAGTCGTGTTCAATCCGACAACTCCAGCCTGGCCGTCTCAGGACTCGATGCTGCTTTTCCCTATACCCACTCGGCGGTGCAAACACCACCGCTAAACCCATGAAAGAAACCAGCCTACTCGTCCTCGCCGTCCAGAAACACCTCGTGTCCCGAACCCTCGTACATGCCCATCGCCGACCCGCACGCAAACGCAGACATGGCCGCGACCCCCCACCACCCCCAGGCCACCATGCCGATGTCAAGCCCGTACCCGTACCACCACCCGCCGACGACGGGCCCCACGGTGCGGAACCCGGCCGACACGCTCTGCCCGAGCCCGTGAATCGTGCCCAGCACGCTGGGATGCGGGCTGCAGTTGTTGAGCAGGATGATGCTGGCCGGGAGCGTAAACGTGCGCGCCGTCACCTGCAGGAGCAGCACCAGGATGATGCCCATCCAGATGAGCCCGCCGCCCGCGGGTTCAGGCGGCGCCGTCGACGAGGGCAGGATGGACAGGTACGGCGCGACAAAGTACGCCATCGGAAAGAGGAACAGGAAGTAGCGGAACGAGCGGATGGTGCCGAGCCGGGCCTGGATCGGTGGATAAAGCGTGACTTGCAGCAACATGCCCAGGATGCCCAAAAAGGACGTCGCGAAGCCCACCGTCGACGCGGGCATGCCGAGTCCGCCGGTGAAGAGCAGCGGGAGGTCACGCCGCCTCTCCGTCGCCCCAGGGGTGGCATACCGCGGTGTCGACAGGAACAAAGACCAAATGTTGCCAAAGGCGCCGAGATGAAAGTCGTAAAAGGCGCCCGTGATCAGCGTGAAGATGACATTGCGCGTCCACAGACGGCGGAACGGCAGCCGCGGCGCTTTGGCCACCGACGTTGCGTGAACAGGATTGAGCGGAATGTCCTCACCCTCGACAGTCAGATGAGTGTAGCCGTGGGTGGGCTTAATCCCCCAGATGGCTTGCTTCATGCGGTCGGCAATGTAGAGGCCATAGTCAAACTTGCCTCTCCTCTCCTTGGACGTCTACACGTGCTCATGTTGTCAACAATGGCCCACGAGCTGAACGAACGCCGAGAGGCTCGCGCGGCTTCTCACCTCTTCCAGGAACAAAAAGACAATGGCAGTGCATGTCGCCAAAAGGACACTGTTGACAAGACTCGGTAGGGCAAACGGGTACCTGTGAATCCAGCGGAATCCAAAAATGGTACCCTGACCAAAGAGCCCCGGCATCGTCTTCATCGGATCGGCCAGGACGCCGCCCAGGATGGGCCCAAAAATGCCGGCGATGTTGAAGCTCATGGGCAGAATGAGGAATGCCCGAGATTGATATCTCTTCTCCTTGGTAATCTCCGAAATCATGGTGCGACTGGCGTCATGTCCGATCAGCAGACTGCGCGCGTGCCGACATTTCTCTGACGAAACCCGCGATAATGGCCGACTTACATGATGCCCACCGTCCCGTTGACGGCACCGCCAAAGGCTCTCCAAAATGCCGCCCAGAAAAACGTCGTCGCGAAGCCGTAGCCCAGACACGACAGCGCCGTTCCTGCCAGCCCGATGACGAGAACTCTCTTCCGGCCGCACCAGCCCGCGTCGGCGGCCTTGCCCCAGAGCATCGCGGTGGCGACCTGCGCCCCGGTGAAACAGCCCTGCAGGATGCCAGCCTGCTGCGCGATGCGCGCGTCCGATGCCTCATTGTTGCCGCCGCTGCTCGCGTCCAGCGCCTTGAGCTGGTAAAAGACGTAGGCTTGCAGGGAGGCGACTTGCAGGAAGTCGACCAGCCTGGCGAGGAAGAGGATGGCGAGCTGGTCTTTCCGCGGGAGGGAGGACCACGACACCGGACCGGCGGGGGCCGCTTTGAGATGTGACATCTGAGAAGAGGTCGGTGTTGATGGCCGACGCTCAAGAGGACCGGGGACTCTCAGTGAAGCTGGTGATGCGGCGACGGTGTCGGCCAGACGCGACGACGGCCCGACGACGGTGGTAGTCGTGAGTGTGAGGGTGCCACCGGGGGAGACGGCCTGGCCGAGGACCTGCCGCGGATGCACCTCACTGGCCGATAAATTCAGCGTGCGTCCGCGACGGTGACGACGCGCCGCCTCCGGGGCTTGGCCGGCCGAGTAGTCATTGCTGAAGGAGCGCGCGTGTGCGTGGTGCTGGGAGGCTGACAACGAGGCCGGCGGCGGCGGCGGCGGCGGTGACGACGTAGGCATCGCGAAGGGAGTGGAGCGGGAGGGGGGAGAACAACCAGCCCGATGGAGACAAAGGACAGGGGGGCGTGTCCGCAAAGGGCGTGATGTCTGATGTCAGCGCATCAAAGGGCGGCGAGTAATGGTCGTGAAACGGAAATGTGGGAGCGGAAGAAGGGACGGCTGGAGCTCGACGGCAAGTCATGCGTGACGTGATGAGGGCTCTCCCGCTGTCGGACCTACAAAAAGTCACGATGAGACTGGTGGTGATGGTGCCGTCTGCAACGTCTGGCGTCAATGGTGTGTGCGTCTTCGGCACCTCGGCAGTCCCCAAGGCCGCTCCCAGATCCGGAATCAGTCACGAAGAGTAAGACGTATGTCGATGTGGGCGGCTGCTTGTGCCATGGCACGAGTCACGTCCAAGTGTGTATACTGCGTATGTCGGAGGTTGTCAAGGAGCCTTCAACTCAGCTGATGTAGGAATAGGTAGGCCGTCAATAGTAGGAGCACGCCTGCAGGGATCGATCGAAGCGGAGTCGGGGCGCAAAAACGGAAAAGTACAATGAAAAGAATGCGTCAGAAATGGCGCGGAATCAGCCGTCGAGGGGAGCTGCTTCGTTGGGGAAGAAGGGATTCGTCTGGTGGTGACGTATTGACGGTATATGTCGTCGTCCCTTGTTCTCGCCGACGGCCCGGCAAGCAAGCAGGCGAGCAGACGAAAGGAGCCGCACCAACAACACTCGACACCTGCCTGCCACTCAGTTGTGATATGAACTGGGGGCGTCGCTCCCCATACCGCCAAGAGCCGGAGCGTGTGGGACCAACCAACCCGCTGGCCAGCAGCGGCAACAGCTCTTGCTGCGAGTACCGGTACAAGACTGGGATATGGCGGGACACGCAAGCAGGGGCTATCCTGGGTCAATACCCGAATCTAAGGTGGAGGGAGGGTGGGAGTGGGCTCCATGTGGTTGGAAGCTGGAACGACTTACACCCCGCCCGCCGCCTGTAAATGCCAGACGACGTCGACACAATACTAACGTATAGTGGTTCCCCTCATGGCAGGTGGTTTGGAGCATCAAAGTACTTTTGACTCGATAGGCTCTCTCGGCTGCTCGATTTGTATGCGAAACCCGCGCCTGCCGTCGCACGATCTCCTACGGCCGGTGCCGAGGTGTGTTTGATCGGCTACCTACCTATCCCATGCTGGGCTGGGCGATGATGCATCGTCTTTTCTGAAGATCTGCATTGTATGCTAGGCGCCTGGGCACGGGTTGATGGGGATCGTCTGCTCGCTTCCACGGCGGCAGACCTCAAGAATGTACAGCACCTTGCTCTTTAGCCTAGCAGTTCAATCCCTCTCCCCTTCCGATGGGCCACGGCCGATTACGTTGCCTTGGGTCTTCGGAGCCGGTCATCGGCCCAACTCGAAGCGTCTCCTGGTGGAGGGGCGTGTGCGAAGAAACAGTGCCGGAGCCGGAGGCCAGCCAGGGGCATCGCCCACGGCGGCACCGAATCGCTCACTGCTCCACCGGCTGGCCGGCTGGCAGCGCAGGTCCTGTCGCTTCTTTCCCAGCGTGTGTTGAGGCCAGCATTGTCTCGCCTTCGAACGTGGAGCCTGCTCTCGGCTGAAGTTGTTTAACGGCCGAGCATTGCAGACACCCATTTTGGTGGCTCGCCTTTATCGCCTTGGCGGTGCGACATGCACATGTTGCTGGCCGCGTATTCGTTTCGTACGCGTCGACGACATGAAGGCCACACGGTGTGCCGGCTCTTAGGGGTGCCGCGTTGCCGTGGTGCGGGTTTGTCGCAACGCGTAATCGCAGCAAGAGGCATCGAGCAAAGGTCCGGACTCTACAGCAGGAGCCACTGGGCATCTCGTTTACTGTCTTCAGCGCGCGGAGGCACCGACCGCAAAACTGTCGTGATTCTTCTCCATTAATAGCTGCTGTTAATTGTTTCGAGCAAAACATCAACTTGCCCTGACTTATCCAGCATGCGACCATCATGTAGCATCGCCAATGCCTCCATTCCCACACTACTACTACATGTTCTGATTTTGCTCTGCATCTTCCACGCACGGCTCGTCGTCGCGGAACAGCCAGTTTTTACCGCAAGCGTCGAGTACGACGAGGAGGCGTTTGGCAAGTACCCCGTCCAGACGTTCAAGTCGACGCCGATCGTCGGCCCGCGGCCGAACCTCCTCCTGCGGGACAGCCGCTGCGAGAGCAGTCTCTACACCTTCCTCACTCCGCGAGGGTATGTCGGCGCAGCGAGAAATGCGCAGATGACCATACTCGACCAGGGCGGCCGGCTCGTCTGGACGTTGGGCTGGGAGGGCCAGCAGATCTACAACCTGATGGTGCAGCGATACAGGGGCCACAAGTACCTTACCTTTTGGGCAGGCGACGATGCCGTGGGTGGGCACGGCGCCGGCACATACTACCTGGTGCGTGCGTGATCAGATCGAAAACGCGGTTCGGCGGCCCCTGGATTGGGACAAGGGGTCTGGTCGCACGCGTCCCTTTTTAGAAGTTCTGACTTTGGAATAGCTCGACGAGACGTACACGCTTCGGCACACCATTAAGGCGGGCAATAATCTACCGGGTGACTTGCACGACTTTCGTTTGACGGACGACGGCACGGCCCTCTTGACGGTCTACGAGGTGCGCGAACATGACCTTTCGTCCATGGGCAAGACGACAGGGCCTATCTGGGATTGCTTAATCCAGGAGACGGACGTTGAAACCGGCAAGGTCGTCTTTCAATGGCGCGCCTCCGAACACTTCAACATCTCGGACACGCACCGCGCCATCGGCGGCGAAGGCGAACCGGGCGGCGCGCCCTTTGACTGGTTCCACATCAACAGCATCGACAAGGACCTCAAGGGCAATTACCTCATTTCTAGCCGCTACCTCAGCAACCTGGCGTACATTGACGGCAAGACGGGCGCCTTGCTGTGGACTCTGGGCGGCAAGAGGAACATGTTTCAGGATCTGTCAGACGGCAGGGCCACCGACTTTCGCTACCAACACGACGCGACCTGGGACCGCGACTACACCGAGATTACGCTCTTCGACAACAGCGACCTCGGCAAGCTATCTAACGCGTCGCGGCCGCGGGGGATGCGCATCAAGGTCGACCAAGAGGCCCGGACGGCGCGCCTCGTCGCCGAGTACCGCAACCCGCAGCACATACCCGCCGAGTCGCAGGGCTCGACGCAGACGCTGCCGGGGGGCAACGTCATCGTGGGGTTCGGCTTCACGGCCGCGTGGACCGAGTTTGCCCGCGACGGTACGCCCCTCTGCGACGTGCACTACGGCCCGCAGAGCCGCTTCGGCACCGGCGACGTGCAGTCGTACCGCGTGCTCAAGTTTGCGTGGAATGGGTACCCCACGACGACGCCGGACTTGGATGTCTCCAAGGACGATGCCGGCGTGTGGCGGGCATATGTAAGCTGGAACGGCGCGACGGAGGTGGTGCAGTGGGTGCTGCAGGGCGCGGCGGCCGACGAGGATGACGACGATGAGGACGAGCCTGATGAGTGGCACGTCGTTGAAATGGCGCTCAAGGACGGGTTCGAGACGGATTTCGTGCTCGACGCGGGTCATGCTCGGTATCTGCGTGCCGTGGCGCTGGACGGCAAGGGAAACCCGCTGGGGACGAGCGGGATGCTGGATGTCGGGAACGTGAGCGCTGTGAGTCTGTACCACCGGCTCGCCTACTTTGTGCTAGATAGTGATGAGCCGCAGCTGACGCATATGCAGGATTATAAAGTCGCAAAGCCGGCGCCGGCTGACACTGTTGCTTACACACGCGAGACCGTAGCCGTGAGTGCGGGCGCCGTCGCGGGCATGGCCTTTATGGGAATATGTGCCCTGGCGCGGCCTGCGGTGCAGTTGTGGAGGCGGACTGAGCTTGGCCGGAGGCGGGTGCTCTACAAGAAGCTATCTATGGGCGGAGGGGAGTTGTCGTCTCAGGCCGTGTGATGTTTGGATACACTGATGGCGCGACACCATGAGTGGTGCTTGCTGGGTTGAGGTGGCTTACAGCATCACTTGTTGGAGTAGCAGTGAGATTGAACTACTACACGGCAGATGCACAATACAAGACAGGAAGAACATGGTTTGAGTTGCAGCAAAAACATGGCTGGATGGGGGTTCATGCACGTAGTGGATGTCGGCTGCCACCAGACCAATGATGCACCGAGATGGGGCTCTTTCGGGTGATGAACGGGATGCAGCACCGCTTCGAGCAGATATCATCCCGAAACCCTAATACTACACATACCACTGTAGAACCTCGACAGATTGGCAGGGTTTTCAACCCACTCGACAGCACAGGGGCATATCGTCAAGTGTCTTGGCCGGGATCCTACATGTAAGTCCATGACACGGACCGACCGCGGGCTGCACGTGGGGCCTGTCGTCAACCCCACTGAAGCGTCTGCTCGGGAATCAGACGAGAGATGAGGGCAAGTGAAACGAGAGAGCAAAGACTCTGCCAATGTGTCGAGGTCTTTTTTCCCTTTTCTTTTCAACCGTATGGGTTAGTTAATAAGCGGTGTCCGGCTTGTATTCTATTGCATCACTTTTTGTCGAGGAAGGGGGAGGAGTTGGTCTGGTGGGGATTGATGGGGGATGGGGGAGCTCTGCTGCTACCGGCGTGTTTCAGGAGGAGAAGCTCCATAATATCGGAGCCCATAAAGGAGCGGGCCAGTGGACCAGACCTGTGGACAAGGGAAAACGGTGGTATTCTAGAGGATGGCGGGATTGAGAGCGATCACCGAGGGCTCGTTCATGTTTCCGGGCGATTTTGGAGGAACAATCTACTTGGGATCTGAACGCGATACAAGTGACAAAGGCGCACAGCTGAGGTAGAGACCTTTTTGAAGGGCTATGAAAGGAGGAGGAAGGGCTGTATAGGTGGCCAAGCGAGAGACAGTAGTAGAAGAGCCGGCTAACTAGGAGGCGGTCCCATAACAGAACAGAGGGGGAAAGGATGAAGAGGTCCTCAGTTATGATTGATAGGTACGCGTATAGGCATCAACTGATTGAAGAAGCTTGGAAAATGCGAAGTGCATATCTCATTTTCTTTGGTCGGCGTCTACATCGAGAGGTCACCCCTCTGGAGCATTTGCTGCCAATCCGCACATGCAGACAGGCCGCTGCCGTGAAGATGGTATTTTCATGCGGGCGAATCCCCGGCGCGATGAATTGGCTGCCCATCCGATGCATTTAATTGCATCAATGTTGCAATGTCAAGTCCCTCTTTTGCAATTTCTTCCAGGGTTGCCGTAGTGGTAGCGGATCCTTATTTCCTGCTGCACGTCCCAGTTACCTTCTTTATCATCCCCAGTCTCTTCGACACACCCGCGCCAAGTTTGGCAACGTCCGCCTCGGCCATGCCTCTCCTGATCCCTGCTGCCTTGTTGATTTTAGCTATATCCGCCAACGCAAGCGGCTCCAGGATGAGGCTAAAAATTGACAGGAGGGCATTGTCTGGGTCGTCAACGATGTCGTATATATCGAGTGCTGTATTTCCCGCGACACCTAGAGTCGTTAGGATGATTGCCAGGTCAGCAAACTCCGTCAAAGCACCCAGTACTTCTCCCGCTATAGGTATGAAGAAGAGAATGGCGCTCAGGAAGGCCAAAATCATCGCCTTGCGCTTTGACTCCTCCATTTTGTCCACCACAGTCTCCACCTGTGCCATGCTCTCGACAGCTTGAACAATCATGAGAATCGGCAGAGATATTGTGTCAACAAGCTCGAAGCTATCGCCGGCATAGCAGCTCAGGTTCAGTCTAAGGACGACGTCGTTTACTTGCTCCAAAAGCTGGTTAGAGTTGCTGAGCGCCTTTTGAGCCACATCTTGCGGATTTGCCACGTCATTTGCACCAAAGCCGTCAGGTATCGGCGTGCCAAAATCAATGTCAGATGCGTGACAAGCCGCCTTGGGGTCAGATTCCTGAGACGGGGCACAGTCGTGAATGCGGTAATAATCGCCCAACTTCGTCTTCGCCTTGGGAACGCCGGTGTCGCTCAAGAGGTCGGCATAGAACGCACTAGATTTGTCTTCCCGTAGCGTCCAGTAGACACTTTGAGGGTAGGTCTCGTCACCCTGACCACGCTTGGAGTAGTCTGGGGGACACGGCTCTGACACGTTCTTATATCGCACGATTGGATGCTCGTCAAAACCTGGCCCCTCCGGTGGCCCCTGTGACCCTGAGGGGGCGGCGCCTATCGCGGTGCCATGGCCAGATTGATCTGAGATACAGCCAATCAATGAACAATCTCGATAGCACTCGCCTTCTGTGAAGCAATAGTCGCATGCGTTTTGGCGATTTGACGTTGATTCGTAAAGTTTGCAGTATTCGCAACAAGTAGTTGCCTCAGTAACGATGCAGGAAAAGTACTTGTCGCCGTTTTTGTAGATGAAGTCGTGTACAGACTTATCTATGTTGTCGGCCACTGCTTTCGCATACGTTTTGAATTTGCCAGTATACCCATTGTTCATCATGTCGGTGTAATTTTGGACAGATGCTGCCAGCATGCTGGACAACGCCTGGGCAATGTAGTAGCTCTTGCAATTGCTTGGAATGTTGCCGATATCTTTGTCAAGGTCCTCAATAGTCGAATATTCAGCTGTGCAAGGTGGTAGGGCTGTTGCTGGTAACGGGAAATAGTCGTCGTCATATCCCTCCTGCACGAGAAGATCCGTAATCGGTTGTAGGTCGACAGCCCAATCGACAATCCCAGCGAAGTTCAATCCCTCGTAGTACGCTGTACGGGAAGTCTTCGTATCCGAGCTCATGTACGCGACCCACTGGTTTTCATCGTATGTCAAGATGTCCGAGTTACTATTGGTGTCATACCATGTGGTGGGTTTCACGCTATCCACGTCCCCGTTCAGAATCTCGTAGATCTCACCATCAGCGAGATACCCAGGCGCGCCAGTGCACCGCCCAGCCTTGGCTGTGGAGGCCTTGCCGCCGAAAGTGCACATAGGTCCTGTACAGCCCGGCTGCGTCATACCAAAAGAGCGGCCATAGCTAGAAACGCCAACTACAACCATGTTTGCGGGGACACCCGCCTTTGTTATCATTGCCAGAACATAGTTTGTTTCGGTAAGATTGACATGGCTCCGTAGACAACCGCCACTGGGACAGCCATCCTGACTCCATGAATTGCCGTAGTCCCATTGCCCATGTAGGTCGTACGTCATGTAAACGATGTAATCCAGGTGCTTTGCCATGTCTGCCACCGGAAAGGGACGGAGGTACCAAAACGAAGCCGGCGCCGCGATCGAGAGTGTCTTATCCTTGGGCAATTTCTCGCGAAGTGTCTTCAGTAATGAGAGATAATTGGGGCCATCCGAAGGAAATCCTGCCGGTATATCTGGAAGATCCGAAGCACCAGGATACTCCCAATCAAAGTCAACGCCATCGAGTCCGTTGTCATTGACGAACTGGACAACATTGTCCGTGAACAAGCCAACATTCTCGGGGTACATCGCCTTACGCAACATGTCGTACGTCTCGGGGCTCGTCGAGTATCCCCAGCCACCAAAGGAAACGACTTTCTTCAGACCAGGTATCGACAGGAATGAATCCCACTGGAGATATGTGTTGTTAATGTTTACCGCCAGGGATGGACTAATGGTCGCAAATGCCCAGTGAGCGTGTGTATATGACGAGTCGATGTTCAGTACTCGCATATTGAGGCATGGTCGATCCCAGTTCCACGATTCATAGTACCCAATTTTGGTAAAGCTGCTTGGACCAGAGTCACCGGTCACGATTTTCGTTCCACAGTGCGAAATGCAACCATTTTGTCCGGCTGCAGCGGTGCCCGGGTTGCCAGTTGGGCCACTGCTTTCAGTACAAAACTCTGGGGTGATTCCGCACTGGCCCCAGATATTGCAACACGAGTTTAGTGGGCACGGGTTCATGTCCGAGAGAGTGACTTTCGGATCAGGTTTGCTTCCCGGCTTGGTCGGTCCACAGACGGCATTCGAGACTGGAGCAGGCATTGGCACTGAGCCTGACGAGACGCATATGACAGTGCCGACTGTCAGGCGATTGCATCCGAACCATCCCCATGTGACTTTGTCATTGAAGGCGCTCAGATCCGTGGCCTTGAGTCCATTTTTGTTGGCGATGGCGTCGCATGTATCGCCAGACTGGACGGTGTACGTGGCACACGAGCCGTCTTTATTTGGCTTCGGCCGGACGTCCGGTAGCGTGCCTGCTGAGCAACAGACACGCTGGCCGACGGACAGACCGGAACACAACTTGGGATTGTTGTTGAACTTGGTGAAGTCGCTCCCAGAAATGCCGCATCTGGTAGCAAGTGAAGCGCAAGAGTCTCCAGCGATGACTGATATGACTTTGCAGTCACCGCGGGCGAAAAGACGTGAGGAGTAAGATGTGAAATTGCTCGTGCGCGAGGGTGTCGCCTCAGCAATGGAAATATTGTCCAGATGCCCCACGGTTCTGGAACCATTGATGTCAAAACAAGTAGCATTGTTCCAAGCTGCCACAGCCTTCTGGGCCGTAACAAAGTCACCCACAGTGTCGATAACTATGCCGAACGTGTGATGTGATGTTCTTCCTTGACCACAAATTTGGACAAATGTTGTCTTGGCACTAGTTTTGTATGACGCAAGGCTGTCGAGTACAGACGAAACGGTGACCTTATTGTCAATATCCGGCCCAGAATAAACCGCGACAACTATACCATTTTTGTATCCCACAACAAAGCTTTCGTCGCAAAACTTTTGAAAGTGGATTTTGACATTACTCAAAGCAGAGTCCAGATCAGAAGCAGAATGCTGACGCTGTCCAATGGCCTGGATATCCAAACTTGTAGTCTTCGTGCTTAAGGATATACCGCACGAGGTGTTTTTCTGACCAGTGACTTTATCCCCGGGTGCAGATGAGGCATTCAAGGTAGTAAAGTTTCCTGGTGAGCACGCACGCAGCTTGATATGGCTAGATGCATCGTCTAGAGGGGTGTAAATGGCAAAGTCTAGCAAGACAGGATCTTTGCAAACGTGAAGACGATCTGTCGATGTATAGACAGTCCAGTTGGAAAGGGGACCGGAGCAGGGCTGAGGACATGGCTGGAGCTGGCTATCCAGTGTATGAACTGTGGCCAAAAATCGGAACAGTAAGACAGTGTTCGCAAACGAGGACTTCAACCACATGATCGCGAGTTGAGATCACTGCGACGCCAATTGACTTTGTTGAAGCTGTGAGAGAGCTCAGGTGTGTAATGCGAGGCACGGAGGGAATTTTGACGCGACCAGTGCTCACGACCAATGTCGAGTACCCTGCTTAGCGGAATATATCCAAATTCGATTTGGGTGTATTCATGTTACGTTCAGCACAATGTATGATTTGGAAGACCTAGCTCGTATCTGCACTTGATCACATGCCACTCGCAGAAACAAGATGCAGCTGCAAGTGCCTTAGTATAGTACAGCGCTTAGACGAAGGCACAACTTCGTTGAGCATCATGTTTGCTTTACTATGGCCCGGAGGGAGGCGGGGTCTGTCTGTCACCTGCTTCGGTTTTATCCAGATGGAGGCCACCAACAGTCAACTTAAACGGGGGTAAATTTGAGAAAACGTTGTTGGGCCCAGGGGGTTGATCGAAGTTGGTGAGCTGATTTTCCATGCCAAGATAAGTCGGCCTGCAAAGGCTCACTAAGACCATTCAACATTACTCAACTCAACCAACCTCACGGGACTTGTATCGGTAAGACGTCTAGTGAAACGTCTGGTCGTGGACGACAGTGACCTAGCAACTGGACCAGATTACACATGCCCCATGCACCATGGCCAAGTGCTCCTCTTAAGATGCTCGGATATCGAAAATACGTTATAAGCTAAAGCAGGACGAGGCGACGAAATTGGTCAAGACAGTCAAACTGCCACTCTGTGATTATTTTGGAGCTGCCGTCCACGTCACTGTCTAAGATTTTTCCGCCATGAAGGCCTTTATCCCTTGCCTCATAGTGCTCGGGACTTTTCTCCCTCCTGTACTTACATACGGCACCCGGGGTGCCATGGAGCGGTAAGTACACACCGCATATCTGATCCTGTGGATCATGCCCCAGCATGACATGACTTGATGTGACTTACATAAGGTATATCTGGACTCAAGTATGGTCTACTACTATGCTTATCTTGCCGAGTTCTATACTGAGCCCGACCCTGCGGCTCGCAAAATTGGTGTTGGTTGTGTGGGCACTCGCGAGGATGGGCGGTGCACCTTCAACGAGTTCACTGAGTATATCTGGAAGCCATATCCCGAAAAGGCGGACATTCATCGCCCCAACGTGAAGATATTCACTGCTCTGGAGGATTTCCCAGCGATATCTATAGCAAACGCCTTCAATCGTATCTACAAATGGACAGGCCCTAATGGGATAGCCATTACTTACAACACGGATAATGAGCGCATCTGGGCGGGCTCGACTGACTTCTACGATGCTCTCGCTAGGGTAACGGAGCCGATTGGGACGCTCTCAAAGATGCCAATTGCGAGCAATGACCCAAAGGCAAAAGAGATCAGTCGCATCGTTAGCAAGGGAAAGACGTGTGCTGACACTCTTTATGACCTGCGCTTTAAGGACCTGGAAGGTTTTCGCCTCAGAGCAGTGGCCATACGACTGGGCGTGGCGGGCAGCTTGATCAAAACGAACCCAGGAAGAGACACTCTGGGTCTTGTTGGCCCTTGGAAAAGTTGGGATCCGGGGGCTACAATACAGGCATTGGAAGATGACGAGAAGCAGCAGCATAAAGGCCACGACTACGCCAAACAAAACTTCAAGGACAAGCTGAATAGAGCTATCACGGCGTGGGCGAACGGCGGACAATCTGCGATCAACCACGTCAGGGCACTAGATGCTGCCAAGTCTGCTATGCAATTAAGCTGCTGAAAGGTGACAAAGGGGGCACAGATGCACAGCTGATGACGGCCTTCTTGATGGGATGTGAAGGGAGGAAGGGGAACTACATAAGCGGTCCAGCGAGAGAGAGAGAGAGCCGGCCAACTGGGAGGCTGACGAACCAACCTACAAGACGAGCAACGCACTGCCTCAACCAGGGGAAAGAAATCAGTACTCTCTGTTCAGACTTAGCTCTGGTTTTTGAGCCTGTAGCACAGACGCAGTCTCCCTTGTGGCATATTGTTGTGCGACATCCACTGCGGTTCTTCCCTCTGAGTCTTTGACTAGCGCATCGACGCCCTTGTTTAGCAGAAATGTCATCCTGCCTCTCGTCCTCGCTATATCATGCTTTGCTACTATGTGAAGCAGCGTCCTGCCCTTGCCATCAGTCTCCATCCATTTCACTCCGGCTTTGTCAAACATTTCAAACACCTCCGCATCCAGCTCTTCCTCGACTGGAACCTGCTTGTAAATTACTCGGCACATATATCTTGACTCTCGAAACTCAGAAATGCTCCCGTCATCGTCGAGGAATACTTCCATGGCCGACCGCCCCGATGCATTACGCGCGTTCACGTCCACACCCAGGTCTATAAATTGACGAAGCACGCGTCGGGCGACCTCGGAACGAAGCCGCTCGGCGAGACCGTTGGCGGCAAGATAATGCAGCGCCGTGTTGCCCCTACCGTCCGTGGCGAGTGGATTGGCCCCGGCGGCGATGAGCTCCTGAATCATGGTTACGATGCCGATTTCATCCTCCATATTGCTGAACCACTGGTGACGACACCAGAGTTGAAAGGCGGAGTGGAGGGGCAGCGTCCCGTGCCGGTCGGGTTTCTGAACTAATTCGGGGAGATTGGCAAGGACGTAGGAGAAGGCATTGTGGATCACCGGCGGCCGACTGCCCCAAGGCCACAGCCTATTCGCCTCGAGCATGTGGTGTAGTATGTGCTTTCCGTTGTCGTCAACAGCAAGCAAGTCGGCATTGCGCAGTCGCAGGGCGTGGAACAAGGAGAGATCCGCATCCTCTGCAGTGACAAAGATCTTGCGATTGTAATCGTTGCGTTCCACTTCCCCCAAGATGGTTCCTACCAGGGCGTCCGCACCCAAGCCGCTTCGACAGGCGGAGTGAAGGATGGTCCGCCCCTGTGGATCGCGGGACTCCAACGAGAGCGGAAAGTCTTCGTCAAAAAAAGGCAACACCTGTCCTCCTTCTTCAAAGAGAGAATGAATGACGCTTCGAGTGCCGTATAAGCGGCCCTGCGGGGGCGGTTCCTCGGCGTAACGGTCTTCCCAGGGAGGGTCGAGCTCTTCATCGTACGCATCGCCGGGAAAGGGATACCAATTGCAGCGCCCAAGAGCCTCTCGGTACAGAGCGTACGGGTCCGCACCTTTCTTGATCAGCAGTCGCATCACATCGATTTGCCGCTCTATCGCTTCATGGGTTATTGGCAACCTCGTCGCCTGTGAGACGGTCCGTAGCGGAAACCATTCCTGCCACTCGTCGTAAAATATCACGTTGCGCCAGGTAACCATAACGTCCCGCGTCGTCCAGCCCGTCGGAACCCCGGCGTCTGGGGCTGCGGCCGACTCAGACCTAATATTTGCCGAAATTCCGGCCTCGAGAAGGACTTCAAGCGCGCCCGTGTGGCAGGCGTCAGCCGCGGCAAGTACACCTTCGGGAGTGACGTGTGTGCCATCTGCGAGAAGCCTCTTCACCGCATGAGGGTCCTTTGCTGCGTTGACGAAAGGGTCATCGCCATATTTTAGAACCAGCGGGTCTGGGGGGTCCCATCCTTCATCTGAAGGCGGAGGAGGTCCGCATTCCAAGTGACCCCATTGATACGGCTCCTCGTCCTCGTCCATTGCTTTGTCACGGATTAGCTATACTTCGTACGGTTGTGATTCCTGGTGACGGGCGTTGCAGGTAGGAGTGAAGATGAAGGGCAAGGGTTTGAAAGGCTGTCATACCAGCGCGCCCTGACATGGAGCGATCACGGTCACGCGTCAAACATGAGGGGTAGATGGTGACCTAGGACCTGTTGGTGAGTGCACTTACCCAGAGACCAACTTCAGTTGGAGGCTACGCTTTGCTAGGTGGTTGACGGTGATTCGTAACGTCAGTGGAGGTTGGCGACTTTGTACGATGCTCCAGTCGTTGACCAACGCAGATACAGCTTGGCATGACCAATCTCAACCAGAGAGCCAACAGCTTTTGAAGTAGGGGGGCCCGTATATGCACAGTGAGTGCCATGCATCTACATGTGTTGCTCCAAAATTGTGACGCATCACCAATTACTTACAGATTTTGTACGATCGTTCGAAAACACGGATGAGAGTGTGGGCATAGAGGCGGGCGACTGCCTCGTGAAAAGGGAGGGTCTTCCAGTGGCGTAGGACACCAGGCTCCGCTCTTGGGATGCGCATCCACTGCACCGTGAAAATGCCAGGTCCTGCGGCAACGCAGTCGGCCGCTGGGTAACGCGCGTCGTCGCCGTCGCTGCTGGTCCGCCACATCCCGTTCGCGCTGCCGTAGATGCTACACGGCACCCGCAGCATTTCATGGCGGGCTGCTTCCCTTTCAGCCGCCGGGAATACGTCAGCGTGCCAATACTAATATCTTTTTACCATCGAGCGGTAGCGATGGGTCTGAGTGATGCCGCATCCTTAGACTGCAGCCAACATCGCACGGCCACGCGGGCGTGGTCTGGTGGGGTCACGTCGGCCCTAGTCGGAGGCCGACGAGCCGATGATCAGTCTTGGCGATGCCTGGGGTGCGTTGATGATCAATATGTGTGACAGAACTGGTGTAGGGGTTGTTCGTAGGGAGATGAGGAAAGTGAGGCTTAAGGGGGACGAAGAAAATCATCAGCGGAAGGAGGTCAGATCAAGTCACGCGGCGGCCTCTACAAGACGCCCATCTACCATGTCTAGATGCGACGATTGGATATTTGCAACGACCTTCCTGGCCGATCTCTGAGACGGGCGCTGCACACCAACACGGCATTCCCGAAAACAAGGTTATTATTCGTGCATCGAAGGATGGTAGCGAGGGTCCGCCGACACCAACGTGATTGACGGACGATCGAAGCCGCAAAAAGGCCCCGCGATCCTCCAGCGCGGCAGGTGAGAACAGGCGATGATGGGTGGCGCAACTTGCAAGTGATGTTCAGGGGCAGAGAGAGCTGCCAAAGGCCCCAACCCAGCCAACGTAATGGAAGGTGGATACTGCAAAGGGCATGGATGGACCCGGTCCCCAGCGGCGCCACTCACACTCACACGACTCTATCCATGCAAATAGACCCCTTCACTGTCCGGTTTTGATTGAAGTCCTGGACAGGCAAGCACCCAGCCCATTGGTTGGAAACAAGGAAGGAGGGGGATCGATGGTTGTTAACTTGCGGCATGTCACTGTACAAGTACTTATACCACTACGGAGACCAGGGCCTTTATCTGTGCCATTACTTGCAACCCAGGCTCGAAGGTTTCAAGTCCGGCGTTTGGTGTTTGTTGTGTGCCTGGTCACAGGGAGGGGGCGGCTCCATCACTCGCAGAACACCGACGACATCATCCGGTGCAAGTCGGCATGCCCGCATCCCTTCAGCCGACCCACGACGCAAACAAATACCGAATATCGAGGGATGATGAATACTCGATCGAGAAGGCAGGGCCGCAGCCCGTCCTGGTTTGCAGGCGCACACCCCCAGCTGTTCGTAGCACCCGTTTACGCCTTCCCTGTCTTCCTTTCTCACACTCTAGCCGGCCCATCGCGCTTCTCCCAGCGGCCCGACAGCCGCACCTTGCTTTCCTGTTAAGAAAGATGTACGGCCGTTTGGTTTTGATCTCTGTGTTTCATAGGATCTTGTCTTTTATACCGATGCTCTGTCTCGTTCGCTTCCGCTGTCCTCGTAGGCGATTGGGGACACGACCTTGAGTATACGTAAAGCACCTACCAAGCTCCTTCCAATTCTCTCGTCATTCGCTCCGGTCTTCCATATCCGCTACCTATTGATTTAAGCCTCTGATACCCAATTCATTGTAAAATCGTTCAATCTTTCGACCTTGTTCTCTTCTCGTGCCTCGCCTCCACCCGCCGCCGCCGCCATGACCTACTCGTCCACCTACAAGCCGCGTCCGTTCACCGACGTCTTCACGGGCGACACCGACATCAACCGTCGCAAGTGCGGCCGCACTGTGCCCATGAAGGTGCTCATCCTTGGCCTCGGTCGCACCGGCACTGCCTGTTCGTTGCAACCCCTGGACCGCCTTGACCTTTCGTTACTGCGCGCGCTGACTCCAACGCAGCCATGCGCGCCGCCATGAAGCAGCTCGGCTACGTGGACACGTACCACATGATGAACTGCTCCATTGAGAACCCGCCCGATGCCCTCATGTGGATGGACGCCCTGTGCGCCAAGTACGACGGCCAGGGCGTCAGGTTCACACGCGCCGACTGGGACCAGCTGCTGGGCGGCGCGCAAGCCGTGTGCGACTGGCCGGCGATTGCGTTTGCGCGCGAGCTCATCGAGGCGTACCCCGAGGCCAAGGTGGTGCTCACAAACCGCGACGTCGACTCGTGGCACGCGTCCACGATGAAAACGGTGTACTGGCGCGTCACGGACCCGGAGCTGCGCTGGCTATCGCACTTCGACTGGGCCGCCGGCATGTACTACCCGATGCTGCGCAAGTTCTTCGACACCTTCTTCGAGGGCGACTTTCCCAACAGGGGCAAGGACGTGTTCCGCAGGCACTACGCCGAGGTGCGCAGCCTGGTGCCCAAGGAGCGGCTGCTTGAGTACCGCGTCACGGACGGCTGGGGCCCGCTGTGCGAGTTTCTCGGCGAGCCGGTGCCCAAGGGGTGCGCGTTCCCCAACGTCAATGACAACTCGGACTTTGTGACGCGGTCGCGTCGTCGGAACAGGAGCCAGATGTACAACGTGGCGCTGCGGTACCTGGTGTGGATGGTGGTTGGGCTGCTCATGTTTGTGGCTCTCCGGCGGCTGCTGGTCATGTACCAGCTCGTCTAAAGAGGTGACGGCTTGGGATGCGCCTGCGCAGGAAAGTTCGGTTCCGCTTCATTTTGCCTGTCGCATCCGTGGATGCTAAATGTTCCCTTGGGTCTGGTTCGTGGTAGCTTAGAGGGCCGTGGCCACTACATCCGGCATGTAGGACGGCAGCTGTATGTTTCGCCGACGGTACATTATCAATAGAACCAGGAGATGCAAAGCCGCTGGACATGCGGGAGCCACTTATTGAGTCGCTTGCCTGCCCTTGGCGTGACGGTGTCACAGCCCATCTCTGGTGGTATTCTTGCGGCCACCAGTCCACACACAACGCGACAGTCTCGACGAGCAGGCACACCGTCCCAACAATTGGGTTATCATAACTAACGAAATTACATTGTTGACTTCGTTGGTTGACACCTGTGAATTAAATTTAAGTTTCTTGTGTTTTGTTTTGAGGAGGGAAGTGCTTTTAGTACCGTAAGATCCGAATGCCATGAGGGGCGTGAGTTCAATGTTGCGAAAGGCCCTCTGAACGGGAGAACAGCGCGAGCGCCTCCCCCGCACTTCTCTCTCGAAGAGGCCTGCGTGCTGCGAGAAGTGACTCATAATGTCGTTTACCTATGGGATGACCAAGAAGAATTGTAGCAGGCAGATATGATGGCCTTGTCACCGTCGTATTTCAGGCGGTCGCATGATGAAGTTTCGAACGCTTCGTGGTGTATAGACGGGGGTTGTGGCAGCGTGTGGCGTTAACTAAATTGTCTGCCCTTTCAAAGTTACAATGAATGATACGAGCATGGATGATGAAGCTGCTTCGACCTGTGTTGCTAGCAGTATCCCAATCTGCTACATGCCGTGAGAAGAAATCCCTTGACAAAATTCGTGACGACACTGCACTTTAACATGTAATCCCGGACTCCTAAATAGCATGTCTAGCGGTTGGAATTTTCAACAAGTTCCTTGCGGTTAACCCGTGATAGCACAGGTCAAATATCCATGTGCAGCCAAACTAGCCGACTATACCAATGGCCGAAGCAGAGAGGGACTAGTGGGTATCATCCTGGAGCGACTCCAGTCCTCTATCGAACTCCACTTCACACACACAGCCTTCGAGTTTGATTGCGTATCTGGTCGCGGCGCTGTTGGATCATTCCACGCAAATGAATAGAGCCCTGTATTCCCATGGCACATGATGGTCAGGCGGAGGGTTTCCAGGCAATGATCTGTACCGGCAGCGCTTAGTATCAGAGAATGAACTGTTGTTTAGGGACGAGGGACATAGGATATCTACTGACCCAGATGTCCGTGAAGATAACGTTCTTGGGCTTCTGTAAGGTTTGGGTAATAACGCTGCTGGAAAAGATGGAATCGTAATTGTCGCTGCGTTGAGTCAGTCAAGGTTCCCTGATACGACTAGGAGAGCGCGTACCAAACAATGCAGCTCGTGATACACGCCGAGAGAGGCGGGGTATCCTCCATCTGTCAGTTCAGCCAACTTCACCATCGATTCTCCTGCCCGTTGGAGTTCCTCGAGAGTTGCATTGAAATAAACCGCTGTAGTGTTGTCAGTCACGATCAACAGTAGGGACGGGCCGCGTACGCCTGATCAAAGTCTCCCAAGCAGCATCCTGTTCCACAGATGGTGGCCCAGAATACTCGCTATATTTATGGTGGTCTGTTGCATGGTTTGCGTTGATTTCGTACTGCACATGTCGCTGAATGGGAGCTAGTGAAATATGAGTGTAAGGAGGGTATATAGTAGCTGGGCCTGCTTACACCAAGTGCGACCGTCCGTGGACACAGCACAAGCCCCTGGGTCCTGACACCTCGACAGCATAACTATGGAAGCAATGCAGAACACATGAAGAATGAGGATGTACAGTCGTGCCCAAGTAAAAGTGCCTGTCAGACCGGACCTCTTTGTCGGCGTGAATGGTTCGCCCCCTACAGTCTTACCGGTGAGTTGTTCCAACTCGTCGTCATCCGTGAAGCTGTTATTTCGCGACAGGAACCGAAGCAGAGCCATTGCGAGTGGGATGTAGAGACGAGATGAAAATCAACCGAGAAAGTGATGAGCTTGAGTGTTCAAAACTGATGTGCTACACTGTCCGCTCGAAAGCTGCCGTGGATCGTTGCTCCAGCAGTCAAGCTTCAAGCTGATAAGGGATGTGGAAGCACCAGAGATAACGCACGCACGGCTTCCATCCATTCCCAGTATGTTTCGGATCGGGTTGTGAAACAGGCGGGTCAGACAACGCCTCGAGGTCGTAACGCATCACTTACAAGTCAGTGATCTGCGAGGGACACGAGTGAGACGTGGCGCAAATGATAGAAAAATCAAATACTATAGATGGGATGAAATGTCGGTGAGAAGATTGAGTGAAGAGGGTAAAGATGAATCAATAAGCTATGTCGTGACAGGACCTTCTGTGCCGAGGTACATGTATCCAGTAGTATATATATATGTGTCTGCGCTTTGCGATAGCTCACCCTCTATCCGCAGTGTCAAATCAAATCTACCAAACCGCAAGGAAAGTTACAACTATCCTACCCTCCGCAAGTCAACTTCAAAATGCATTTCACGAAAGTCTCGATTGCAGCGATTTCGCTGCTCATCGGCTCAGTTGTGGCAATTCCTCTTCCAACACGTAAGACGCACCAGAGCTTCTGCAATCCGGCTTTGACATATACAATATAGCTTTGAAACATGCTCGTGGTGACGAAAGGCCCGTCGCGGAAGGTGTCCAGGGCGAGGCCACTGTCTTCAAGCGTGCTGATGACAAGCCCGTCGCGGAAGGGGTCCAGGGCGAGGCCACTGTCTTCAAGCGTGCTGATGACAAGCCCGTCGCGGAAGGTGTCCAGGGCGAGGCCACTGTCTTCAAACGTGCAGATAATAGGCCCGGTGCGGCGGGTGCAGAGGAAGTGGGCGGACTGTACTAGCTAGTCCACGGCAAGCCCGTCGGTTCAGAGAAACCCACCCGGCCAATGAAAGCATCACGGTGCCAACTTGTTTTGAAAGCTCCGTTACTAGCTCTGTAGTCGAAAAGTAACATGCAACTCCATATACGGTCCAGCCGTGCGTACGAAACCTGTCATAGAATGCGAGGGCTAGTCGCTCACCCTAGAGGGTATGGTTTGATGAGAATGCAAGGTGTCGTGTTAGTTTGACAAAACCTCCTGATTTCCTAGTTTCATTTGACTGGGACAATCTGTTCAAGGAGGGCAGTCAATATCCGCTGTGCTTCTGGCATATTAGACTTTCAGTGTTCGCATGGCTCGCACATTGATACTGTCGCAACTCTTACCCCAGGTGGCCGAAGACGATAGCGCTGTGCGACACGTGAATCACATTGGGTAGCAAGCAGCGTAAATATGTAACGAGTCCCATTTCACCTTGTGTTAGACGAACATGGCCTGGAGTCCGTCGTAGTAGCAGTGTTCACAACTAAACACCGTATTGCAATGACTCACGTGCAAATGCTGAGACGTGGCAATGTCTAAGTCAAAATTTCCTGCATCTGCAACCCCAACGGCGAACAAGCGGTGAGAACCGTGTCGCGTGCTGATGGTTTGGGACGCTCATTCATTATGTGGGTGAGCTTGTGTCCGCTGCAATCATCGCTCGCCACTCCAAGTCGGTCTCATGGCAGTTATGTTGCGACAATGCATAGTAACTCTCTATGTACTGACCTTCAGAAGCGTTGGGAAACTATAACAGACACACGACGAGCCATGATAAAATCCAACCTTGCCTTCTTCATCCCACGGTAGCAGGAACAAAAATCGGACACGTCAATCCTTCCTTGACTCTCGAATGAATATGCCAGCCGAGAAGCCCCTGCCCCCTCGATATGAGATCCGTGTCCTCGAGCTCAAACATATCGATTGGGTCTCAGCAATCGTTTGCCACGGCACTGTCTTCCACTCGCCGGTTTGGACAAGCATCTACCCAACAAACAAGGTAGCACGTACCTACGCTGCCTTCAAAAATGTCGCGTACATTGTCAACCATCAGATCCAGTCTGGTCATTCGCTCGGCGTGTTTGATCAGGAGTATAGGTACAAACGACCAGAGTCTGAGGCTTCCGATGGTGCTCTGTATTGGGATTTTGAGAACAATAGCGTCGATGAAGCTACGCTCCTTGATCAGATGGATTTTCCTCTTGTGTCTGTCGCTCTGGCTTATGACAGCTTCCACCAACTTGACATGGATAAGATGACTGGACTAATGGCCGTACTGCCGCTTTGCAAGAACCTTTTGGAGATCTTGGCCGCAAGAGACGCTCGCGAATCGGACATGTGGAAGGCCCAGAGAGCGGGAGAGGTGTTGTTCTGCAACGGGACGAACACGAGGCACGACTACGAAGGTCAAGGAGTCATGGGAGGGATGGCACGATACATGATGCGAGAGTCAGCGAGGAAAGGGTTCCGGGGCATCCAGATTGAGTGTACAGCGGATGCGGTGACGCATATATGGAGTAACCCACCGGAACCGTTCAGAGGGGATATCGTTAGTGAGGTTGACATGGGCACTTTTGCGGAAAAGGATGTGAATGGCACCGAGGGTCTTACTTTCTACCCGTCGAAGCAAAGGGCGACCAAGGTGTATTGTACATTGAAGTAGATGTCCTGAGCCGCCAGGTCCCGATGAGACTATCCTTGACTTCCGCCTCAGTTTCGCCCGCTCTATTAGCTGACTGAGTTCTATAAAACAGACCTGTCACATCACGGACGGCTACCCCGTGACAAATCTTCATACTACAGCATTTTCCCGCGACTCAAGGGCTATCTGCCGATATGTGATCCCCAACACGAGTCATAATGCGGACGAGAATTGGGTAAAACGCAGACGCACACTTATCGTCAGAGGGCGGACGAAGGCCTTTCGACCAGTGATATAAGGGCGCTTCGAGATTCCCACCACACAAGAAACCGGTGGAACTTGCAATTGGTCTCGATTTATCTTGGGTTGGAACATGACTCACTCCATGTCCTCGCGTTCATGTAGTAAATCTTTCAATTCGCGGACTGGGCAGTCTGTCCGCGAGAAGGACTGGACGCAGTATGAGTGTAGTGCAGTGTGACGTCTCCTGCAGGTTCCGCTCGTCTCTCTTGGATGTACATGAGTGGAGAAACATGTATGACAACTCTTGAAACAAAAAGGGTTACCTGTGGCGGAGAGAGATGGGCGGCCTGCCCCTAACGGTACCGGTACGTTATATGAACCCTGCACTCTAACTGTCAGCAATGACGACGAATTCCTTTCTACACCTTGTGGTAACACAGACACGGCGGCGACACTATAATACAGGCCGCTAGCTACTCGCATCGACAGTGCCAGGATATGTTAGCGTTTGACTCATATACTTTTATAAGATCGTTATGCTAACACGAGCAATTGGCCCAACCCATTTTCAAGGCTACGTTAGCCATAAAGTTTCGAACATGCAAGAAAAGTGAAGCGCCTTAATTCTGCTCTTATTTCTCAGGTTTAGTGCCTATAGGAGTTGCAAGACCCCTAGCTCTATGACGTGAATATTTGCGTAGCTGATAAATACATTCTGACCGGAAATTTGGGGGTATAAAGTAGTCTTTAGCGGCATCACTAAGCAGAAACCAAGCCTTTCTCGTCACTACGTCCTCCTCACTCTCTCTGCATATATCAATAGCCCTGGACGTAACTACTTCTCGAAGGAGCCTAGCTGGCGGTTATCGCGAGGATGGCCAGTCTGCGTCGCCAGCACGTGACTTGGCTTGGAAATTTATTACAGAGCGTGGCTAGCAGTACATAGGTACAAGAGGTGCAAAGTCTCCTTCACAGCTAATAAGACGCGAGCCATATCATTGATCTCACGCAACGCGACCATGTGTCTCCAAAACCTCTTTTCCAGGAAGCAAAAACAAGACCCCAATGAGGAAACAACACCACAGCCATCACCAGCTGAGCCCACGGGCCGCAGAACAGCCGAGGCCACCGCCCGGCTAGACAATACCATATTTTCAAGCAACGGGAGCCAGAGGTTCTCGCCCGAGAAGAAAACCGGCGCAGACTACACTCCAGGCGGGCATGCAGCTTCACCATCAGGGCTCGACGGGCAGTATGGAGGCATTTATGGAGGTGTTCAGGGGGGTTTGTATTCGGGAGTGAGCGGAGGAGCGAATGGAGGTGTGTCGGGTGGAGTATACGGTGGCGTATACGGAACTTCAGATGGAGGAGGACTGGGGACGACGCCGGGAGGGGGATATGGGGCATTACCAGGAGGGACGTAATTTTTCGGAATTGCGTTGTAGAACGGTAGTAGCATGAAATCCCTTTAGAGACTTTAAGAATATGCATAACATGCTATATAGTAAGCCGCCCCATTCCCACCAAACAACTGCTGTCTTGGGTACGCCCCTGCCGTGGAGCACATGTGCTAGTCCAGCCCTGCAGCCCAGTCCTCCGAGGCCACCGGTCCGGTAGACCAAGCAGCAAGCATCCCGTTCCTGGCGCCTGGCTCAATTTGCTAGCCGCCCTCACCCGCTTTGGCGGTAGTGGCAGGTTCTCAAAAGGCGATGGGCAGATTGGCTTCTCTGTATCTCGAACCTGGGTGCCATTAGAGAAACTACTAGCGGAGAGCGACCCTGAGCTTTAATCGCCACAACTCGACTAACCAACATTGCGAAGGCCAAAGTACTTAGATGCGTCCGGACCAGCTACCTTTAACGTACAGCTGCCCTCCCGATCGAGTAACCTGGCTGTAGAATGGGCGACCTGGCAACGAGAGCGTATAGGGCGTTGACCAGCAAGCACGGAACTCGCGACCCGAGAATATCGTGGTTCCTTAGGAGCTGGCTTTGCGATATGGCTTGGCCACGTTAGGTATCACGTTTATCAAGCGACTATGGTTTCAACAAAGAGGAACTGCCCCGCAATCGCACCCAAAATCACCAACAAGGGCGCCGTGTACTTGCTGGTGAACTTGTAGAGAGCTGCCAGAGCTAGCAGATACAGAACTGCCGCTGGTCCAACTTGCGCTGTTGTCGATATCATCTCATCGACGGGCTTGCCTTTCAATTTGTTCAAGGGGCCTTCGATACTGGCCTTTAGAATCTGCGCGGCAATGATAGCAATGACGCCAATGACTGATCCGCAGAGGCCGTCGAAGAAGCTGGCGAGGAACTAGTCGTCGAGAGAGGGAAGACTGTCAGCGAGGTCGCTGCTATGGAGTACTACCGGCAGCGCGAAACGCCTGGGGCGGGGTTGCTACAGGAATCGGCCAACACTAACCTTGTTCCGCACCAACTTCTCCAGCAAGTCATGGCCGGCAATGGTGAAGACGAAGCAGGGGAAGAACATCCCCAGCGTGATGATGATTGCGCCGGCAAACGCATTTGCGACAGAGCCGTTCGAGTACGCACCCTGGAACCCAACAAAGGTCGCAAAGATGACCAGCGGCGCTGGCAAGATGTTGCCAATGGCAATCCCATCGATGAACACGCTCTGTGGGAGCCACGAGCCCATCAACACAGCCTCCACCTGCACGAAGGGAATGGCCGTGTACGCCCCGCCAAACGAGAGCGTGCCGGCCACCAGACCAAGTACAAAGAGGTTGATGAGCGAGGGTGTCCGGGAGATGCCCAAAGCCAATGACACGGGAAGGGGCACTCCGCGGAACACCACATAAATGGCGTACCCGACATACTGCATGATGAACAGCGCAGCGGCGGGTATCCAGAGACGGCGGGACACGAAGGTGTAGATTATACCGCAGAGACCCAGGGAGATGAAGCTATACAGGGGGGCGAAGTCAGTGGTGGATAAAACGGCGTTAGATGCAGGCAGAAGCCTTCGCACTCTGTCCTCTACCTCGGAGGGATGAAACACTAACATGTTGATGCGGAGTGCCCCATTGATTGCTGTGCAGATGGCTGCGATGACAAGAAACGGGTCGATGTTCTTGGTGTCATGATTCCGCACCGAATGCTCTGCAATCTTATGGGTTGCACGTAAGATCTAGAGCTTCGCATTAGCATCAACATGTTCCAAGATACTTCCAGCCCTAAAGAATGCTCGTCTCACCATCGCCGCTACAATGGGCTGCAAGGCCCGGAACGAGGCATTGAAGTACTTGTTTTCGAATCCGGCCAGCGAGTAGAGATAGCTAGCCAGGAGCATGAGGACAAGCCCGGGGAGGATAAACGCTATGCCGGCGAGAATCCCACCAATCCTACCTGCGGACAAGCAGCCAAAGAACATGCACAGCTCAGCGGCCTCTGGCCCAGGGAGGATCTGATAGACGGCGAAGACGCGCTGGAAACGCGGAAGGCTGATCCACTTGTCCTGTACCACGAGCCGCTCTTCGATCAGGGCGATCTGTGCGACGGGGCCTCCCCAGGCGAAGAGTCCAAAGTTATAGAAGAAGAACCAAAAGAGTTTGAGGTAAGCAAGCTTGGGCACGTTCGAGTTGTCGCCGAGTCCCAGGTCGCCATCGTCCGGAGGTGACATGGAGGTGGAAGCCGGTTC
This sequence comes from Purpureocillium takamizusanense, assembly GCF_022605165.1. Taxonomy (NCBI): domain Eukaryota; kingdom Fungi; phylum Ascomycota; class Sordariomycetes; order Hypocreales; family Ophiocordycipitaceae; genus Purpureocillium; species Purpureocillium takamizusanense. The sequence goes on from NC_063071.1 coordinate 2,808,844, forward strand.
ATCGCGGTCGACGCCTTGAGACTCCTCATCGGATCTCTTGACAACATGTGGCCCTGTAGCAGTCAGTTTGGAAGGCATCGATTCTGTCGTCATTATCGAGAAATGTACAAAAGTGACATCCTGATACGCACTGCTGGGATTCGGGAGTGTTGTGGTCGCTCGGTCTGTCTTTATACACAGTATTCCTCCATCTATCTCAACTCCCAGGAACGGGTAGTGGACGGACCGGAGAGCTGTGATTGGGCTGGTCATTCAGGTGGCGTCTAGTGCCCAGCACCTCGTGCAAATTGGAAACGACAAGGGAACTCGGTTCTCGCCTTTGGGGGTATGTGACAAGCTCCCGGGTCTCGGCTCAGCCAGGAACGCCACCGGCTGCGGGAATCGCCGTGAGTGGCACACATGGGACAGACTGGCCATACTGGATTGGCCGAGTCGAGATAACCCCTCCGTGCCCTGGTCGAGTGGTGCACCGGCCCAGAAGCAGATGCCCGCCCCACCAACCGGCTCCCAATTATACCGCATGAGTCCCGGCACCTGTGCGTCTCGTGGTTTCCCTCCCCCCACCTGTCTCCACGCAACCTCCCAGGCTGCCTCTCCGATGGATCATGCAAAGGTAATCGTCCTATCCGCAGTCAAGTTGGCCGATTCATGTTTTATAGAACGCGGATCGTGCGCTCCGCCTGAGAGATAACAAGCGGAGGCATCGCCAACGACAGAAAGAGTACGTAGCGGACCTGGAGCGGAGGCTGGCCGGAACGCGCGAGCGCGGCGTCCAAGCAACAAAGGAGGTACAGGCTGCGGCGCGGCGCGTTTGCTGGGAGAACCAGCGGTTGCGGCAACTTCTCCACGGCCATGGTCTGGACGACGATGCGATCAACTCGTTGGTATATAATGACGACGCGCGAAGAACCGTCCATGGGGCGGCAGTAAATCCCCAACCGACGAAAGAGCGCGGCGTACGCTATTACCCCATGGACGCACCGACTATGCCAAGTACTAAGTTCAAGACAGGATACGGTTCAAGGATGCGGCGACGCAAGTAATGTAAACACAAAATGCAATTCCTCGGCGTCTAGCAGCGATAGGTCCGTGGAGGCCAACGCTCCCGAATCACCTTGGCCACAGGCGTCGGGTATAGCGCCGAACAGCGCGGCACGTTTTCCGCCTTGCAAGCTACTTACGATCCTCGCGGACAATCCCTATGCCGACCTCACGCAGGCACGAAGCGCAGCTGATGAGCAGCCCGAATGTAACAAGACGGACGGCGTGGACTGCCTGCAGGCACGCGACATATTGATGCGGTTTGCCACAACAGAGGGCAAGCTCAACGACATTGCCCGCGCTCTAGAGGAGGGCTGTGTCAAGGACGAATCTGGTAGGGGTTGTCGAGTGAGGAATGATGTAATATGGGACACATTGGACCAGGTGTGTGAATGATGTGTGTTCAATCGGCTCAAGGTAGCGGCTCTGTGAGCACCATTTCGGACAATGATAGTGTTCGCACATTCACAATCAAGTAAAATTGATTCTGTAGGCTTCACAGCTATTAGACAAAGCCTTGTGCGCCGGAAACCGTTGCGTTATTAGCTTCATCAGTTGTGGCATCTGGACTTCTTAACCTTGACGATCGCCCTGTTTTGGAAGTTCGTCTTAACCACCCCCCTGGACCACAACCTTTTTCCCCCCTTCCCTTTCCTTTCCCTCGTCCCTAATCAAAGTTGTGTGCCTCTGCCTCATGTCGTTTTACCCGCCAGTTTCTTCCAGGTTGCCCCCGACACTACCAGTCAGACAGCCAGTTTCTGGCTTGATTCACTCACTGAATGGCATTGTGCTGTGAATGGTCGCCGGTTCGCCGTGCACGGAGACCCACCCCAGCCAACTGTTGCAAGTGCGCGGCTTGTTGCTTTGTAGCGCCCCTCGCCCAACCAGGCTTGCGCCCCTAATAACAGCGACCTCTCGCTCAGTTTCTTCAAGCCCACTGCGCGGCTTTGCACTACCTATGTATCTCTACACAAAACTTCAAACTCTCAGTTATCGCCTGCAAAATACCTGCCTTTGCCCCCTAAGGCGTTGCAACCAGCGACTCGTGATCCATCGCGCACCAACGCCGGTCCACCCCCTTCCTAGTCGGCCATGTTCCGTGCGCTGCGCTCCCCGCGCATTTTGCCCGTTTCGGGAGGGCGTGCGGCATGTGGTTGGTCGGTTGGTTGGACGGGTTCATGTCCGACTTCAATACGAACTGCATGCAACGGCGACATCACAGAACGCTCTCACCATGACATTTGCGTTGCGCATCATCGGATGAAATCACAGCGTAAGGCATGGCCGCAAGGCCCTGGTAAATGAGTCGGCTGTCCCTCACGCCTCGTCGTGTTTCTCTGGCAACGCGACGGGTGTTCACTCACCGTCGCGCGACGCCCGCTGCTTGGGCCTGACATTCACTGGTCGAAGTAAGCTCACTGAATGCGTTGCGTTGCTGCAAGTAGTAATGAACAGGAGCAGGGCGTTCAGCGTGCGCAGCTGGCGCCAGGTGTGCGCGTGCCCCCGTGTAAACAGAGCTCAGCTGTTCAAGCAAGTGAATCGCACGCATGCGTGAACAGCTCTCGCGCCTGTTCTTTGCTCCATGCACCCACCTGCGTATTCTCCTTTGTCTTGTGTTTGCTTGCGTCACCTCAGCGCTCACCAGCGCGCGCATCATCATCTTCATCATCATCACCAGCGGGCAGCAGCAATATGGCAAACACCTCTGCGTCCACAAGCGCCGCCGCGAATCATCCACCGGGGGGGCGCGGTGTCGACGTCCTAGTTGCCTCCACAGTGCCCGATGCGAGCATCCCACGTGACCAGACCAGCCGGGAGAGCACGTCCGCCGCCGTCGTCGTCGCTGCGCCAGGGGGCGACGTGGTGCTCGTCGTCGGGAAGCGGCGCGCCCGCATCCAGGTCTTCTCCGTGGTGCTCCGCAACTCGTCGCGCGTCTTCGAGGCTATGCTGCGCCCCGAGTTCGCCGAGGGGGCCAAGCTCTTCCTCAACACGCACGGCAGCGCGCCCGTCGACATCGAGCTCCCCGAGGACGACCCCGACGCCATGGGCAAGCTCTGCAAGATGCTGCACTGCACCGCCGACGCGGGCGCGAGCCCCGGCGGCGCGCAGAGCCTGCTCGACCTGGCGAGGGCGGCGGACAAGTACGACCTGGTCAGCAGGGTCGTGTTCCCCGCGACGCAGTGGCTCACGGAGCTGATGAAGCGCCCTGCGGTGCGGGATGCGGAGCTGCTGCTGGGACTGATGGCGGCGTACACCCTGAAGCATGCGACGGGCTTCGCCAACTTGAGTCGCGCGCTGATGATGCAGCATGCGGGCTCATGGTGCGACTTGCTCAAGGGCTTGCCCGACGTCGACGGCTTGGCCCACGAGCTCCTAGGTATGTTTCGACAGCACGGCAGGCTGTCGGTCGTGGAAGTTGGTGTAGACGAAAGGCTAACATTCTCCATGCACAACCATAGTGGCACTCGAAGAGGCTCGGTCCTACATCCACGCATGCGTCTGCGAGACGGTCAACAACCTCGCCATGATGTCCGCCATCAACTCGTGCCTCTGTACTCTCGAAAAGCCCGACATTGTCAACAGGTGGTTCCTCGGGCTCGGCGGGAGCCAGTTCCTCACCATAAACCTCACCACCCTGCAGACGCTCAGCATCGTGCACCTCAGCCGGGACGTCTACCACCTCTCGCACCTGGGGTCCGACCACCTGTCCGGCCTGCGACACGTCTGCGGTAGAAACCCCAGGCCGCTGCTGACCGAGGTCGTGTACGGCATCGTCGCAAAGAAGCTGGCCTCGTTCAAGGGGCTGTGCCTCCGCTGCTTCGACCGCAAGAATAGGTATGTCGGCGCCACGGGCGGATGCCGGCTGGCCCATTGAGCAGGCTGGTACCGGCCGATGATCCGGAAGAAAAGGAGAAGCGTGCGGGGAAGACGGCTGAGGATGCAGGCAGCTGGTTGTCCAACGGACTTTGGCAGCTGACGAACGGTACGGTGTGAAAACGGCCAGCCAGAGGGGCGCGCGCCTCCAGTGCGTTCGAGCCCAGGATATGGAGCGAGGTAACAGGGTGCCTTCAATACAGTGATTGGGCAACCTTCGCGGGATAACATGCCGTCGGCTGGACAAGCGGCCATGAAGCTAGCGAAAATTCGTTGACAATATGTGTTTGATGTCCCACCGCAAACATGAAATGTGTGCCAACGACAGCCTTGGACTATACAGCATGAACTCTCAAGCTGCCTTCCAACCTCTCAGCAGATGTTTTCCACTCGTGCCACGAGGCGTTTGCCTGTTGAAGAGTGAACTGAGTTTGCATGATGTACTGGTGTGTGTGTGTGTGTGTGTCTGTCTGTGAGACCTGAGCGGCAGCTCGAACTCGATGTATGATTGCCTATAGGTATCCTAGTATATTAGGTAACACCTAGCCGTCTAAGTGATTGTCCAGCTTGAAAGGACCCTCTGGTGCATTCACGCCAAGCTGCACGTATTGGTTATGGCTTTAGGCATGGCTTTGCGCATGGGTTTGGTCATGGGTTTAGGTATGGTTTTGGCCATGGGTTTAGCCATGGGTTTGGCCATGCTTTTAGCCATGCTTTTAGCTATGGGTTTGGCCATGGCTTTAGGTATGACTTTAATCATGGCTTTGCGCATGGCTTTACTCATGTCTCTGCCTATATCTCAAAGCAGTTCTCCTGGCGCTAAGCGCGGCTACTGCATGTGCTCTCGGACATTCAATCCAGGGTCGTTCTGAAGGCAACGAAACTTTACAGTGGTACCCGCCGACACCGTCGTCTAAATCTTGCCCGGTATCCGAAACACTCACCCCGTCGTAATTCAGAAAGAAGAAAACTGGGCAAAGCACCAGATTGCATGCTCCAAGCAAGACGCCGTCGCCAGGAAAACTGCGGCAGCGCGATATACTGTGAAGCGTACAGACGAAATTTCAACGAAACCTACTCCATCTCGACAACAACAAGGAATATGACAGTCGCGCGGCATGCTATGCTGCGACAGGCCGGGAAGCACCCCGGCAACCCTATTGCGAGGGCAACATTGACGAGCCGGGAGACGATTGCGCGCCGCTGGAGGTCTGGCGACGGCCTGACATTACCTGCATGAAAGAGTGGTGCGACCCGGTCCGAGATGAAGGCATCTTGGACAACGACGAGACTATTTGCGGCACCGAGTCCTATTGTAGGCTCTTCACGAGGCCCGAGGTGCTCAACAATCCTGATAGCCCATACACCAGCGAGAGCGACTGCTTCTACCGCCACGAGAAGATGCCTGAGACTGAGTGGAAGGCGAAGGGAATGTGGACATCGCCTCGGGGCCGCATGAAGCGAGGAAGCAAGCCGTTTCATCCCGCTCCTTGCTGGGCTCCCTACACAGAAAAGGAGTACACATACAAACAAAGAGATGAGGAGTGTCTCGGAACGGCACTATACTGTGCCCAGTTTTCGAATCCTTTCGGAGACAAAAACTCGAATTGGAGCGAAAAGGGCAAATACCAGGACGAAAGAGCTTGTCTCCTCGACCGTGAAGCTCAGCCCGACGCTGCTTCGAACGACAAGTGTTCTGGGGATTTCTGCACGTGGGGTCACACGGAGCCCGTCCCAGAGGGCGAATTCAACATAGTCTAAGATGTTTCGTACATGGCACGGAGCTTTGCAACATGATCGGGGAAAACAAATTGCTGTGGGTTGGTTGGTTGGGTAACCGCCTTGTTGGCCGGCTCTTTCACTGGGCTCTCTCACTCGGCCGCCTATACAGCTCCTCTTCTTCCTTCTCTTCATAGCCCATCACGGTCTTCATCAGCTATGCGCCTGTCACTTTGCCGGCGGTCTGGTATTGCCCTTCTCTCCCGGTACATGCATAGAGAACTCCAGTAGTTTGTCCATTTGCCCCATAAACCCTAAAGAAACTCAAGGTCTGCATTTAGACGCGTTTGCAATTCCCAATCTAGGCGAGAAGATAACTCATGGCTGGCCCGAGTAAATGGCGTGCATACTTGCACTGAAAGAGTACGCTTTTCCCCAGCTTCGCCGCCATTCCACCCCGATGCTTTCATAAACACCGGTTGCTTTCCGTCATCTCCTGATGTACATCGGTGGCGCATTTCCCACTTCTGTCTCCTCACATACAACGCATGTGCCTCCGTCACGAATATCTTGGACGCTAGATGATGTCTTCGACAATGAGCACGTCTTCTTGGCCACCCACTTTGTCGCTGCCTCCTTCACGTAATTCTGGATCAAGTAACAATCGCAGTTTCCGTGTTGCAGCAGCATGTTTTTGAGAAGATGGACCTCCGCCGTCAGATCCACTGCTGCATTCGAGAGCGTGCGGTGCTCCTTCTCCAGGCTATCGTGCCTGGATTTGAGGTCCTCCTCCTCAAGACGCCTACGGTACCGGCATTTATCCGCAGCGATGCGATTCTTCGCACGAGTACGCAATGTCTTAGGGTCTTCAAGATCCGTTGGGTCAGATTTGATTTCGGCAGGTGGCCGCCTTTGGGACTCGAGGCCCGTCAACTGCTCTTCCGGGTCGGCTGCGGGCACGGCCGCCATCTTTCTGTGGACTGTTCTCGGCCTACCGCGTTTGTTTCCTGGTGGGCTTGGGGGAGAGTTTGTTGACAGTGTCTCCATGGAGCCGTCTCCTGCCACCACGGGACCCGGCGACGCATTGGTGATGGGACTGCAGGGTGTGGTGTCGCCAGCTAGATCACCGTTCCATGTCCATACAGGGTCGAAGAAGGGTCCAAGTGTCTGCACGGTAGGAAAGGCCGTGCTTGCGCCCCACGGTGTTCCCTCAATGGCTGTCTGGGCAGCAAATCCATTTTTTATACTTGAATGAGTCCGATCGAAGGGAAGGATTTCTGTTGCCGTCTTGAAGTCCCTATAGTTCTGAAAGACATAGTAGTCACTGTCCAAGTCGGTGTCGCGCCAGGTATCGAGGAGTCGGTCAGGAGCAACCGTTCTCCCAGCATAATGCGGCCTTGGCTGATGTGATGCGGTAAGGGTCAAGTTCATATTGAGCGTGTCGCTACCGGTCTGGTGCGGGCGGTTGGGCGGTTACGATTTCAGTTGACGACATGGAGTTGCCTTAATAACATGAAGGCCGTTGGTGAGATATCAAGAGGAGGCAACCTCCACGTCGTTAAGTGACGACACGAACAAACGAGGTATCGGGGGAATCGTGTAAGGAACCAATTACATTACTGAGACAGTTATATAGCACCGTATTATACATACAGGGGAAAAGAGGAAACAGGACGCAGCACTTTCAGGCAGGTGTGTGGACTCTGAAGACAGTGGTGGCGTGTCCGTCGCTGACAGAAGGGCCCATCAAAGCCATCAATGTGCTACGGCACGATTCAGGCACATGCCATCCGGACCACTTCCGGGCAACTTAATTGGGAGAACCTGGCAGGGGGGCGCGGGCCTTGTTCGGGACTCCGGAAGGCGATGCGCCTCCACCTTAGATGGACAATTGATCGCGGTAGTTCGCGCGGCAACACGTGCACGCGGCGATCAGTCTAGGTCGAGCTCCGGATTCTGCGACTGAGAGGACCATTTTCCACATACGAGCTGCTGAGAGGCTTCTTGAGAGGATAGGGGTGCACTGAGCTCTATGATGACAATGGCTAGTAGCGAGGCGTCTTCGCTTCTGATGGCCAATATTTAACGAAGCCATGCGGCGACGTGCTCACTGCAATGTGGCCTTCTGACACTGGCCTTTGGACGCCAAGGGCCCTCCAGCCCCATCGAACCGCCAGACTGGTCGAGAGAACGTGCGAGCCAGGTGGAGGTGCGACAAGAGGTGCCCCAGAGCCGGTGCAATGCGTCCCGGAAGCAAGTCAACAAGTGCCGCCTGGATCAAGGGTACGGTGTCAGGAGCATATGCACCGCCCCTCCCGGCGCCAAGCGCGGCATGCGCGGGAAAGCGGAGGCAGGGTCCAATTGGCCGAGTGCCTAACTCGATGATACTCTGTAGTGTGGTGTAAGAACATGAAGATTTGTTAATCGGCATGTGCGGATGAGCCTTCCGAGCGCGCACGGTACTGGATGGCCCCCAATGCACTCAAGCTGTTTCTAAAGTCTGGCGTTTGCCCCTCAGTCGGCTGTTCAATGCACGATGAGAATATTGAAGAAAGTAGCACCCCCCCCCCCCGGGCCAAGGAGACATTGGACTCGATCACGGTTGCAGTTATCGCATGTTACATCGACATGCGGGTTGGTGGCTTGACATGGGGAGAGAAAACAAGCACGGCGTTGGAGAACCCTTGCCAAGCAGGGACCAATAGCCAGTACTCCGTACTTTGCACAGAGACACTGGAGCCTTACTGACGGAGCACAACTGGCGGCTCCGTTGGTGCGTGCCTTGCGGAGACAGACTCACCTTGAGCGTTGGCCACGAATTGGCGAGACGGCCACAGCGCCAACATCAAATGTCGAGAAGGGAACCCCGTTGAACATAGCTCACTGAACGCACTCTTCACGGGACGACACGCGCATTCCGCTGAAAAGAATGCACAGCGATTAGGAAAGAAGCAGGAACGGCTTCAATGTTGTCTAGTGATTAGCTATAGGACATACTCTTCCACCGCCCCGATCGCACCCCGCATGTCATTTGATGATTATTCCTTCACTTGAGCTCTCAAAACACGAATTATGCAGTTCGACGGCGGTCTTGCGCGGGGCGTGAACCCTGAGTGCAAACAAATCGAGGGTGAAAATGAAGCGGCAAGCTTTAAGCCTCTCAATGCTAGCAAGAACCCTCTCATCTTTTGACTCATAAAAATGCCCGCGATATATCAAGATCAAAGTTCAAACTAATGTTGAGCAAAATGTCACGAAACACCTGATGTCGAGACATGGACGTCGTGGTCACCAATGTACATGTAAATGTCATACCGATAGTGACGTCGTTTCAGTCTCCGCTTTGGCCATGTAAGGGTCTTCAAAAGGCTTCTGACCCATTCGCGACCAGCACATGGCCGACATCAGGGCCTCATCAGTCTCCTTTCCCTTGAATAGGAGCTCCGATTTCCCATCCCCCAGATGTGTGATCGACCGATCCTTTAATATGTCAGCAGCAGCACCGTCAAAGAGTTAAAGGATGTCGGTGGCATCTTACTAGTCCCAGTGTAAGTTTGATGACACCATCAGCCCATAGGTTGGTGTATTTGTGCTTGGGCTCCTGTCCCTGTGTGACGAGCAAAATGTTTTCCGCAACTACCGTAGCCTGACGCATCGCGGAACGGGCATTAGGATTGGGCGTGTGCGTGTCGGCAACGTCGCCACAGGCGTAGACGTTTGGCACATTTGCCGCATCAATTTGCAGAGTGTCTTTGACCTTGATGTGACCGTTTGGCGAGATGGCAGTCGGGACTAAGCTCTCGATGACTTGGGACGACGGCTTCTGTCCCGTGCAATCAATCTGACGAGGTCAATTGTGTCAGTAGAGTGCGTCCATCGAGGACAATACAAGCGTCGAAACTCACAACCAGATCGCATAAAACTTTGCGCCCGGATCGCAGGACGATGGCGCCGCTCTCCCGTCCTCCCTCGTTGACGCGCTCGTTGAGGATGACCTCAACTCCGAGTGTTTGCAGCGCTTCTAAAGCCGAATTTTGCAAGCCTCTACCGAATCGATGCATGACGGCGTCGCGAGAGTGGACAAGAATGACGTTCTTCTTTGGGTAAAGATGCTTCGCGTCAGTGGCGATCTCAACGCCTGCAGCACCGCCTCCGACGACGACGACGGTCTCGGCCAGTTCGATCCTTTGCTGCAGCTCCTGTATGAGCTTCATCCCAGCAAGTTTGTCGGTTGCGTTGACGCGAGAGGGCAGGCCTTTGTCTACACCAGACCCCGTCGCAATGACGAGGATGTCGTAAGGAACATCCTCGCCACTGTTTGCTAGGTGAACAGCCTTTTCAGTCACGCTCGCCACGCGGTCTGTGACCCATCGCAGCACGCCCTCCGGGTTGTCTCGCACGAGTCCTCCGTAGGGGATAAAGGCCTTGTGCTCATGACCCTTGACGACGCATAGTCTTGGTAGAACCCAGGTGAACTGAAAATGAGAGTTTGGCTCAATGACCACAACCCGATAGGGGCTGTCCGGGGGCAGACTGCTTGTCAGGATGTACGCAACGTGGTGCCCCGAGAAGTTGGCGCCCACAATCACAATATTGCGAGTCCTGGGCGTAGACGCTGCCGAAGAAGGTCGGCGACGGATTCGACGTTGTACCAGGGCAGTTCTTACTGAACGTCGAAGTTCACCCCAGAGTACAAAGAGCATGTAGCTCGCAAGCTTGGCGTAGAGTGTAGCTTTGGCCAGCATTGCGACGGCCCAAGGAGCTTCCTGAATGTGCAGCACGAGTGGTGCGATCTAATACTGCCACCAGGGTCAAGCGCAACTTGACTTACCGCCAGTATGTTAAAGTAGCCCGAATCAGGTAGCCGCTTGCCGGCTGGGACTGGATGCCGGATCTTCCAATTCCGGGTGGTCAACAAGGGGGAAGGGGACTGGACTGAAGCTGAAGGAAGCGAGAACCTCAAGTTGGCACTTATGGGGCTTGATTGGCTCGAGTCGTTTACTACAAACTAGAAAGTGCCTCATTACTTGGAAGCGAGTCCTAGGATCACTCCATGTCTGTGGGGCGTAGCCCAATCTGGTGGGCTTTGACAAAGTACGATCGAGCAGGTTGCTAGCGTCATTTTAGATCAATTATTGACGCTGTTATCTGATGATCTGATAATCCATACTACTAAAAACAAGTCACGCTCAACCGAAAAAAAAAAGTTTCTCAAAAGTCCGCCCCGGCGCCACTAGACTTAAGCCACAATTTGCGGTGCATGCTGCACAACACCATCCGTCGTCACGTTTGTGCTCGGGGCTGGCAGGCCGCTGCTGCTGACCCCCTCCATGTCCCCTTGTTGGCGACGCCACTGGTCAAAGGTCATTCCCTTTGCGGACGAGGGCAATTTCACCATCAGGGGCACCTCGATGTCCGACTCGGTCCCCAGGACCTCGGCTTTGTGGACGATCTTCTCGGGCAGGACCTCGAACCCCATCTTCTTGTACAGATTCACCGTCGACGGCGAGGACTCGAAGTATACGGGCAGGCCCGCCAGTTCGCCCATCTGAATGCCCCACTGCACCAAGAGAGCCCCGGCCTTGCGCCCTTGGTGCTTGGGGTCGACTGCGATAACGTGGACGTCTGAAACTCGCGTTATTAGCGCCGAACTTTGAGGCCCTGGTCTGGTCTGGTGGCTCGGGCCAACTGCCCATTGCAGCAATGTCACGTACAGATGTATGGTCGGCCGCCAAAGAGCCTCTCTCGCACCTCCCACAGGGGGTTGAGGATTTTCTCGGCTCGCTCGCGCTGCTCGCCCTGCAACCAGGGCACGCCAAGGTTCCGCCGCTCTTCTGGGGTCCGCTCTCTCAGGTAGAGATCGCCGAGCCCCATGCCGATGATGTCGCCCGTGTCCGTGTCGACACACTTCAGGGTGTACTGGCTGTCGCTGCTGTGCCAGTACTGCAGCGTGCCGGCCGCGTGGGCCTCCCGGAAGCCGTCGTCGAGGATGCTCGGGAACAGGATCTTGAGCATCAGGCGGCCCATGGGGTCGCTCTCGAAAGCCGCGAAATAGATGTCATAGACGCGGCGGATGTCGGGAATCAGCGCGGGCAGAATGACTTGAACCATGGTGGGCGGTGTTGGAGGGAGAAACCAGACAGTAGATGATCCGCGTTCTCTGATATCCGGTATCCAGTGCTTCAGTGTGCGTTGAGATGACTGGAGCCTCTACTCCGTACATGACGGATCAACGCCCTTAAATATTCGCAACCCCGCTCTCTCGGCTCGCCTCCGAGAAAAGTAGCAACGGATGGAGAGCAGCCATGTGGCTGCTATGGGCCTCGCCTGTCAGTCGAACGCCTCGAAACCTGTTATGTTGGTGCCGTTGAGGGCACTTCCTCTGCCTCTAGTTCCACCAAGCCATCGCTGATCCACCTCAGCCCCATCACAAGCTCGTGGCCATAACCGGGATCTTGGAGATGACTTGGTAAAGCAAGCACGCGCACTAGTCTCATATGTACCCTGGATGCCTGACAGCTCTAAAGTGGCAGGTGTGGTGTATGAATGGCACATCATGCAGAAACAAGACTTGTGGCCCTGGTACGACATCGAGGCACCGGACCTTCTGAGCACTGACTCGGCATAAACAGCTCGCGTTGCATGCCACATGTACGCATTCATGTGTCGCTTCGTTAGAACTGGCTAGCATCCGTGTAAACGGACGCTCTCGCTGCTAATTTCAGGCGCATTATAAACATGCTCACACGGTTGACTAAACTCAGGATCAAGGACATAGCACCGCAGCTTTCGTGTATTTGATTTGAAAGATTACGGGTCAACCCAGAAGCACGTCCTAAGTGCTTTGGCTATTAGGCATGCTTACATACAAGTTGTCCACGGAATATTATACAGTCTATGTAGCCTTCGACATAACATGCTTGGCCTCTGGAAAATGGATTCAATATTTGTTAGGCGAGGTCTTGGCTTGTAAGGAACAAGACCAGCCATTGACGTCGGCTCGCTGCCTACCACATTATACTTGACTGTGGCAATATCAGAGCATCTGGAACGCGGCAGCGCCAAGACCAGCAATGACGAGAGCTCCCGGAACAGTCTTTAGGCTCACACCCTTGAATTCAGTCAGCAATGTCTGCATTCGAAGTTTTTTGCAATGTCAATCATTCTTGCCTTGTTGACCACGACGTTTGTTGGGCTGGGCTGCGTCGAAGTGCCATTCGTGGGCGTCGAAACCCGCTTGGTCGACGACGGCAGGACGACAGAAGACTCAGCAGCGTGCGAGCTGGTGGGGAGACTCGTGGCCGAGCTGGACTTGGACGCGACACCTGTGGTGACGAGCGTCGTCTCCACCGCACTGGATGCCGGCCTCGACGTAGCGGCAACGGGGGTGCTGCTCTTCGCGGAGCTCGGGGGCTGTTGGGCGGTGGATGAGGACTACATCACGTCGTACGAATATGAGCGTGGTAAACATTTGGGTTTGGGGACGGGTGGACAATGTCTGTAAAGGATTGCTCGTACCGAAGGTCGGGCCGGCGGCACAATCGGAACTCCCATGTCTGTAGCGAGAGGTCAGCATGATGCCAGACACCAGTCAGGTCAGAGATGAGGCCATGCCTTTGCAGAGGCTGACACCAAAGTTGATGGCATTCTCGGCGTCGCTGGCACACTTGGAGTATGCGCACTGGGCGAAGAAGTTCTGGAGATCCTTGCCCTTGCAGAAGCAGAGGTACATGTTGGCCTCCTTGCAGTCCAGCGGCGGGTGCTCCGTCGTCACCGACTGAAAGCAGTTGACCTGTTTTCGGTCAGCCTCTGTCTGACCTTGATCAAATATCAAAACGGGACGCTTACAGCGCAGAGAGACTGGGCGCTCGCGACTGCCGCCAGGCCGGCGATGGTGACGACTGTGGTCTTCATGGTTGTTGAGTAATGATTGGTTTACGGTTAACGAGTGTACGGTATGTTCGATCAGGTGCAGAATCAGTCAGAGAGGCAGCTCCTTGCAAAGCTCCGGCATCTTGACGAGAGTCATTATTATACACCTCGTCGTCTCATGACGCCCGGGCTCAGCAGCGTCTAGCGTTCTCGCGTTGCCGTAGTCAATATTAGCTGAGCTTGACTCAGCCCAGATTTCGCTGGTCCCACATCACACTTCCAAAGTCCGGACTCGAGGGCTACGAGCGCAAGGTCCACGAGCACAAATTCACGCAATGCTGTGGCGGAGGACCCGGGCCCACGATGTGCTCTGGCCTTGTTTTTTATCTGATCATCAGATATCATTTTTTTTCAAGAACCCCCGGTCTGTATGGCTGCAAAGAGGGGGGGGGGGGGGGGCGGTGGCATGTCCAGGTAGGTAGTAGTTTACCAGCACGGACATGGTTCCGCAGGCGTATGTCGCCGAACACCCGCCCGATGGGATGAATCAGTCAATGCCTTGGCCGTTTGTTAGCGATGTGGCGCCTCAGCGGCTGGAGACTTGTGAAGCGCAAACGAGCCAAGCGTCATGCGGCTGCGAACAAACCCGGCCAGTCACCCAAGGAACTAGGGGTCTGGAATCTGCTGCTGCCCCACAAGGCGTTCTGTTGGCGACAGGGATGCCGACCCGTCGGTGTTTACGAGTGGATCCAATTATCTTATCTGATCATCACATCAATAGTTCATGTGTGAGCCCGTGCAGGTCGTCAACTCCTGACATTTTCGGGTCGCCCGCATGCAACATTCTCATTATACTCATAAACTTGAGATTGAGGAAGAGCCGTCTTCCTGTTATGGCGGTGTGGGTTACGGCGGCGCTTTCTATACAGGATACGAAGGACTAACTTGGCTACAAACAAGGCTATGCATGTGCCTAAGCTCATCCACAGCCCCAGTCGCACGTGGAAGCGGATGTGCACCCGGATCGACCCGACTACTGAGCTGGACCTTGACACTTGACATTGCTCCCATGAATACCGGACCAGCCTCGGCCGACAGCACAATATAATCCTAGTCTTTTCACCGGAGACCATCTGCGCATACAGGGAATTCGTGACAAGGCGGCGGATCCGTGCTGCCACGACGCTCGGCCGCTCAGCCCCAACTTCCGGGCGCTACCAGGAGATTGTTTTGCACCCGCTTCATCTCATTTGTGGACTGAAATACCTGGCTGTGAACCCCTGATAGACTATTGACGGACACGCCCACTCCACAGTGCAGGCAGATGTCAACGAGCAAGATAGGCCCTAACTTTCTACAGCAAATTTCTGTTTACGGGTATACTGTACAGCATGACGCCGATGGACAGTGCCTCGATCGAGATTGAACTCTATTGCTCACAACCCCTGCTTCATCAATCGCGAAACCGATAGGCCCACCCACTCTCTCTTACTACAACGCCGCCATCAGTCCAGCTGCAACAAGGGCAACGATCGGAGCCGGCCCGGCCGTGGCGACCGCTCCACCGGTGGACGTGGAGCTCGCTGCTGCCCCCGTCGCCGCGGTCGCCGAAGTAGTAGTTGCCGCAGATGCGTTGCCGGTGGCGGTGGCGGTGGCGGCAGAGCCACTGGCAGCTGGGCCGGTGGGCGATGCCGTTCGCGTCTTCGCCTGGGCAGTTACGGCGGAGCAAAACTTGCCGCCGGCGGGGAGAACCTTGGCTGGTGTCCAGAGTCAGCATTGACGGCGTCACTTCAATCACTTTCACAGTTCGGCTGGCCACTTTGCCCCGTCGGGGATACGTACAGATTGCGTCGTTGGACCCGCATGCCTGCAAGACGCAGTTGACGGCCTGGTTGTAAATGTCTTCGTAGTTCTTCTGGACGCACATGCAGACCGCGTCCTCGAGCGAGCAGGTGGTGGCCTTCTTGATGGCGTCGTCGATGCACTTCATCGAGCACTCTGGGAAGTAGTCCTGTCGCTGTTGTGCGGCTGCGGTGGCGGCCAGGGCCGAGAGAAGCAAGACGAGCGTGGACTTCATGGCTCAATGTGTTGTTCCTTTCGTTCAGGGGGTGCGCGTCAAAGCTGGTCGTGTAGGTAACGAGCGTGAAGCAGTGAAAGTTCTCAGCAACGAAGGAATTCAAGCATGCAGGTGGAATCGCCCCCGGACCACTGGGTATTCAACGTCCTGCCGCAGATTTTAAGGCCTCCCGTGGTGTGGCGGCCCAAGCCAACCCCGCCTCCAGTGTCGCAACGGCGCTATCCACCTCGACGGAGGAGGGCAGCAGAGGCGTACGGGTTACGTAGGTAATTTGCCCCGAGCGAGCCCGTCCGGGGACCCTAGTTCGCGGATGGAGCCCATCGTGAGGCTGAACGGAGGCGGAGACTTCGGCGGTTTAGCCAACCCCGAAGCCGCCCACCGTTTTTGTGGCTGGTCTAACTAGCCCGCGGATCTGATAAGATTTTTGCGATGCATGGGGACCTGGCCAGCCTCGATGCGCCATTTACAGTCCGGGCTCGCTTACTAGCTCTGCCAGGGGTCTTTTCGTTTGCATCACTTGATCCGAAGCTACTGTATGTATATGTAAAAAAAAAAAAAAAAAACAAAGGAGGCCACAAAGCCTTGTGGCATGCATGTGACCCCCGAGGGCCGCCGTTGTCGGGGCCGAAGCCAGCGTCACCCACTATGCTCCATATCCTCCTGTTCCCGCGCGGACTAGGGCGCGTAACGCCGAGACTTGGCTGGTGCTTGTCCTTTTTACAAAAAGTACATTTGCATGTGCAGCGACTACTACATACTGTATATTGTTTTCGCGTACAGTGTTTTCTTTGACGGAACTGCTGTCGTTTATCGGGTGGCATTACACGGCGATTGCGAGGCGCCAGGCCACACTGTTGACGCTCGGTCACGGCTTGACTGCCAACTTTGCGACGACCTCAACCACTGACAATCGTTCTTCAAGCTGCTGTTTGCCGAATCACGGAGCCCCGCGGCAGTTGCAGAGTAGTGCATGATGGCCGCGCCTGAGATGTTTGGCGCGGACGACAAGTCTGCGGCGAGGTCCGCCGCTAATAAGCAAGAGGCATCGGACCACTCTGCAGAAAAGCACGACAACGACGACGTCGATGATGGCAGGCAGGCGGGAGTGCGGAAGATTGAGGCCGCTGCATCCATCTGGTCGAAATGGCACCTGATTGCCGCATTCGCAAAGTCAGTCTCTCGCCCGCCAGCGCATTCATGTTGTCCGCTTCATGTGCCCACAGCAACTTGACATCTGATCACTAACGAACGCTCGCCGACTCGTAAAGCATATGGCTTATTTACTTCATCCTGTCCATCATGGAAGTCGTGTTCCGCACGCTGGATCCCTTCGTCACGAGCGCCTTCTCGCGGCACTCCCTCACCGCGGCCATGGGCATCATCTCGAGCATCGTCGGCGGCCTGTCCAAGCTCGCCATCGCCAAGATCCTCGACACCGTCGGCCGGCCGCAGGGCATGGCGCTGGCGCTCTTGGTGTGGGTCATGGGCATGGTCATGATGGCCGCGTGCAAGAACGTCGAGACGTATGCCGCGGCGCAAGTCTTTTCATCAACAGGGTAAGCCCCGCCATTATGACATACATGTACCCCTTTTTGCCGGACGAAAGTCAATATCACTGGTCATGATTCTCCCTGCTGACAAGTGTGGTTTGGTTTGTTGGTGCGCGCAGCTCTCAGGGGGTGAGCTACTGCCTCACCATCTTCATTGCCGACACTACGAGCCTTTTGAATCGTCCGCTGATGCTCGCGTTCGCCACGTCTCCCTACATCGTCACGACGTGGATTGGCGGCCCGCTGGCGAGCAGAGTCATCGCTGGACCGGGTTGGCGCTGGGGTTTTGGCATGTGGGCCATCATCACGCCCGTGGTCGTCATGCCCCTCGTCATCCTCTTCGGCTGGGACCAATACAGGGCCAAGAAGCAGGGGATTGTGCCGCCCAAGGACACCTCCAAGTCGACCTTTGCCGCAGTCAAGGCCTTCGTCATCGAGGTCGATCTCTTCGGCCTGCTGCTTCTCGCCGGGGGCATGGCACTATTCCTGCTTCCTTTTGCCCTTTGGCAGTACCAGGACGACGGATGGCGCAGCGCCCTGGTCATTAGCATGATCATCGTCGGCGGTCTGCTCGTCATTGCGTTCGTGCTGTGGGAAAAGTACCTCGCTCCGGTGACGTTTATCCCCATCGGCTTACTGACAGACCGGACCGTCTTCTTCGCCGGACTCATGTTCCTTTTCGTTTTCGCCAACTCTCTCATCTGGGGCAGCTACTTTACGTCCATGCTCCTCGTCGTCTGGAACACGGGCGTCACAAAGGCGACATACATCAGCAACATCTATCGAGTCGGCTCGTGCTTTGCGGGTCTCGTTCTCGGATACCTCATTAGAGTCACGGGCCGCTTCAAATGGGTCGCGACCATGTATGCGCTGCCGCTCATGCTGCTCGGCGTGGGGCTCATGATTCACTTCCGGCAGGCGAGCCAGGCGGTCGGATACGTCGTCATGACGCAGATTTTCGTCGCCTTCGCGGGAGGCCCCATGGTCATCGCCGGTGAAATGGCCATGATGGCTCCTTCGGACCATCAGCACGTCGCGGTCATCATCGCGATACTGGACCTGTTCGCCGGCGTTGGCAATGCTATTGGCCGTGCGATCTCTTCCGCGATTTGGGCGGGTACGTTTAAGGAGGCCCTGGCCAGGAACCTGCCCGCGGAGGCCCCCGTCGACAGCATATACGGAAGCCTGCCGATCCAGCTGAGCTACGAGCCGGGCTCGCCGGAGCGGCTGGGGATTTCGGAGGCGTACTCGGAGTCTCAGCGCTACATGCTCATCACGAGTACGTGCTTTGTGGCCATTGCGTGGGGATGCGCTTGGGTTTGGAGGGATATTCGCGTCAAGGACAGGAAGCAAGTGCAAGGCTACGTGGTATGATGGCATCGTGGGTACATATACCTTGGTAACATGCATAATTAAAGTCTTTTGACCGGCTCCAATTGCGCTGCGGAAAACATGCGACCAGTCGTTCACGTACGGTCCCAAGCTCCCCTGGATCTTCCATGCATTGTTACTTGCTTGTGGCGAAATGGTCAGGGTCAGCAGAGTGCCGGATGTGCCCGTCACAGCTCTTGAGAGAGCAGCCGTCGCAACTCCCGGATGCCATCAGGGCCCAGTGACTCCATGTCCAACCGCAGCCCCTGTGCGCTGTTCGAAGTTGCCACGTCCGGGTTCGGATAGTACCAACAGGCGATGGCGATGATGACGTAGACAATCTGCTCCTTGTCAGTACTACATCGTGTCAACTGAAGCAAGGGCATCCTCGTAGGACCATACCACTAGTAGAGCGCCTTCAAGCCAGTTCGATTCACCATCGCGAAGAAAGTTGCCCACGACGAGAATCGAGAGAACCAGGAGCGCCACCATGAAAATCTCAAAGTTGAGATCCATGGGCTTGCCGATAATCCAACCGACAATCACCACCAAGGGCGCGTTGAACAGGGCTGTTTGGATGGACGGCCCGAGGCAATGATATAGCGCGACGTTGATCACTCCGTCTGTCACGAGCAGAGTGCGCACGGTCAGCTTGATCCAAGACCCAGCGTGTTTGGAAGGAAGGGAACATGGAAGGTTGGGAAACTTACCCCAGGCCTCATCGATGGCAGTCAAATGCTCCGCAGACTTTTCCACGAGCGGGAGCAGGATGAGACCGAGGAACTGATCGGGCACGCCGCTCTCGACAACGTGCTCGATCTGCTCGACGAGAAGGACGAGCAGCACCGTGACGAGCACGAGCGACAGTGCAATAGCCAGCAGCGCCTCGGTCATGGTGAACTTGGGCTTCGCCATGTCCTCGTGCCTGTCGGTGTCTCGATGCTCGTCCTGCTCAATCACCTCGTCGAAGATGCTGTGCCGGCTGCTCGCCTGGTACCACGTGTACAGCAAGAATGCCACCATCAAGGCAATGGACGTCGCCTGGCTGATGCGCAGCACGTCTTCCCGGAGCTTCCTGTCGGTGAATGTCCAGTCCGGGCGTCTGAACCCCGGAAGCTCGCCTACCACTTCGGCTTTGAGGGCCGAGTAGAAGGCGCTCGGGATGAGCAGGCCAAAGGCAGCCACGAGGAGGAGCCCGGTGCCGACCTCGGAGACGATGGCGTGGAACTTTTGGCTGGCGTTGCGGAGGCCGCCGAAGAAGAAGCACAGGCCGAGACAGAGCAGCAGGTTGGTGAGGATGCTGCCGAGTATGGCTGCCTGTATGATGGGTATGAGGTTGCCCTCGTCACCGCCCCCACCGCCCCCGCCGCCGTTGTTGTTGTTGTTACCCGGCGGCGTCTCTGGTCGGTGCTTGCCGAGGAGGACGACAAACAGGATGATCTCGATGATGGAGCCAAAGGTGGTCTCGATGAGTATGCCGGCGACCTTGGGCATTTTGCGCGCAAACTCCTGGCCTGCGAAGCCGAGGAGGTTCGCCGACGGGATCACGGCGACGTACGCGGTAGCAAACTTCCATGACTCGAGGCCCGACGAGATGTGCAGCAGCAGCGCGACGGGGACAAAGGGCCAGAGCAGGTTGACCAGCTTGGAAGCGGTGCAGGAGCTTCGCCAGAGTATGACGAAGAATTGGCGCGGGTCGAACCCATGGCGTCCGCTCTCGCCCTCGGCGGCGACGACTCCGCGCGTGCCGTGACTGCTACCAGACGTCGGGAGGAGGGGTGAGTGCTCGCTGCGGTCTTGGTGTGCAGCGTGGGTGTGATTGTTGGACATGACGACTGGAAACGAGCGGTTGTCAGCACAAAGTACACCGGCTTGCAGTGTCTACTGTCTGATCCCCCCAAGTTCAATGTTGGTCAGTAGGCTGAGGTCGAATGGGGATGTTGGAAACGATCAGTAAAGTTCAACTTTGACGGCGTGACTGACCGTTGACGTAGGAGCATCAACGATCCTGGGCGGGGTCGCGTGGCCAGTGCTTTTCGTGGCAGAAGCGGTCTCGATTAACAAGCTTTAGCTGGGATGATGTGGCAGCCTCCACTCGTTGGGGCAGTCCAAGACAGTTTCGCACTTGGATGACCCGGAGCATGTACTAACGTTGCTTTCTTTGTCCCGAGACAGCTGTCGTCAACACAAAGACGAAGATTGATCATCAGACTAAACTCCAGATTGACGGGGTAGCGTTCACTTGAGCTCAGCCCCCACGCCCTATTTCCTCGCTCTTGATTCCGTAACGACTTGACAACCGCGAGCTTGAGCGCGCCGGTCGCCAACCAAACTCTTTTTCAAGTTCCCATCGGGCAATGCAACACTGGAGAGCTGGGCATACAAAAAGCAAAGCGAGTCGACCTCTGAAAGGAGACAATCGCAGGCTTCGACAAGCAACCAGCAAGCCAGATCTGCACTACCTTCGAGAAGAGTTGACATCAACGATCTTCTCTGAGCAAACGGATCAGGCGTGCGGGCCGAGGAATGACGAATCTTGTTCTCGGGGCCCCTCATCAAGATGGAGCTTCCCCAGGCACATCCGCACGTGTAATATGGGGAGGGGCGTCAGCGTCATCCATGCCCCAGCGCCACACATCACCACCGTTGGACTTGAAGCGCGCCCCCTCCAGTGAAAACACCTCTGGGCGGCCTCAACGCTCAGCCGCAGCGACTAATGCGGCGCGGATCATCGGGGCCCTCGCGCGCTGGTGGATGAATTAGCCTGCCCGCCTGCCCACCTAACAAGCAAGCAAGCGCGCGCAAACGAAGCAGGCACACAAGCCAGCCAGCAAGCAAGCAAGCAACGGCGAGGTGCGCCCCGTGTCATCGGAGGCCTCGCTCCGCATGCCACTTCTTCGACCCCCTGGCCGTCGCGCTCGAGGAGGACCCCGCGTCTGACATTTGATGTAGTAATATTAGTATGTCCCTCAGCCCTGTGTGGTAGGATATTGAGCCAAATCCCCTCACGGTGCTCGTGGGAGCACAGGCTAGTAGTGAGAACGCTCGCCTGTACAGCTTCAAAAACGGACGAGCAGCAGACTGAACCAGACGTCATGAGCCAGCAACCGCCGTACGGACACCCGCCGCAGGGCGGCTACTACCCGCAAGGCGCGCCGCCGTACAACCAGCAGCAGCAGCAACCATACGGACAGAATCCGCAGCAGCCTCCGTACGGCCAGGCGGCACCCCCTCCTCCTCACGCTCCTCCTCCTCAGGGCGGGCAGTATCCGGGGCAGCCGCCGTACCAGCAACCGCCATACGGACAGCCGCAGCAGGGCGGCGGCTACTATCCGCCCGGGCCGCAGCAGCAGTATCAAGGGCAGCAGCAGCATCAGCAGCAGCAGCCATACGGCGCGCCGCCGCCGCCGCAGGGGAATTATGCTGCTCAGCAGCCCTACGCTCCGCCGGGAGGGCCTCAGGGTGGTCAATATGGACAGCAGCCGCCGTATCATCCGGGCCAGGGGCATCAGCAGGCGTATCCGCCGGCTGGGTACGGCGCACCGGTATGTGAACACTGTCGCGATATGACGCGCGGATCCGCGCCTGGGATGATTAGAGCGTGTGTGCATGAGCGCTGACATGGCGACCAACCCCCATCATCGCAGGCGCCGGGACAAGCTCCTCCCCATCAGCAGCCGTGGCAGCAGCAGCAGCAGCCCGGCCCGCCGCATCAGCAACAACAACCGTACGGCCATGTCCAGGTGGCGCCGCCTACTCCCGCGTCCCCGGGCTACGACACGGCGCAGAAACAATGGGCGCAGCCGGTGCACACGAGCGACGACATCGAGACGATCCGCAAGGCGATGAAGGGCATGGGCTGCGACGAGAAGGCGCTCATCAGGGTGCTGACGGACCTCAAGTACGCCAACCCGTGGGCCATGGAGCAGCTGGTGCGCGACTACAACAGCCGGTTCATGCGCGACCTCGTCAAGGACATTGAGAGCGAGACGCGGGGGGACCTGGAGACGGGGCTCATGGCGCTGGTGCGCGGGCCGCTCGCCAACGACGTCCACGCGCTCGACAAGGCGCTCAACCGGGCGGGCACTGACGAGGAGACGCTCATGGACGTGCTGCTCTGCCGGTCCAACGCCGACGTGCGCGCCATCGCGGCCGAGTACCGCCGCGTCAAGGGCCGGGAGCTGCTCACGGTCATCAGGGACGACGTCGACGACAACCTCTACCGGCTGTACAGCATGGCGCTGGCGGCGACGCGCGCCGAGGACGCCGCCCCCGTGCTGCCCGCCGACATCGACCACAAGGTGACGGAGCTGCAGCGCGCGACCGAGGGCATGATAGGTGCCAACGCCGCGGCCGTGGCGCAGGTATTTACGAGCTCGAGCGACGCGCAGCTGCACGCCGTGAGCGACGCGTACCGCCGCAAGTACCACCGCAGCCTCGAGGAGGTCATCGAGAAGGAGTTCCGCGGCGACATGGAGGACGCGCTGCTGCGGATGCTGACGCACGCCGTCGACAGGGCGCGATGCGATGCGGCCCGCCTGCACCAGCCGCTCGTCAAGACGGTGCGCAAGGACAGGCTCTTCATCAACCGCCTCGTTGCGCTGTATTGGGACCGCCCGCGGCTGGAGGCGGCGCGCGCGGCGTATCGCAAGGCGTACGGCGCGTCGCCCGGGCGGACCATCAAGGATGCGCTGAGCGGGGACCACGAGAAGCTGATGCTTGCGTTGGTTGGCGAGAAGTGAGGGGTCCAGCCGCCTCCGTGAGGGGCTGCCTCCGTGAGAGGGAGAGGGAGAGAGGGTGCTGTTGTGAGCTTGATTAAATCACGACGACATGTTCCTGTATGTGCGTGCTGCTG
The DNA here is from genome assembly GCF_022605165.1 of Purpureocillium takamizusanense. NCBI lineage: Eukaryota > Fungi > Ascomycota > Sordariomycetes > Hypocreales > Ophiocordycipitaceae > Purpureocillium > Purpureocillium takamizusanense. The sequence goes on from NC_063071.1 coordinate 2,832,203, forward strand.
TGAAAGACGTGTGCTGTGGAAGAGGTATCGACGTCTTGTGTTGGGTTTTGTTTCCAGTCCAGGGGCGGCAAGTGTTTTGATACAGATTGAAACGAAACATCAGGGGATGTGTTGTTGGTGCTCCTTCCTGATGGACGTCGTTTGGCAAAGCCTGCTTATGAGTACCGAATCGAAACTGGGATGAACATGTCAATTTCATGTTATGATGATGATGATTCCTTAAAGTGTTGTCTATTGCTGCAACTGTTGCACGGAGGCTTGGAGCTCACGAAGTCATTTGATGGACGACGACACTATCACATCACATACCCTGCCGAACAAAGAGCATACGTTCGCTCGTTCATTCACGCTTCATAGTCCTCGTAGAATCCAATCTCAGATGTCCCCTCCCCGTCATCGATCCCCATCATCATAGTGTCCCGCTATCGTCGCACCACTCGGCCAACATTGATCAATGTCCGTCCGCCCCCTCATCCGATCCATCATCAACTCCCGTCAGCCATAGTGGCAAACACACTTGCACACGGTTCCGAGACACTGGCGCATCCAACAAGTCAGTCACGAGGGGAGTGCACAACAACAACACATCCATCGTCGATTGAAGCCAGCCCACGCCCATCACCAACTCTTAGTAAAAGAATCACCACGCCCATCTTCTCTTACTCAGAGGTTCATCACGTCGCCACCTCTTACTAAAAAGAAACACTCACGACGCGCGTCACCTCTTCATTTTTTTTACTCAACAAAAAGAAAAGACACTCACCTCGGACTGCCCGCAGTTGATGTACTTGCTCCCCCCCGTGCACAGCACCTTGCACTGGTCGTCCTGGTACGAGCACTCGTACCGCCGCTCGAGGGTCGTCAAGGTCTCACCAGCCACCGCGGCTGGGACGGCCACCACCACCGTGCTCGCCGAACCCATCAACAGGATGACAGCAGAGGGCAGGGCGAAACGCATCGTGAACGTACGTATCGAATCGGTTGCTTCAGGTATCCCTGGGCCACGAGAGTAAAATCATGTTCCAACAGAAACCTCGTGGTTTTTTTTTTTTTGCGCGAGGAATCCAATGGCTTTAAGTACTCCTCTTATCCCCCCACGTGAACAAAAGCAAGCTTTCTCCTCACGTCACGATAGTGACAGCACCAAAGCACCGGGCGGCGGCGGCGGCGGCGGGTAAATGGTATGCGATCAATACGCAAACGGCCCGGCTGCGTTGTGTTATGTCCAGACGCCAGCCAGCCTGGCCGCAAGAGGCACCACCACCACCTGACGAGGCGTCGAGTAGTACTTGAGGCGCCCACGTTGAAAGGGCCGGCTTCAATTCGTATATACTTGGCTTGGCTTGGCTTATTATTGATGCTTGGCTTCATCTTTACTTCGTACTCGCCCTTCACGAGGCGTAGGCGTGGGCGTACTTGGGGGCCGTGTCAACGTCGGCTTCACTTCGTACTCTTCGTACACGCCACTTGGTACATGTGCGCTTCGCTGGCGCTGGCGCTGTCTTTAATGCGGACCGGTGGGCGTGGCATGGCAGACCAGTCGGCCAGCCGGTTTGTCAGTCAGTCGATCAGCCAGTCTGCCCTATAACTTGACTTACTACGTACCCCGCCAGCCAGCCTCAGCTTGAGCGAGGGCCGCCCGATCGCCAGGGCCGTGGATCACGAGGGCCGTGTCTCACGTTTCTCTCAACGTCCACGCCAATCTCGATTCGGCGAGTGGACGGACGAGGGCTGCGACGTCATTGATGGAAGCTTTGGCCGCACCGATAAATACCGGAGGAGAGGCTGCAACCTGAAGGGGGGTCAAACCACACCTGACAAACACCACAGCAGAGGAACGACACAGATATCAAGTGTACCCAGGCACAGTCATGCCCCATTACGCCAGTCTATTTTATCCCGCCATCAACGATCCATTACTCCTTTTTTAAGACAAACAACAAATTCCGGTCCCAGGCATTATTACCGTCCTCGACGCCCACCACCTCCCTGCGACCTGCCGTGCCGGGGCGGATCCGGGACCGTGTTGAGGCCCCTGGTGCCCCGGAGCCCCATCTTGCCGACGGTGCTCTTCGCTATGGGTGGCGTCTCGGGGCAGCCGAGGCCCTCGCGGGCGAAGACGTTGGCCTGTCGCACGAGCTCCTCCTTGTCCCACTTGAGCCCCTTGAGGTGGTTGTTGTAGTAGCCCAGCCACGCCTTGTAGATCTGAGCGCGCTCGTCCTCGGGCATGGCCTCCACGATGCTGTTGACTAAGTCGGTGTAGGACAGGTCGGCCTCTTTCGGCACAAACTTGATCTCCTTTAGATTCCACCGCGGGAACCACGCCTCCTGCTCGCACACGATGAAGAAGCCACGGCCGTCGGCGTCGGCGCGCGCGGTACGGCCGAGGCGGTGGACGTAGCTCTGCTTGTCGGACGGTATGCCGACTTGAAATACGGTCGTGACACCGGGAAAGTCCATGCCACGAGCAATCACGTCGGTGGCGACCAGGATCGCGGCCGCGGCATCGCGGTAGTCGTTGGTGATCTTGGTCCGCTTGTTCTGCGAGATGCGACTGTGCAGTGTTGTGGTAGGGGGCAGGCCGGGAACGAGAGAAAGGATGTGTCCGTAGAAGCCTGCAAGCGCGGCCGTTGGGGCAAAGACGATGGCCTTGAACTTGGCGTGTTCCGTGGCTTCCTGGCGCACACTGGCGACCATGGCGGCCGCGGTGGAAGAAAAGGTCGGAGCGACGATGAGGGCCTGGGGGACGCGTTCATGCGTGTTGATCTCGCCCGCCGGGATCGTCGATATGAACTTGTAGCCCGGGGACAGGACGAGACCGGCGACCTGGTTTACGTGAGGGGCGATGGTGGCGGAGAAGAGCATTCCCTGCCGGTTGACCTCTCGTCTATCGGGCAGGTGGCTGACGATGTCGCGGAGGGCAGGCATGAAGCCCATGTCAAGCAGACGATCGGCCTCATCGAGCACCAGGGTTTGGAGGTTGCGGAAGGCGTACTTGACGTTCTCGTTGGACATGTGGTCGAGGAGGCGTCCGGGGGTGGCGATGAGGACGTCGCAGCCGCCGAGGATATGCCTCTCCTCCTTGTCCTTGTTTGTGCCGCCAATAGCGATGCGCACGCGGTACGACGGCATCCTCTGCAGCAGGTTGGTCGCCTCTTGGGCAATCTGCATGGCAAGCTCGCGGGTAGGCGAGATGACGAGCAGGGAGATGCCGGCATCGGACGACGAGGCGCGGCTGCCGATCATGGTCTGCAGGGCGGGCAGCAAGAAGGCAACCGTCTTGCCGGTGCCGGTCCTGGCCTGGACGAGGCAGTCGCTGCGCTTGGGGGGCAGCAACTCCCAGAGGGTGGCGGCCTGGACGGGCATCATGTGGTCGAAACGCAGGTCTTCGGTGATGGTCTGCACCAGGACGGGGTGGACGGGGCTCTGGCCGCCGGCCAAGTCGGCGAACCGCGGCGTGTCGAGCGGGACGGCCTCGGTCAGCGGCGGCAGGGTGTGGCCCGAGGAGGAGGGCGCCATGGTGCTCTCTCGGCTCGACTCCGTGGTGGCCTGCGAGGAGGAAGGCGGCGGCAGCAGGCTGCTGGACTCGGCATCGCGGAGATGCCTGGAGGGGGCTGAGACTCGGTGACGCGATCGAGCGCTGCCGCCGCCGCCGCCGCCGCCGCGACGACGGTCATGACGCCGACCACCGCCACCACCCCTGGGGGCACGGTCACTCATGGGACGGGAGGGCGCTTGACGCTGCCTTGGCGTAGACGTGAAGATGCCAGAACGTATCAGCACTGTCTGGTGGAGTCTCTTTCTTTCGGTGGCGGTTTGGGGGCCGATGCGTGCGTCGTGTTGAGCGGCTGGTGGTGTGTGCCGTGCTGAGATGAGCAATGAGGCCTGATTGAGGTTTTTGGCGATGAGTTTTGATTTGATGCCCCGAAATCGAGGTTTTTTTTTTTGCCAGGAGCGGAAACCACCGCAGGGCGTGCGGCGCTCCCACTGGCCAGCCTCTGCAGTTAGGATGGGTCCTCCAATGCGCGCTAAAGACGCCGGCCCGGGTTCCGGGCGAGTTGAGCCGCTAAACGATCACCTCAGCACCTTGGGTACCTGCGGAAGGTGCAACGTACCTTGGTTCGGGCGCGTACCTGCCTTGCAGCCCGGTGAGTGCCTTGAGGTTAGAGGTAGCTGGAGCCAAGGTACTCAGCCCAGGGTGCGCTTTTGCCTGCTGCATGGAAGCTCTCGGTCAGTCCGAGGTAGGTTCCAGCCCGGGCAGGTCAGGTCCAGGACGCCTAACCGTAACTGCGGGCAGCCTGCTGACGGGCTGTTAGGCACTCCAGCTCCAATGAGCTGTGCTGTGCTGCGCGTGCTCCACTACAGTGGGCTCCATAGGCTCCCCGGGGGCCCATCCATCCCAACTGCCACTAACCCCAGGTACGGGCAACCTACAGTGGCGCCAGGGCGGCGTTGAGGTGCCAGTCTGGCTAAATTCCCTCCCGCGTTCTAGCAGCGGTTCCATGCCCGTTGGGTCGTCTGTGCCATCATCTCGCGGCGCATGGCGTCCAGATCTCGCCCCATCTCATGACAGGTACGTACTGGGTTACTAAGGTGCTAAGACCAGTCAAAAAGCCAACCAGATACTAAAACCGCACCTTAAACCAACATCCCTTCATCAACTCGGTTCCTGCGTTTGGCGCTCGATTGCCGGCTGTTGGTCGCAACGACGACACACGCACACACACACACACACATGGACCCGACGGGACTGCTGCACTGCACTGCACTGCACTGCCCACGTTTTGCGCTGTGCTGACGGGCCTACCGCGTGCATCAACTACCGCCCGCCCGCCCGCCCGCCGCCAGAGCCAGGGCCAGGGCCAGGGCCCCGACCAGACACGGGCTGGAAGCGGCTCAAGCAAGGAAGCCTCGCCTCGAATCTAGACGAAAATTCCGCGTGGGATTCAGCAGGTACGCGCTGCCAGATCGCATCTCACCAATCCCGCCCCGGAGATGGCTGTCACACCTCGGCGATTGCCTCATGCAAACCCAAAAAATCCCCATCCTCGTGGTGCCAATATTAACTACATGTAGGCATCACTGACGGCGTTAGCCACGAATCGTTAGCCACTCTTCACGTCGAGGAGCTAGTCACATGAGGGCTATGCAGGGTTCCCAAAGTAAGATGCTGCACAGTTGACGGCGTCGGCCCATGTTCGCTCCATATTCCCTCGCGTGGTTTGTGGTAGCATTGCCTTCGCTTACCTCGTAGCAACGGCGTGGCAGCCAAGCCTCCCCCCCGCCACTGGACCTGGCAAGGCAACATCGCGCTTTCTCTTTCACTCTCTCTCCCTCCTCTCTCTCTCTCTCTTTCTCTTATTACTCACTCACACACACACACAGTGACACAGACACGTCCACGCACACGGACAAGGGGGGGCCCTCGCAAGCCAGGGGGGGGGGGGGGGGTGAGGGAGCCAAGAGCATAGCCAAGATCGTCAGCGATCCAGGCTCCGTAACGATTGACTCCCCCCGCCACCCGACCGAGCCGTCCCGTAGCGTCGCCATGGTCGTCAGCATCACGGACCACCGCCACCACTTTCGCACACATACGTACGTACACAGCCCGTGCCGCCGCGCGTGGTGAGGGCACTGCGCGCTGGGCGTGCCCGGGCCGTTGGACAAGCTTTCTTGTGGCGTCCGCTCTCGCGTTGGCATGTGCCCTCTCTCTCTCTCTCTCCCTCGTCCGACCTCACACAAGCCCCCGAGCGGCGCCCCGCGGCGGGATCGAATGAATCTTCTGATGCCTCATGTGCTACACCAGCGGCTCGCTGGCGCGATGCATCTCGTTCCCATGTCACAAATCCTCCTAGTAGTAGTACTAACTTGGAGGCTAGTAAGACCCCTGGGCCGCCGCCGGGCGAACGGCTGGGGTTCGTTTCGTTCCCCCCCCCCCCCCCCCCTTATGGGGGCACAGAGCAGAGGAGCTCTCTCCTATGAAGCTGGGCACCAATACATGCACCACAAGGAGCGACATTCTGCGAATCCCCGAGCCCCCTTCTCGTGTGTGTGTGCGAATGTGTGTGTGTGCTCGCGCTCTGTCGAGTGTATGGCGTACGTTCCTCGCAGAAGGCTTCCCCCCTCTCCCCCCCCTTCGTGTGATACATTTACGCGACAAATATCGTCGCCCGGCAGGATTCATGCGCCGACAAAGAGGATGGTGGCAAGTTCGGCCGCACCCGGTGAGCCGTCACCAAGGGTAGGCGGGTCATCTGCATAGGCCCAGAATTGCTTGGCCGTCTCAAACCACGTTACGCGGCATCCCCCTCGTTTCTTGCAAATCTCACGTCGCGTCTTGTCACGGACGGATTGCTTACCATGCGGGCAACGGGCGTGGCGGTTGCACAGAGCATAGGCATCCCCCATCCATTCTCCGTCCAACCCCCGGTGCGAGGCGCGTCTCGGCGGCAGCAGTGAGGAGGAGCATCATCTCCTGCTGTCATGTCCGAGGTAGTTTCTCGGCAGGCTGCGTCTATGACTGGCTCGTCTTCTGGCGCTGGGCTTCTTCGTGGTTTCGCCGGTGCTGCGGCAGTGAAACTATTGGTCGGGGTCGTCATCCTTCAGCGCGCCGCATCCGTGCATGGAAGTCTGGGCCAGAAAATTCTCTCGTAACAGTAATAGAAAGAGGGCGGGGGGCGCGGCTCTCACCCGTCTGTCCGTCAGGCCGCCGTCCGTTCAGGCCGTCTGGTCCACCAGTCGTCGAGAAAGCGAATTCGCACCTCACTCAGCCTCAGCGTCAGTGGACAGGAGGAGGCAACAGTTACAGTGCCATTCCACATTCCACAGACACACACACACGCCCCCCCCCCCCAAAAAAATATATTGCTCCCGCAACACGAGGCGACGTCCACGCTGTGCATCCAATCGGGTCAATAAGCTTATTCATCCATGTACATGTACGATAACTGTTGTAGGACCCTCTGCCCATGTCGTGCTACGCACATGCCTCGTCTGCCACGACGCCCCAGGAACACGTAACTGATACTTTCGGAGCTCATTGTGACCGGGGGGGGGGGGGCTTGGGCGAACAGCAAGTCCGAAGGCGGGCATCAATGGGACAAGCATTGATCTTACGCGGCTCCTCCATGTTGTCTCGCACCCGCTTCATGTTCGACATCAAGTCCAGACCCGGAGCAGCAGACGGGGCCCCAGCTCATCGAGATTCGTAGGGCAGTTGTCTCTGTCGATCTTCGGAAACATAAGCCGATGGTTACTCGAGCCCTCACGCATGTTTCACTCTTAAAACTAAGCGAGGCTACAGTGCGGAATGCCGGCATCGCCCAGCCAAGGTTTTTTTTTTTTGGCCAAGTCCAAAGTCATATTGCAGTCCTCTGGTACTATGCACTAACTAGTTAGTCCCTTTGATCGCAGCCACGCGCGAACTCATGCAACAACATACCTTTCTAGACTACAATGCAACTAGAGTTGCGCAATAGGCAACAGCAAAGGCTACATACAGACGAACCATGTGGGCCCCCCCCCCCCCCCCCCCTTGCGCCCTTCCTTTCGGACGGTCAAAACGAATAGTCTTGACACGGGCACCTTCTTCCTTGGGGCCAGGCGGCACGCACCAGACGTTTGCCCCCAGCCCCCGGTGCCCTCGGCGCCACATGGTTGGGGTATAGCAGCGTCTGACACGACAGGGTATAGCAACACGATGCCGTAAGACAGTTACGCCCGTGACGTGACGTGGCAGAGCCTTGTTTGACCGGTAAACGTTTTTTGTATGTTCTCTTTTACTCTAGTCCCATTCATCGAGGTCCGTATATTGCCTCTTGCGGGACGGGTTGTCCCGATTCCATGCTGGAAGTTGAGGGCTGTGAAACGACGTGCATGCGTATGTGCGTGCGTATGTCCGTGTCGCCCGGCTCACAACCCATTCGCCGATGCCCCAGCTTCCCACCTCCCCCCTTCCTCCCCTTCCTTCCCCCCCTCCCCTATCTCACCCTCGACTCACACGGGAAGTCGCCGCCGGACGTGCCGAAAGCGAGAAGGAATCGACTAGCAAGGTCCGCGCATCATCCTACCCACGTTCCTTCCACCAAACCATATATCGCCCATGTATACACACACACACACACTCACACTTGTTGTATTGGTAATCGTCAAGCCCGTTCAAAGACTCAACATCACGGAATAGGTTCCGAACAGCGGCAAGGCATCACGCCACGCGGCGACCGCGTCAGCACGGATCCTCTAATGTCCCCGAGAGAACTGAAGCGCGCGTGACGGGACCCCTTCGCGAAGGGCTAACGCTGTGTTCCCCTGCTTCTGCGCCCAGCTGCAAGACAAGCTTATGGCTGAAGTCGCCTGACCAGGTTTTTGTCGAACGAGGCTCCCAAAGTCTTGGTCAGCCAAGAAGACGCTTCGGATCTCTGAGCAGGGGACAGGGGGGAGGGGGGTGTGTGCAGAGGACTATCAGAACGAAACGAAACTAAGACGAATATCCCGTCCGTCTAACTCGACTATGTGCGTGTATATATATCTCTGTCTCTCGATATATATATCTATGTATATATGCCCTCTGCCTGGCCTCGGAGCAACCACGAACCACGAACCTCAACTCAGCGCTCGCGAGTCAACCCTATCCTTGAAGAAAAAAACTCTACATCAGTTTTAGCATCATGGAGCCTGTTGTCCTTGCGTCGACCGCCTTGATGGCCGGGTCCTTTGTGACCTGGAGGTACCTCAACGGCTCCAAGAAAATCACACAGAAGATCCAACCCACAGAACCGTACATGTACGAGCGCAAGGCCAAGCTGGAGCTCGAGGACGAGTTCTGCGAACAGTACAAGAGCCTCTACTACAAACTGCACAACCTCGAACACAACAGCGATGCCCTCCCCGAGGCGAGGAAGCTGCTGCTGTCCTTCTTCTCGGATGTCCTGCAGTCGGAGAGGTTGGGCGGCGAGGACCCGGCCTCGATCCTCGCCATCACAGAGTACACGGAAAAGGCCCTCGAGGACTTTGTCCATGCCCAACTGGAATCCGTGACGACTGAATACCGGGAGTATCTCGCCCGGCGGAAGAACGGCAGCCCCCGCGAGCTGTTCCAAGACGCCACCGACGCGCGCAAGTGGCTCGCGCACAAGGCCCCTCACAAGCTCGTCGACGGCGCGTGGCTGGGACACGTCCACAGGGTCACGTCCCCGTTTGAATATCGCCGGGTCACCAAGGCCGCGTGGCAGGTCCTTTCCGAGGAGCTGGGAGACGGCGACCTGTCGAGGTGCCACGCGTATGTGTTTGAGCGCCTGCTCGAGAAGGTGGGCAGGCCCGTCCCGGAGCCGACGACGCTCGAGTTCATCGAGCAGACGACGGTGACGGACGCGGGGATCTGGCGCTCGGCGCTGGCGCAAATGCTCATCTCGCTGTTCCCCGAGGACTTCCTCCCGGAAATCCTCGGCTTCAACCTGCACTTTGAGATGCTCACCCTGGAGACCCTGCAGGCGTCCAAGGAGCTCCGCGAGGTGAAGCTCGACCCTTACTACTTCACGCTGCACATCACCATCGACAACGCCGACACGGGCCACACCGCCATGGCCAGCCAGATCGTCGCCGACTACCTCCGTCTCGTCACCGAGCGGCACGGGCCCGCCGCCACGCAGCAGGCGTGGAAGCGCATCCAGGTCGGGTTCCTGGTGTCCCAGAACATCCACTCGAGCTACAACGACAAGCTCACCGAGAGGCTCATCAACATCTTCATGGCCAAGGCCATCGCCTCGAACCGCATCCACGACCACTGCACCATGAAGCTCGGCGGCGAGTCGCTGAGCAAGTGGCTCGACCCGACCCTGTTCCACCGTCTCGACTGGCAGGCCAAGTTCCTGACGTGCCTCAAGAACGCGAAGCCCTGGGTCCACAAGGGGAACAGCGGCAAGAGCCGCCTCGTTCGTCAGCTCGTCTGGGGCGGCTCCATGTTCGGTGCCTTTACCGACCGGGAGGTGGTCGTGGTCAAGGACTGGATCGACACTCTTGTGCCCATCGGCCCCGAGGCGTACCAGAACTTCACGGGCAATGACGGCACAGTTGATTCGCCCAAGCCTACGTACTCCAAGGGCGCAGAGCTGTACGCCGAGTTCTCGCGCTCCGTCGACGACGTGCTCGACACGAGCATCCCCCTGGAGCCCCTCGCGCTGGAGCCCGCCAACATCAACGTCGACAAGCTCCTCCCCCTGTGGTTCGCGCAGGCCAATCTGCTCGAGTACATGGTGTCCGTGCCCTGGAACGTGGCCAGCGACGTCGGGTGCGCCATTGTGCGCATCCTCCGAGCCCAGTACGGCTTCCTGCCGGAGCCGCTGGGCGTCGACGGCCTAGACGAGATGAAGCGCGACGACTCGACCGATCTCATCGACATCGGAAACGAGATCCTCTCCCGGCACGACCCGGGGTGCGCGCTCCCTTCGCGCATCGAGGACGTGCTTCAGCGCTGGCCGTCGCCCTTTGCGGAGACGATGCTCATGGCGGCGAAGCGCCCGCAGGACCTCGGGTGGGTTCTCATCGGCATGGCGCAGGCGTTCGTCGAGCTGCACAGCATCATCGCGTCCTCCCCCGTCCTGCTCTCCGGCGTGAAGCGCGAGGCCCTCGAGTCCATCACGACGAGGGAGCAGCAAAGTATGAAGACCTGCATGGACGCCATCTCGAGCGGCAGCCGGGAAGACGTCGACTTCAGGAGGGGCTATCAACTGGCGAAGAAACAGATCCTGTCTTGCGTTGCTTAAGTAAAGGCCCTGAGTAGGGAAGGGCCTGCATCGTTTTTGATGCCGTCATGTTCATGTTGTTTCTTAGAGAAAAAAATTGGGACTTGAGAGAGACTGTTCATGATAACCAAGGCAACTGGTCGTTCACAGACTGAACTAGAAAAAAAAGCGCCTGATTCTTTAGCCTGATTTCTTTAGTACTTATTTATTACAATGTCAAAGTTTGGCCCTGAGCTGAGCGCAAGAACATGATGTGTTGTGCTTTCAATCGGAGCCTAAGCCCTTCATGCCTCGTGGGCATAGTCGTACTGGCTCCATGGGCGGGAATCACTTTCTCAAGTCTGATACACGCAATTATTGACTGACCAGAGCTTTGCATGTGGTGCTAGGATCATCATGCCCTGCACATCCGGCCATCGTTTCCAACGTTCCAAGCCTCGCTTCCCACACCCTTGAGCGTATAAAGAACACTCTCAGGATCCCACTTGCGCTTAACGGCCAGCAGCTTCTCGTAGCTAGCCCCGTAAAACGTCTGCTGCCAGTTCGGCTGCCTAAAGTCGGCCTCGTTCATGTACGACCCGCTGCCGGGCGTGACGCGCTCCATCTGCGGCATAAACTCCTCCGTCATGCGACGCTGCGCCGCCTCCATGTCCGACCACGGCGCCGTCGAGTCCCAGTCCGTGATGAGCTGCAGCTGGACCAGCGTGGAGCGCCACACCGGGTTGACCGCGTTGTCGGCGCCGCCGGCGGGCTTGTTGGCGTAGGCGGCGGCGCTGCCGACGGCGAGGATGCCGTTGGCCGTCAGGTTGTTGACGACGCGGACAAAGGCGCCGCGGCTCGCGTCGTCCTCGAGGACCCGGCGGGGGATCAGGCGTCCGCCGAACTGGTACCGCTCGACCTCGAAGCTCCCCTGGGGGAGGGGCCCCATGTAGCGGTCGTAGTGGTCGCGGTAGGAGAGCTCGCTGTACGCAACCGGCAGGGCGATGCCAATGTCCTTGAGCGCCGCGGTGAAGGGCTGCAGGACGACGTCGCGGACGTGAGCGGCCGTCGAGTTCCACAGGGTCAGGGGCTTGAGCACCAGCATCTGCTGGTTCGTGTAGAAGACGACCATGGCGCCATTGTCCACCATCTTGGGCAGCAGCTCGTAGAACTTGGCCAGGGCGGCCTGGAACTTCTCAGGCGTGGTAGTGGGCGCGAGCAGTTGGAAGGCCGCGCCTCCGACCGTCGCCGCCTTGTGCGCACGAACCGTCACTCCCACGACGACGCCGTAGTTGCCGCCGCCGCCGCCGCTCAGCGCCCAGTAGAGGTCCGCGTTCTTTGTTGGCGACGCTGTGACGGTGCGACCGCTCGTCGTGACGACCTGGAAAGCCAACGTCTGGTCCGAGGCGAGACCAAAGGCGGTGCTGAGCGCAGAGTGCCCGCCCCCCTGGATGAAGCCGCCGGCGAGACCGACCGTCGCGCACTCGCCCGTCACCACCGCGAGGCCCTGCTTGTGCGCCGCCTCGATGATCTCATACCCGATGACGCCCGCGCCGACGCTGGCTGCCGGTCCGGAGTAGTGCTCGTCCGACCAGTCGGCAAAGGACACGGCCTTGAGGCCCTGGGTCCAGATGGAGAGGGCGCCGGCGCCGGTGGAGCGGCCGAAGAAGCTGCACGACAATTGTCATCAGTACTCATTATTCCCCCTTCCCCCTTTCCCCTGCGCAGTGTGGGCACTCCACAGCAGCTTGAATGAACGATGGGGGGCAACATACTCGTGGCCCGTGTTGCGGACGACGACGCGGAGGTTGTGCTCCTTGGCAAAGCGCAGAGCGGCTGCGACGTCTGCGTTGCACTTGACCTTGACGGCGTAGCTGACGTAGTTGCCAAGCACGCAGGGCTTCGTCCTATCGGTGAACGGATCGCAGCTCTGATTTGCGAAATACGTCTGCATCACCGACGACGATGACGGAATACTGTTGCAACCCTCGGGTTAGCGCTCCCAACTCCCATTTGCCTCGGTGGCGGGCGACCGGGCCTCCCCAAGCTGCTAGCAAGCAGCCCGGGTGGACGGACGGCATCTAATGCCCGCGATAGATGATAAAAAACGCACTGAGTGAGAGGGTTCTTCCAGCTTGCCTGCAGCGCCGCGCACGCGGCGGCATCGTAGGTCGGGTCGTGGCACGGCGACCCGATAGGCACCGTGGCGACGAGCCTGCCCCCGACGGTGGCATTAAGCTTTGCCCAAGTGCCGTCCGAGGGCCAGCAGGCGTCTCCCGGTAGGCACCGACACGACGTGGACGTGGACGTGGACGTGCCCGAGGCGGCCGCGTTGTCGGCGTCGGCCAGAGCACCAGGAGCTTGGGCCGCGAGCAAGGCCGCCGCCGCAGCCTGCACCAGCGACGTGAGCTTCATCTTATTTGTCTGATCGTCGTCTGACGGGCGGATGACACCCGGGGCCTGCTGGTGCGCGAGAGGTAGAGACAGAGAGAGAGAGGTCTGTGGTTGCTGACGTGGGATGCACACGGGGGCTCGAGCTGCTGCCGGTGCGCTGCGCTACATGTACGGACTCATGGAGGTATTCATACTCGGCGGTCGCGGACGGCCGTTGGAGAGCTTCTTCTCCTTTCTTGTGCGCTCCTCCTCCTTTTCCCGTGGACTCTGGAGACCCCTTCCAGCCCGGCCCGTTGGAGACTGGAGGCTAGACGGCACGGAGCGGCGGGCGGCATGCCGTTAGTAGTACTAGTAGGTCCGGTCGCGCCGGAGATGAGTCTTGATGTTCTCTGGAGTCTGGAGTCTGCAAGCCCTTCCCGCCGGCGGCAGTGGCAAGTTGGTGGTAGTAGTACGTGGTACAAACGTGCGCACATACACACATACATGCATGCATACCCGTCAAAGATCCCTCGGCTTCATCGCATCTTTGCCCATCAACCGGGGCCCGCCGCCTTACCCGACGCGGGATCTGACCGACGACCAGGGGCGGGGCCGCAGCTCTTGAGCCTCCTGTCACATGGACTTGGGGCATTTGGGACCCGTTGTTGCAACAGGGGCTCGAGCGACACTAGTTCGTAGTAGTTAACTAAGTACGTAGTAACCAACATCTTGGACCGGCTCGAGTCGTCCGTCCCTTGAACCGTCTGTCTGCAAGGAATATTCGGGGCTCTCGCTGGTTCAACGTTGGGCGCGCGCAACGCTGTGCCGGGAATAGATGCCGGGCCTGGCCGCAAGTTGGTTCCCCAAGTCCCCCAAGTAGGGCGCCCGTAAACCCTTCCTGGACTATCCCCCGAGAGAAGCTCCAATCGGCCAACCTCGAAGGCGTATGGCGGTTCCAGAATTCGCAGTAGATTCGGCCAAGGGGAGGCGGGAGGCGGAGGGGGGGGCTTTCGGTCCCATAAATCTCCATTCCGCGACACCAGACTCATCAGGACGCCAACGACAGCCCGCCATCAGTCAAGTGTCACCACATCACTCACCACCGCCGCCGTCGCCCTGCCGCGTTAGCTCAGGGCACGCTTCACACACACACACACAAGTTCACCATCAGGACGTGCTTAGTGCAACGCGTGGTGGACCAGACCCTAACCGATCATCACCGGCTGATCTCTCTAGCCCCTTCTCGGTCCCAAGAGTCGGGAACACCAGCGGCCATCTGGCGGGTTTCGGACTGTGTCTGGAGGGGCAAGGCAAATCAAATAATAAACTGCTCGCCATGCCCACCCCAGCTAACCCCAACGATGAGGAGGAGAAGACTGGGCTCTCACGAGACAGTCGCAAGACGGCCACCTCTATTTTCTTTCTTTCCCCAGCCAGCTTGACTCCTTCACCCATCATTGAATCGGCCATGAAGTGCTAGAGTCGAGTTCAAACCAAGAACCACCGCCACGATGCCACTGTCTCTTCGCGGGGTCTTGCCCCTACTCCTCGCCATGCTGCTCATGGTGACATGCCAGGCGCAACATCAACAAGACATTGGGGTTTCCATGCGAGCAGCGTCTCCCTTGGCTGGATACCCCGAGTGTGCAGTGGGTCGGCCCCCTGCTGCCCATGCTCTACTCTCCTCTCAACATGCCGATTCGAACTGCTGCTAACGATCTGGCGATAGGCGAAATGCATCCTGGTAGCCATGGGAGGCGGGCTCTGCAGTCCCACGGACAACAAGTGCATCTGCACAGATCAGACGTTCCAGCACAACGTCACGGCCTGCGTGTCGTTCGGCTGCACCATCCCTGAAGCCTTGGGTGCGTATTCTCGACCGCGGCACGAAGCATCTTCGTTCTTGGCGGGCAAGCGGAACTGACAAGTCCAACTCTATGCCCCTCTCAGTCACGCAAAATGCCAGCCTCACCAGGTGCGGCGTCACGCCTCGCGACCGCGGCCAGGAGCTCATCACCGTCACCGCCGTGCTCGCCTCCCTGGCCGCCGCCTTCATCGTCACGCGCTTCGCCTACAAGCTCCTCGTCGCGCGCCTCGACCTCGGGCTCGACGACGTCTTCGTCCTCGCCACCATGGTCTCGGCCGTCCCCAGCGCCATCATCACCAAGTTCGGCACCGTCCCCAACGGCCTCGGCCGCGACATCTGGACCCTGACGCCGCAGCAAATCACAAACGTCGGCAAGTACTTTTACGTCATGGCCTGGCTGTACTTTTTGCAGACGGCCCTGCTCAAGCTGTCGTTTGTCTCCTTCTTCATGCGCATCTTCCCGGCCAAGGAGGTCCAGCGGCTCCTCTGGGGCACGTTTGCGTTTGTGACGGTCTGGGGCTTTGCTTTCATCATCACGTCTATTTTCCAGTGCCGCCCCGTGCATTACTTTTGGACAAAGTGGGACGGCATGCATGCGGGCTCCTGCGCTAATGCCAATGCCATCACCTGGTCCAATGCTGCCATGAGCATCGCGCTGGACCTGTGGATCCTTGCGATCCCGCTGTGGCAGCTTCGCAACCTCAAGATGCACTGGAAGAAGAAGGTCGGCGTGGCGCTCATGTTTTGCGTCGGCACATTGTAAGTTACATCATCTTGCACGCGAAGAAGGACGCGGGCCATGTAGCTTTCATGTTGAACTGATGCTAACCATTGCCCAGTGTGACAGTCGTCAGCATCATCCGACTCCGGTCGCTCGTCAACTTCGCCGCCACGGCCAACTCGACCTGGGAATTCTACGACGTATCCCTCTGGTCGACGATTGAGATTTGCATCGGCGTCATATGCGCCTGCCTCCCCACGATCCGCCTGCTCCTCGTGAAGCTCATCCCGGCGCTCGCCGGCTCGACCCAGCGGAGCAACTACTACCGCTACGGCACCGGAGGCAACGCGAGCGGCCGCGGGCGGTCCTCCAAGACGGCCACGTCGAGCAACCACCAGACCACTGTTCGCGCCGACTCGGCCAGCCGAGCGCAGTCCGATCACGACAGCGCCGCGGAGGAGCCCCAGGGCATCTTGTTCCAAAAGTCCTACACGGTGCAGTACAGCGACAATGACGAGGCGAGCCTGGTTGCGATGAGGGATCTGGAGGCAAAGGCGCCGCCGAGCAGGAGGTAGGAGTGGAATGACTTTGACGAATCGATGTCTTTAGACGGACCGGCCCAATAGACTAGTTTTTGTTTTTTACAGCGAAAATTCAGCCGCCGCTGATGCTGCATGTATGTCACGATGGATTGCCTTTTGATGCTGCAATATTTCGGGGTGGTAACCTTTACAACTTCTCCCAAGGCACACGTCGTCTGGCACCCACGGCTGCCCTGTCGGATTCGCCCTTGCTCGTGCGGTAAAGCGGTATGTTGCACACAGGAGTAGCGAGTCACCTTGTTTAGTTTTGCTCGCCAATTGCCAAGCCATTTGGCTGGCCTGCGTCGAGGGGGCTGGACGTGCTGCAGAGCTCGAATCTCCGCCAGCTTCAGCACGATAGGATCATGGTATCACAAAGCACTAAGAAACGCAAACAACCCAAGTCTATGACACAAGTGCCAAGGACGAATCTCCTCACCGTCTTTACGTGTATAAGCGCTTACAAACCCCAGCGCTGTGCGCAAAATCCCCGCGCGAATAGCCTCACCTTCAATACCCGCGATAAGGCGGACGATTCATTCTGTGGGCAGACACTTGCGGTGAAGAAACGCCACATTCGATCGGCGACAAATGCGTGTACGACGATCCGGGCCAACGGCACTTCAACAACATCGAGTCGGCATTTCAAAGAGGCAGGTCCGTGCCTGGTACATAGAGTTCAGCCTTACGTGTTAATGCCTGGCGATCGAGCACAGACCTTGTCACCATGCCTCCCACTTCGGAGAGTTTTTAGTACAGCACGGTCTGCCTCCGGTACACGTTCATTGGCTCAGCGCATCGGTTTCTGCTAGTCATGGACACGTGCCGTTCATGTTTCCGCTGCCAGTGGAAGAGAGCCGAGAGACTACCCGCAGCAACATCAAGTCGCCCAATTACGGGATTGCCCTGTCTGAGACCTATCGATATAAGGATATAGTAAAGCCGTTGTGATCAATAACGGGGGGGCTGGGAGGCTTTCCATTACGACTCTTCTTTCTCCATGAGCTCACATGATTGATCGCTTCGATGCGCCTACCAACTTCAATACTTTGTACACGTGCATGCGATGCAACGTCTTGTGTGCAGGGATCCGGCGATGACAGAGGCTCCATCTCAAGGCCAATGCAACCGGACATGCATGTAAAAGGTACTTTGTAAGGCCTTGACATTGAATTGGAGAGCCAAGAACACAGCACGTCTGGTCTGGTCTTGTCTGAGTGCTAGACATGGGCCACGACGATGAACACTAGATTGCTCATCACC
Source organism: Purpureocillium takamizusanense (assembly GCF_022605165.1). Lineage (NCBI taxonomy): Eukaryota > Fungi > Ascomycota > Sordariomycetes > Hypocreales > Ophiocordycipitaceae > Purpureocillium > Purpureocillium takamizusanense. Next base: position 2,849,726 of record NC_063071.1, read on the forward strand.
CCCGCACGTGCCCGCTCTTGGGGTCAGCCGAGGCTGCGGAGACGTTAGGGCTCAGTAGACCAAATGAGAAAATTAGGATCATTGCCAGTGACCGTTGCGAGCAACCAACTACACCAGGCACGCGGCACCCTATTGGACGCGGTGGTTCATGCTGCTGGTGAGATGAGACGCTGTGTTTGTATAAAGGGCCGGGCCGCGCAAAGACCCAACGCAACGGAATGCTGCGCCGCAAAAGAAGAAACAAGACGTGTGCGTGATTGGTGCGTTGTTTGTTCAGATGTAGTAACGCCTGAAGATTGATGTGGGTTGATGGAACATGACCAGACAGAATACGACTGGGAGCCAGGTCGTTCCGTTCCGTTGATCGGCGTCTGATGATTAGAAAACAGACAATCTATCCATTCACAACGGGATACGTATGTTACTATACGACGTCAGTTACTTCAATAGTACGTGTAAAGAATCGCGCGGAGCAAAAAAAGTGCACAGCGATGAACCCCGTCTCCCGACCCGCTCGCTCGCCCGCTCTTACTACGCGCATCGGAGCTGAAGAGAGGGCTTTATCTCTTAAATCAAGTTGCTCTTCGAGGGCACTGCCCCGCGGCGGAGTGCTGCTACCTTGCTACAGTCGTCCATCTCCGCGCATCGATGCAGTAACGAGCATCCATCAGGAGTGCAACGCTGTAGGAGCATTATGTTTGATGATGCATAGAGAATGATGCTGAGGGACTTGGCGTCCGAGGAGACATGCCAGCCGTGGAGAGGGTGAAGACGATCGATCGTGGGCTTCAGTCTCAGCCCCGAGTACTTTTGCGTCTGCGTCTGGTAAGGCGATAGAAACGCTTTCCACTACTACCTAGCGCGCATAGTGAGTTCAACAAGACGATTGAGCGGTGTGTAAGAAGGAGAGGCTCCGGGCTGGTTGAGACACAATCATGTAGAGTGTATTACACGTGTTGAGCCGGCCAACACGAAGAACCCTCCATCCCAGCCAACGCCTCTTGTTGCGGCTCCCGATTCACACCCGATTGACTTTCCGTCCCGAGGCACAAGCTCAACTGCGACGACTAGCCAAGTCGGCTTCGGTTCGATGAACGTCCCGGCAGAACGCATAACGACCCATAACCCATGACGCCGACGCGGAGCATCAAATGAGGCCGCGACTCCATCCAGTCCGGCGGGACGGCGTTATGTGCCTCATCTCCCCTCCATGTCCAGCGCCGCTAAAAACGGCACGCGAGATGACATCCGCTTACGAATTTCTTTGCGCTTGCCTTGGAGGTCGCAGCAGGCGGTGGTGGAGTACGTATATGTACCGTTGGGGGGGCGGCGGCGAGGGTGGTTGCATTGGCGCCGCGCCAACCGCACTGGGGAGATGATGGGCGATGGGACATGCATCGAGGCGGGCTTCCTCCATGCGGGAAAGATGAAGGAAACATGGTTTACTCATACTACTACTGCCGCTGCTGCTGCTGCCGCTGCTGCTGCTGCTGCTGCTGCTGCTGCTGCTGCTGCTGCTGCTGCTGCTGCTGCTGCTGCTACGTACGTTGCGGAGATGGAGAGACGGCGATCTACGCTTCTGGTGCCGCGGAATCATAAGTAGCCCGGCGGCCGCTACATGTATTCCTCGAAATCAATGTCTCGCCCGGGTCCAGTCCAGTCCAGACTTCAAAGCAGCGAGGTCGACAACGGGTTCAAGCTGTCCGTCCTTGTCTGTCTGTCGTCTTGATCCAGGCTCTTCAGTCGCGCGCTCCTGACTCCTGACTCCTGACGCCGCTGCCCGGCACCGGCCCTCACCATGCGCTTCTTCACCGTCTCAACCCTCCTCGCCCTCCTCCCGGGCCTCTCCTCGGCCGTCCACCTCACCGGCTATGACTTCATCGTTGTCGGCTCCGGCGCCGGCGGAGGGCCCCTCGCCGCCCGCCTCGCCCTGGCCGGGCACAAGACGCTGCTCCTCGAGGCAGGCGACGACCAGGGGCAAAACACAAACTACACCGTCCCCGCGTACTCGGCGCGCGCGTCCGAAGACGGGGCCCTGGCGTGGGATTTCTTCGTGCGGCACTACGCCGACGATGCCCGCCAGGCGCGCGACTACAAGACGTCGTACCGCACCAAGGAGGGCGGCATATACACGGGCCTGAGCCCCCCCGCGGGCGCCGAGATGCTCGGCACGCTGTATCCCCGGACGGGCACCCTCGGCGGGTGCACGACGCACAACGCCCTCGTGGCGATATACCCGCACCGCTCCGACTTTGAGCACATCGCCTCGCTGACGGGCGACGCGTCGTGGTCCCCCGACAACATGCGCAAGTACTTTGTGCGCATGGAGCATAACCGCTACCTGCTCCCGCTTCTCGCAAAGAGCAAGGGCCACGGCTTCGACGGCTGGCTGTCCACGGAGACGGCGCCCCTGACCATCCCGCTCGAGGACCCCCAGCTGCTCAGCCTCGTGCTCGGCGGCACGTTTGCGCTCGGCAACTACACCCACACGATCTTCAACCTCGCCTCGGTACTCGCCGGCGACGCCAACGCCGACTCGGCCGCCCGCGACAGGGACGGCGGGTACTACATGATCCCCATCTCGGCGGGCGGCGGCGTGAGGGTCGGGTCCAGGGACTTTGTCGTCACGGTCCGCGACGCCAAGAACGCGGACGGCAGCAAGAAATACCCCCTGGACGTGCGGCTCAACGCGCACGTCACCAAGATTCTGTTTGACGAGAGCGGTGACTCAGAGCCACGCGCCACGGGCGTAGAGTTTCTCGACGGACAGTATCTCTACAAGGCGAGCCCGCGGCATCGGGCGGGCGACAAGGGCACCCCCGGCTCCGCCTCGGCCAAGCACGAAGTCATCATCGCGGGCGGCGCGTACAACTCCCCGCAGCTCCTCAAGCTGAGCGGCGTGGGGCCCGCGGCCGAGCTCTCCCGCTTCGGCATCAAGGTCGTCAAGGACCTGCCCGGCGTCGGCACCAACCTGCAGGACCATTACGAGGTCGTCGTGCAGGGCAGCGTGCCCAAGGACTTTGCCGCGCTCAAGGGGTGCACCTTCAAGGACGACCCTGCCGAGGACGCCTGCCTGAACCGCTGGCAGCATCCCGTCCTCAACAACCGCGGCACCTACGCCTCCAACGGCCTGGCCGTGTCCATGCTCTTCAAGTCCTCCGCGTCGGCCACCCCCGAGTACGACGCCTTTGTGTTCGGCGGGCCCGTCAACTTCCGCGGCTACTTCCCCGGCTATAGCATCAACATCACCGCCCGGCACGACACCTTTAGCTGGGCGATCCTCAAGTCCCACCCGCGCAACACCGCGGGGTCCGTCACCCTGCGCTCCGCCGACCCCCTCGACGTCCCGGACATTGTCTACAACTACTTCGACACGGGCGTCGGCGACGCGGCCGCCGACCTCCAGGCCCTGCGCGAGTCCATTACCCTTGCCCGCGATGCCTTTAAGCGCCAGCTCGTGCCTGTTAAGGAGATACTGCCCGGTTCCGAGGTCAAGTCCGAGGAGCAGATGGACGACTACATCAGGGACACGGCCTGGGGGCACCACGCAAGCTCGACCTGCCCCATCGGACGCGCGGACGATCCCATGGCCGTCCTCGACTCTAGCTTCCGAGTCTATGGAGTCAAGGGCCTCAGGGTCGTGGACGCGAGCGTCTATCCGCGGATTCCGGGCACCTTTACCGCCGTGTCGACGTTCATGGTCGGTGAAAAGGCGGCAGACGTCATTTTGAGCCAGATGGCAAAGTGAAGGAAGCAACATTTATGCAGAGACGCGGTGATACTGGCTACATACACATAGATTTGTCTTAATGTACTACTTTGTTTAAGCCAACGAGCTTAAGCAGCGCAAACAACATATTTGTCCGCTCCGAGATGATACCAATGTGTGCATGGAATCAACTTCGAGCGAGTCCTTGGCCAAACGCGGGAGTCCAGTCGCGTGCCCATAGACAGCTGCACATTACGGCTGTAGCCAGAGATACGAAGTAGGAGGAATGCAGCCATGGCATTGCGAACCCAACCTGCGCCCTACAAGGCCGCGACTGAGGCTCAACAGCTCATCTGCCGGGCCTTGACTTCCGAGACACTGATCGACATCGATCGTGCAGTAACCCGGCCATTGTGGGCGGAAATAGGACAGTGATGCGACAGCCACGCCTGGGATACTAGACGTAATATACATGGTAGCCACTAATCGCAGGCTCTGACGATAGGGAGCAATTTGCTTCACTAACATGTAGACACACGTCACAATCACAAGCACCAGACATTGACACCAATCACGGAACTCATGAAACAGTTTTGATTGACGCCCCCTGTGCTCTGAGCCCAATTTTATCTGTCTTGATTCCCAGAAGCATCCCATGCGTGTCATTGATCCCATAAACCCATCATGAAAAGGAAAACCCAAAAAAAGGCCGGCGGGAGAGTATATATGTCTCTCTCCCATAACGAGTGTACAAGAAGTGAAGAAGGGGGGTGAAAGAAGAACTGGGGCCCGGGAAAGAACAAAACGCAATTCCGGTCCTCCCATGTTCTTTACTTTAGACAGCGGCGTAGACCTGGCCGGGAGAGCTCAGGCTGGTGGCGCTCGACATGAGCTTATCGTTGGCGACCATGAAGTACGAGTAGCCGTGGAGGTAGTCAAGGGACTCGAGCTTGGGGATGACCTTCTTGAGGAAGCTGCCTTCGTCGCCGGCGGTGGGCGCAAACTCGGTGAGCCAGAGGGGCCTGCCGCCGCAGGCCTTGTGGGCGGCCTCGAGGTGGGTGAAGAGGGTGTCGGCGTACTCGGCGGGCGAGTACCAGTGGACGTTGCAGAAGTCGACGGGGCACTTGCTGCTGCCGTCGCAAGCGGCCATGAACTCCTTGAGCCACTCGACGCCCTCGTGGGGGTTGCCGCTGTTGGTGATGGAGGGGGCGCCGATGGGCACGCGGCCGGCGTACTTGCTCATGTACTTGGCGTGGGCGGCGGCGGCGGTGGTGGGCGGCATGTTGGCCTGGCCGCCGTTGTCGCACTCGTTGAAGCTGAAGAGGGCCTTGGCGCCGTTGGCAATGGCCTTTTCGGCGTCGGCGTCCCAGTTGGCGGTGAAGGCGGGACGGTCTCCCCACAGCGTGGGGATGAAGTTGAGGTTCTTGTTGAGGGAGCCCGGGTTGGAGCCCCAGTTGTACGCCCACGAGCACGCCTTGCACGTGCCGCCAAAGATGTTGGCCATGCCCGGGTCGTTGTACGCGATGCCGCGCTTGCTGGTCAGGCTGCTCTTGGAGCTACCGCCGTTGCCACCGGCAGACGGCGCCGCCGCCTTGGAGGGGCTAGCAGCGGCGGGGGTCGGTGCAACCTGCTCCTTGACCGGAGGCGGCGGCGGCGGCGGGTGGCTGACCTGGGCGTTGACGACGGGCTTGGCCGACGTGAGGAGCGTTGTCGGCGCAGCAGGCGGCGGAGGAGGCGGCGCGGCCTTCTGCGGCGCTGGCGAAGGCGCGGGGGGAGCGTTGTTGACGACGTAGTTGGTGGCCGCGGGCTTGGAGTCCTGCTTGCCGCCCTCGGTGACAAAGGCGGTCTCGTAGACGGTGACCCAGTGCGTCACCATGTCGCGCTTGTCGGCGGCGGCGGCGTCGGCGGCACGGTGCAGGTGGCGGTGCGAGTTGAAGGCCAGGGCCTGCTCGGCGAGGCCGGCAACGGCCGCGAGGGCGACGAGGTTTTTGGTGTACATGGCGTGTGTAAAGAGGCGCGAGCTTATATCGTTGATGAGTGTGTTGCTGCGAATATGTCTCAGGGACGTCAACGGTGCAAAAGGATTTGAGGTGCTAGCTTTCGGCGGTTGTCGTAAAAGGGCGTGTGTTTTCCAAGATGGCACAGGTTCGTCTGAAGTTGTGTATCAAAGGCAGAGAACAATGGCAATCTTGAGATGAGAAAGGATCGGAATGAGTCGGCACGGCCGGCGGCGGGTGGTGACAAGGAGTGATGTGCGGTCTTTCAAAGACGCGGGGATGAAGAGAGAGAGAGAGAGAGGCAAGTCGAAGCTAGCGACCGGTCAAAGGAACGGAGCACTCGATATGAATGAGAGGAACAAAAAAGGTTAAAAGAAGAAGGAAGGAGGAAGAGGAAGAGGAGGAGGGAGAGGGAACAAAAGAGGAACACGAACCAGGGCCAGGCCAGGCCAGGGAAACAATCCGTCCACCGGCTGGAAGAGCGGAAACACGACCAGGGTGAAGAGGAGGCGTGGCACTGCGTAGTTACTACCAGTACAGTATAGTATAGTACAGTACTTTGTACTCCGTAGTAGTCCACTTCTTGGTTAGTCCCGGGGGGGTTTGCTCGGCCGCCCGCTTCGTGTGATAAAAAAGGTCGCGGACTCGCGGCAGAAGGGGGTATGGGGGGTCTGTCCGTCTGGTGGCGGCATGGCGGCGTCTGGTCTGGTGGGTGGCATGGCGGGTGTGTGGTGGTGGCACTGGGTGATGTGGGACTCCTTGGGATCACGGCCCCTTGCTGATGCCGCCCACATGCACCCTCATCAACCCTGATGTGACCTGACCTGACCTGACGGAGCCAGAGGGGAAGCTTGTTGCAAGCCCATCCAAGATGCCCGCCCGCCCGGCCACTCACCGGCGTCGAGGGTGACGCCGCCAGCGTTCCCTTTCTCCACCCCGGCGGAACACGACATGCGGCACTACGAGGGCGACGACGACGATGCCGCGGGTCAACAAGTGCGTGCCACAGCAGTACGTAGCAGTAGCAGTAGTAGCAGTAGTAGTAGCACCAAAGAAGCAGGTACGAAGCACGTGCATACGCATATGCGAGAAACGAGGCGCCGAGTCGGAGGGCTCCACGATGCCAGCAGCTGCCCGTTTGTGCTCCTCATCTGATCGAAATGCCTGGCTGGCCTGGTCCGGGTCTGGGTTGGGCCGGGCGCCGCGCCAGCTCCTCTCAAGGAAGCGTGTGTGGATTGGCCATTATGCCCAGCCAGCCCATCCATCATCCGCCAAGGGGAGCCTCTCTCCGCCTCCCACCGGACGGACGCGCAATGGGGTCTTGGTGCTGCTGGTGGGCCGCAGCAGCAGCAGCACCGGTAACAAAGTCGCGCAAGGCGGCACCCATACGGACAAGCATAAGCATGTAGGTACGTACATAGAATACGAGTTGCCCGTGCCCGGCATAGATGGCATGTATGGACAAGTACTGTACAGTTCATGTAGGTAAACGCACAGCGAGGTGGTCAGCAGCAGCCGCCCCTTCACCTCAATAGGTAATGTCCATACCAGCCGCCGCCGCCGTAAGCCCTTGCTTTGTCGTCCTACTAGTAGCAGCATCAATCCCCTGGGAGACTGCTCCGAGTTTCATGGCCCGGCATAGCCCGTCAGGAATTGCGCCAAGAAAGGTTATCCCAGTGGGAAAATAGCCAGCCAGGGCGGGCGCCGCCGCCTGGCATGGACGCATCATCAGACCAGCTGAGAGAGAGAGAGGGAACCCTTGATACTAGTACTAATTTCCTCCATCTATGTATGTAGGTAGACTCTCCGGCACGGACGGCGGGCGGGCGGCGGCACTCGACAGCCGCTCATCCGGCACGGCTTCCTAACGTATCAAGATGTGAGACACTCTCGGATGTAGACGCCGTGGCTTCAAACTTGGCGCCGTGGGCCACGATCGCCGCCGGAGCGAAACACGGGCTACAGGGAATGTTCCAGAGGCCAAACAAAGGGCCATCCAGCCTCTCTCTCTCTCTCTCTCTATTCCTTTGTCCTTCTTGCTTTTAAACTTTCCCTCCATTCTTCCCTCACGGCCTCAACTCTAGACTTGGCATTCATCCTCCATCTCAGCTTTCTTCCCTCGCCAGCCCCCCTTCTCGCATCACATCCACATGCCATATTGAGGCCAAGGAAGGCCTCGACCTAGTGAGGGGGGCATCCAAACTTTCTCCACTATGGCCCGATCCCCAACGACGCCGTCCGGCGCGCTGGTGCTGGCGCTGGTGCTTCTTTCTTAGCGCCAGGGGCAGGGGGTCGGTCGGTCCCCGGGGGGGGGGGGACAGACGCTTGGGCTTGGGCTTGGCTTGGGACAGCACGCACCGGCGGCGGCGGCGCAACGGCGGCTCGGTCTCCAGATCTTGACGGCGCGAAAGCGAAAGGGGCATGGGTCCCCCCCCCCCCCGCTCACCCACCACCACCTTCGTCGTCGTCCAATCCCTCACAGGTGGGGGGAGGGCCGGCGTCAGGCACGGCCGCAAGGAACAGAGCTGTGGTTGGGCCACGGACCCGGTGGCACCCGCATGATGGGCCGGAGACCGGAAAGCTCGTGCCCACAGGGGGGAGGGGGGCGGCCAGTCGCCAGGCAGCCCAGCCATCCATCCAGTCGACCAGTGCGTGCGTGCGTGCGCGCGTGCGAGCCATGGATGAGCCTGGCGCTTTGTCGTGTCGGTGGAGAAACGACACGACATCCATGTGGAGGTCGTGGACGAGGGCGGGCGGACGGGTTGACAGTCGGGTTGACAAGTAACTACAGCACTTACGAGTCGTCGACGAGCAGCATCACGAGGAGGATGAGGAGGAGGACGGGTGAGATGGATCAATGGAGGACGCAGATCGAGCGGTGGGCGGCAGTTTGGGGTCGCCCGGCCCCCTCCCCATCCTTTCACCGGACACGTCGAACCAACGCGCGGCCCAATTGGGAATCACAGCCACCCATCCACCCACGGCTGATGGTGAAACGAGGTGTTTTGGAAGCCAGCCCGCTACAATGTCGCCCGCCGCCGCTGCCCCTCCCCGCATGCAGGCAGGCAAGTAACTAGTTAGGTGCTCCGCCCAAAAAAGGGACCAGACCACCAGCTGAAAGGCGGCAGACTTTTTTTGGTTCCTTTCTTTCTTGCTTGCTTCCTTCCTTCCTTACTTTCTCCGGCTGAATGACACCTGTTTCAAGAATGAGTGTGGCGGACACGTTTACTGTACCAACTTGAGGTGTCAGAACTGTACCTGATAGCACGTTCTTGCAGCCCAGAACCCAGCGCCGTAATAGAACGCACCAGCATGGCGGTGTGATTTCGCTCTCATCACAGGATCCTACAAGGTAATAAACAAGCAAGCATTGGGGCCCATGCATGTAGGGTTCTACCCAGTATAGCAGGATATTGTTCCTTTGTACTGAACCCAGTACGTACGCCGTAGACACGAACATGGAAGGCAGGCCAGGGCCATCATGTGTGTGTGTGTGTGTGTGTCTTCTGGCACCTATTACTGCACTACTACCACCTCGTACTGCATGTAGGCAAACGAATTTGAGACGAACCAACCGTCCTCAACCGATCCCACCGCCCCAACCCAACGCCCCAAACGAGAACAGCACGAGATCTTGTTTCTTCAAAAGCCTCGGGCAAACATCAACGCCCCACCCCAGCAGCTGCGCCCACACAGTTTGCCCGGCACGGGAGGCCACCACGTGGATCGTCAGTACTGCTACATGTAGTCGAGAACCAACCATCCACCCAGCCTGCTGGATTCACACTGGTTTTTTTTTCTTCTTCTTCCTCTTTCTTGTGTACTTCGTCCTTTGGACTGCCCGTTGATTGGGCTGGGCCTTGGGCAGACCTCTTGCGAGTGTATGGATAGAGGCCAAGCCTTTTCCCGGCTAATATAGTACAAGATGGTGCTGGCCCGCTTCACAGATGAACGCAAACAGCCAAGAGAACGGCGCCGAAAAAAATGGCCAACTCTTAGATACGTGCAGGGAAGTTGACTCGTTAGGGTTGAAGACGGGAGCCAGCACGGGGCCCGCGAATCATGTCTCCCATCCCGCTTGACAGGGGGCATGTCACCTCCCAGCTTTGGTCACGAATGACAGCACAAAGTACTCCATAGTACTAGATAGAAATCGTGGCTCTCGGCCCCAACATGAACTCTTCTCTATGTTGAACCTCGATGTTCAAATGTTGCCGACTGACGCACGTCTTTCCCAGCCGTTGACCTCGGATAGATCCTGTAGCGCTACACTACTTGGTGCGTCTTGTCATATGTAGCTCCCCTGCCGGCATACAACTACAATGCGTGTGCGTATGCGTTTCCGAATCGATGCTCTGTCGGTCACAGCCGTGTGCTGCTGCATGCACACACAGACGCTGATGTGCCGCTGGTCCTGCGCGAACTGCCGTCCCAGCCAGGCTCGTGTCGTCGCCGCTGCCTTTGAACCTCTACAGACACCATCTACAAAACAATGCTACCACAAATAGTACAGTACCTTACCTACTTGATGCCTTGGCTACCTGTATGCACGTATCGCAGCGCAGCGCACATGCATCCATCACTGCAGGCGGACGTTCCCGCCATCTGTGCAGCCTGCCTGCCCATCTGTCGTCCATGCTGCATGCACGCCGGCACGCACGCACGCACACATGCATGCCCATGAATCGCTCGCATCGCTGTCCCTCACTTACTTACTCACCCGTCCATCCATCCAGCCATCGTGCGTGTGCGTGTGCCCCGGAGCTTTGACGCGGCAGTTGCGCTTATACATACATCCATGCATACGTATATAGAAGCAGCAGCAGCTTGGGCCCAGTGCCAACCCGAGGGCATACATACATTGGTACATACATACATACAGGCAGGCAGGCAAGCAAGTAGGCGCACATACATACAGACATCCCGTGGTGGCTGGGACCGCCGTCACCACAATGTGTCCATGGACCTGTCATCACATGCCGCGTCGAGTGCAGGGCAGCATGCTTGATGTCATGTCATGTCATGTCATGTCCGGTGGTATGCCCCTCCGCTCATGCCGTGTCTCTGGTGCTCGCAAGCAACACTGAAGATTGCGGACGGACGCAGCAGCGCGTGTAGTTAATGTGATGCTATGCTAGAGGTGATGTGATGCATCAACGACGGTGCAGCAGTACAGTACATGGGCGTACGTACGTACTACATATAGTTAGTAGAGCTCAATCGCTTCGGATTCCGTCGTACCTCGGCGCTTTCAAACCGCATCAGTACGTAGAGAACTTTCGTTCTTGTCCGTCATCTGGTTCCTCTTGTGCCATCAACGTCATTGAACCCATCCATCATCCATCCATCACACGGCCCTCATTCGTTCACCCATCCACCAGGCCACGTCGGTATAAACGCCCGACATATACAATATACACGCAATTAAAACGGACCGAGACTCAGCACACCCGAGCAGCCGGCCAGCATTTTCAGTCCCGCGCAATTTAGGCCCTCGTTCGTTCGTTCGTTCGTCAGTGCTTGGACACGGGAGGGACCGATCCCGTTCTATGCCTGCACACTTCGATCCAAGGCTCGCTCTCACGAACGGGTACGCAACGGCCACGGCGACGGCACCGTAATCCAATGTAATTCAATGTAATATAATGTGATGCCGGTGACGGGACATGCATTAAGGCTACCTGACACCTCACCGCCCCGTCGCGAACATGGAGCGAGTAGTTAGTATCTGGTCTGGTTCGGTCCACGTCCTAATCGCCTCACTTATTCACTCACTCACTCACGCACTCACTCACCCACACAGCCACGCACTCACCCATTCACTCACTAACCTAGACTCACCGTTTATATATCCACCATGCTGCCAATCCATATCCTAGGACCTCCTCGCCTTTTGCCATCCATCGCCAGCTAACCTATAGCCCGCGCGTCGTCGGGTCCCTTGCCGCTGCCCAGTGTCCAGCCACGTCCTCCTGCAGGACGCGCCGCATCGGAAAGAGAAAGAAGAAGAAACATCAATCACCACGCATTGCCCTTCCCGCCTTGCTCCCTTTCCCCTGTTCTTATCCTGTCGTAGTAGCAATCACGCAGTGGCGGCGGCGGCAGCAGTATGTGCATGCCATGCCGATACATCCACAACCGAATCTTCTCGTAGCAGCAGCAATCACGTAGCAGCAGCAGTAACAGCAGCAACCGTATCAGTAGCACCACCAGTAGCAGCAGCATGTGCAAGCCCTACCGCTCCATCCACCCCCTCTGCCGCCACCCCCTCGCCAGGGGCTGGCACCACTGGGCCGTCGAGCCGTGCCGCGTGGCCCTCTTCACGGGCCGCGAGTGCTGGATCCCCGTGGACCTCCCCCTGGCGATGATTGAGGACCGCGTTTGGGGGGGAGGGGAAGACGACGATGACGGCGGGGGCGGCGGCAGCGGTAAGCTGTGCAAGTGGTGCGCGAAGAAAGGCAAGGACGACGACGCGCACGAGGTGACAAAGTCGGCCAAGAAGACTAGCAGCGCCTCGTAGTCGCGGTAGGAAGAGTAGTAGTAGTAGTAGTAGTAGTAGGAGGAGGAGGAGGAGGAGGAGGAGGAGCAGAAGGAGAAGGAGGAGTGCGACGAAGCCCAGAAAGGTCTGTAGGAGGACTGGCCGTAGCAGTGCGACGAAGAGTAGAGAGGTTGCAAGTCTATGCCTCTAGACGCCAGTAGGTCAGCGCCCCAAGACGTATGTGGTGTCGATGGCTCTTGGCCCGAAGAACACGTGTTAGAACAGAGCTCTCATCGAAAAGCTACTTATAGCTACCAGACGGGCGGGCTGCCAGGCTGGCAGCTGCTGCCTCACCGCCACGTAACCGTAGGAAAATAACGTCGTTCATTTTGCGCGTCGTTCGTACCGCGGGGTATCTACTCTACTCTAGCCAAACAGCTTATCTAGAACCTTTTCAAACAAGTTTCTGTCCAGGGTCAGCATGGCACGCCCAACGTGTGTGTGTGCGTTTTTGCATAGATGGGTCAAGACATCATCACCGCGTGACGAATGCAGGACGGGGGGGGGGAGATGGGATTAAAACTCACTTGGGCGGCGCGGCAACGTAGTTGAGCTCGTACTCGTCAATGGTGGCCTTGTCCTTGAGCAGGTCCACCTCGTCCGGCTTGAGGATGCGCGTCTTGTGCACGATTTTCCAGCCAAAGTACAGGATTGGGAAGACGGGGATCATGGTGTACCTATGCGTGACAGGGTTAGCTCTTGCTTGGTGGCATGCGCACGACGAGAGAGCGTGATGAGCGCGGGGGAGGAGGGGGGGAGGCGTGAGCGCGCGGGTAGGGAGAGAGAGGGGGAGAACCTACGCAAACAAAAAGTCGGGCACGTTCCAGTAGCCCGGCAGGGGTAGGAACACGGTGTAGCCGCCGACAAAGGCCATGACAAAGGTGCCGGCGAGCCCGTACCAGGCGGCGGCGGGCATCAGCCAGGCCTTGTAGGGCAGCGAGTCCCTGCTGATGCCCTGGGCGCGCAGGGCCTTGTGCCAGAACAGGTAGGTGGCGCAGACGACGGCGAAGTTGATGAGCTGGGAGGCGGTGACGAGGGAGACGAACCAGTCGAGGACCTTGGCCGTGTTGCTCTGGAGCTGCAAAAAGGCGAGGAGGGCGAAGCAGAGGACGAAGCCGACGCAGTAGACGGGGACGCCGGCGCGGGTGCACGTGGTCATGAACTTGGGGGCCTTGCCCTCGAGGGCCAGGCCGTAGAGGGAGCGCGAGGCGCAGTAGACGTACGAGTTGCCGGCGGAGAAGGCGGCGGTCAGGACCATGGCGTTGACGATGTGGGGGAGGACGCCGATGCGCAGGCGGTTCATGGCGACGACGTAGGGCGAGGCGGCGGCGCCGGGCTCGGCGTTCTTGAAGGCGGCGGCGAGGTCCTTGTCGTCGTAGGGGACGAGGATGCCGACGCAGAGGGCGCCGAGGACGAAAAAGGCCGTCAGGCGGTAGAAGACGGCGTTGTAGGCGCGGGGCATGACGACGCGCGGGTTCTCGGCCTCGCCGGCGGCCATGGAGACGTAGTCGGGGCCGGCGATGGTGAAGGCGGCCTGGATGAGGCACTGCAGGAAGCCGAGCCACTTGCCCAGGGCGCCGTCGTAGTAGAGCTCGGCAAAGGCGCCCGGCTCGCGCCAGTAGCGGAAGCCGAAGCGGTCCCCCGTGGGGTTGCCGCCGAGCATGACGATGAAGGTGAAGACGATGAGGCCGACGGCGAGCAGCACCTTGCCGACGGCGGCCCAGAACTCGGTCTCGCCGTACCACTGGACGGCGAGGACGTTGATGAGGGCGTAGAGGACGATGATGACGACAATGACGGCGGCCGTCGGGATGGCGTCGGTCCAAAAGTGCAGAATCAGGTTGCAGGCCACCACCTCAAAGGGCACCAGGGCGGCCTCGAAGACGAAGAAGTTCCAGCCGGCGGCGAAGCCAAAGGCCTCGTCGACGTAGCGGCCGGCGAAGCGGATAAAGGGCGACGAGATGGGCAGGTAGGTGACCATCTCGGCCATGCAGAGCGTGACGGCGAGGATGAAGGTGCACCAAAAGGCAAAGGCGAGGAAGAGGCTGGCGGGGCCGCCCTTGAGGAGGCCCTTGCCGATTTGGACCTGCAGGTGTCAGTATGGATGAAGGATTCGAGTGGGATTAAGGAGTAAAGGACGAAAGAGAACAGGCTGGGACGAGTCCGCCCGACGTACATAAAGAGCAGTGCCAATGGTGCCGCCGATGCCAATGAGCTGAATGTGCCGCGACTTGAGCTTCCGGTGGGTGGCGTCCCGGCTCGGCACGCCGCGGCCGACGGGGCCGATGGCGGCGGCGAGGACGTCCTTGGGCCCGTCGCTGCCGCCGGAGAGGCCCTTTTCCTGGTCCGAGGCGTAGGTCGGGGGGGATCTATCAGAAGCAGCCGCAGCCGCTGCTGCTGCTGCGTCGCGCGCCATGACTGGCGACGGGTCCTCACGCGGGGAGAGGGCGCGCTACGGGTAAGGGATATGGAGGAGGTACGGGGGGAGGGGAAGGACGAGGGCTCGTCACCGTGAGCCGGGCATGTGGGGTCGGCGATGTCTCCCGGGGAGGGGGGCAAACGTCGCAATCGACGAGTGCGTGTCGCGTGCGTGGGCGATTGGACAAATGTAAGGTGCGTAGGTAGGGCCGCTGGGGGGAGGGGCAAGGGGCCGGTGATGTGGTTGCGTCGCTGGTGAGGCAATTGGCGATGGGGCGAGTCGCGGGGGACGCCCTGCGGTCGTGGTGTTGTGTTGGAGGGCACAAGCCTGTTTGTGCGTCTGTGTCCGTCTGTCTGTCCGTCGATGCACAAAAAAGGCACAGACGAGACGAATTCGAGCAATTACCAGGAGAGGGAATTAAAAAAAAAAAAGGGAAAGAAGAAAGGTCAAGAGCGACCGAAGGAAGGAAGTAAAAGGTGAGCCGCCCCAGCCAGAGCCCAGCCAGCCAGCCCACGCCAGAGGAGAGGAGACAATAAAGCCTCAACAGCACCAGCAACAGGTCACACACACTCTCGCATTCATCGTACGAAAGTATGTACACTCTCCCTCTCTCGCCCGCACGTGAGCGACCGAGAGCGCGGCGCAGAGAGAGAAAAAAAAAGCCCGCCATCCCCCCCCCGGTCCGTCGCTCTGCCCGCCTAGTAGGTACCGCCCGCGGCCGAGGCCTCGCCGAAAGCAGCGGGTCTGTCCGTCCGTTACTCGCGTTGCTGTCGGTTTCAAACCCGCCATGCCCCCCACCAGCGGCCACAGGCACAGACACAGCCCGCGCGCAGCCACGAACACAGCCAATCATGCCAAGGTCGTCTGTCTCTCTCCCTCTCTCACTCTCTCAATTCGTTCGCATACACAAAAACGAACCACCTCTGGTCGTCAATTGGCAGACCCGTTCTAGGCCTTCCCTCCTTGTTTTTGCCCATTGTGGTTTTTTTTGGCGCCCCCGTCCTCGTGTCTGGCGGGGGGCTTTGACTCCGGGGCCCCATTGAACTAACGAGAGACGACGGACCCCCATACTGACGATGGACTAATAATTGCTCGCTTATTATTTCATGCCTCTGCATCTGCTGGGTCTGGGTCTGCGGTGTCCGGGGCCGCCCGTCCAGGCGATTGTCCTGTCCTGTCCTGTCCTGTCCTATCCTCTTGTTTTTCTGTGCCCTTTTTTCTCGTTTCTGCCTCCAGTGTCTTTCCGGCTCAAGTCGACGGGCGCACAGGAACGCGGGAGGTCGCAGCTGGTTTGGTTGTTGGCTCTGCCGACGAGCGCGGCCTCCCTGACAGCCACGACGAAGACGGACATCGATCCCCTCCCCCCCAGCCCCTCTCCGGTCTGCTGTGCTGCGGGATGGGCGCCCGCCGTTACACTGCAGAGCGAGTCCCTGCACTTGTGTCTTTGCTGCCTATACTCCGTACTGTACGTCATGTCCCCAAGTCAAGAGCAAGAACAAAACTCAGAGCTCATTTTGCGACTCGTGCGTGAAATGCCATCGTCGGCACCTCGCACGGGTCTTGCCTAGCTGGCTGCGTCCATTGCAGCCACCATGATGCAAAAGACGGCACCACCGAACAAATGGAAGAAAAAAACGATGCGCGCCTCCTGACGTATCATCGCATGTACTGTTTCGTAACGGACTGTACTGTGCCTCGTAGCGTGGCGGGCCCTGACTGCAGCCTCGCCTTGTCTTGTCTTGTCTGGCCTTGCTTTTATCCTGCTTTGCCTTGCATTGCCTTGCTTTGCAACAACTAAGTTACATCCCTCCTAAAACCTCCACGTACTGGCACCACTCCTCACTTAGTACCTACCTAGGTACTCTCCTCCAATGTCCTCTGTGCCTACAATACCTAGGTACCTACGCATCACTAGCCCGCCCGCCAAGCATCAAATCTTCACCGGCGTCGTCGTCCGTCCGTCCCTTCAATTTTGTTCGTTCGGTCTCACCGCCACGGCGCCTCCCGCGCCTCTCTTCCCTGAGTTAGTAGTAGCCCCCTGTGGCGGGGGAGGGGAAAGGGAGGGGGGAATCATTAGGGCGGCTATGACGTCGTCGCTCAAACCTGCGTGCTCTGTAACTAGCCCGGGCGTTTTGTTCATCCTTGTTGGTCTGGACCTGGACGACTGGACTGAACTGGTGGTGGGCCTAGCTCGATGATGCGCCTTATTTACTACCTACTCCCATTGGGATAACTGTTGGGGGTCGCACGACATGCCTGCGCCGCTTAGTAGTAGTACGTAGTAGACGGTTTGCCTGACGTGCATACATAGCACACAGTTCGTTGGAAGATCCCATGAGGGCGGGGGCAACGAGACGGTTCGTGGACGGGGTGACGGGAGAGAGCGCCCAACGTGACTGCAGCTCAGCACGTTTACAGTATTTACAAGTACTGTACCCCAATGCCATCTGCACACGGGCATTTCTGTCCATACATACCTACCTTATGCTATACATGCATGCACGCACGTGTTCATGATTTCTTACATACCGCAGACCCTCTCCACGATCCCCCACGGCCTGCCTCCCGCTACCAACCACCCACGAATCCATCATCACTCCTCACTCATCCTAACCCCTAGCCAGAGCGCTGACCCTGCTCCCCCCTTCCACAAACCTGGACAGAATCATCGACACCCGCGCTCCATGCATGACCGAGCAGCCCACGAAGCCATTGGCCCGTTGCGCCACTGCTCTGCACTGCACTGCCTTGCATCGCAACTTTGTAGTAGTAGTTCCCCCAACGTACACACACATATACATACAGACATACTGAGTGAGCTACTTTCGTAGCTACTTGGGTTCGGGGGCCAACTAGAGCAAACTACCCCCCAACTTATGGTTCGTCTTGCGCGCATTCGCCGCCGTCCACGTGCTTCGTTTCCCCTCAGCCCTCTTGGTCCTCTCCTGTAAAGCGTTCCTCGTCCCGCGCGACCGCAACACGCCTAGGTAGGCACTAAACGTCAAGTTAGTAGAGTTGATACAACG
Source organism: Purpureocillium takamizusanense (assembly GCF_022605165.1). NCBI lineage: Eukaryota > Fungi > Ascomycota > Sordariomycetes > Hypocreales > Ophiocordycipitaceae > Purpureocillium > Purpureocillium takamizusanense. Next base: position 2,867,415 of record NC_063071.1, read on the forward strand.
CGCCTAGACACTACACGTCGAGAAAGTAGAGTTGATACAACACGCCTAGCCACTAGACGTCAAGTTAGTAGCGTTGATACTGCGCAATGACAAACGACGTCCGCACAAGCACGATCCCATCAAACTTCCCCCGGATCGTACCTACCGAACTCGTCTCCAGACAGATCCTCTCAGCACATGACTGGACAAGACAAGAAATACATACATACATCCGTGCTGTCCACCACCGCGTGCTGATAACACTGTTTGTTTCATGGTTATGGTTGTCTTTCGCGTCATGGATCCGGCCGTAGAGTGATGCCTCCACTCTCCATTCATTTATCCTCTGTATACGTCTTCGTCGTCCGCGGCTCGGACTACCCACTACAACACCACAGCAACACAACAGAAAGAGTCAACATAGTCAATCAAGTCCTGGGTCTGCACCACAAGTACCGTAAATCGTCTTTTCCGAGCCGTACCGTATCATAAGTATATACTCAAGTCATGTCTGTCCCTATTTCGTTACTCCATACAGTACAGTACAATACACTCGACTTATAATCAACAAGAACACACCGACAAAACAAAGGAGACCGTCATCTCATTCAAGCTTCAAGCTTCGAGCCTTTTTCTCCTTTCTTTCCATCCCCCATCTGGCTCATATATGCATGGTACCCATCAGGCCTCTCAACTCTCCATCTTCCTTCATGCAACATGTCCTCTACTCCCTTCCCTCGTCTCTTGCCGAGTCCAACTCTCAGCCTCTCGATGAGTTAGTTCACCGCGCTGGCGCACCAAGGACACAAAAAGGATCGTGAGGGATAGCACCGTATGGTGTCCATATAATCAGCCTGCCAGACCGCCATCTTTGGCACCCGCTCCCCGACTTCCAGCCCACAGCCACCTTTTTTTTTGCGTCAAGACGTGCATCAAACTGGGTATCGTCCGAAATCAACGCTGCCAACCCCCTACCCCTCCCCTCCCTTCCCCTCCCCTTCTCTTCTTTGCTGCTTCACCTCACAGCTCGTCCCTGGCGTGCTGCACAGACTCCTTGACCGCCTCCGTCGCCTGGCTCGCCGCGCTGCCCACCTTGGAGCCCACGCTCGCCGCCCGCGCGCTCGCCTCGCTCGCCACGCTGCTCGCGCTGGCCGACGCCGTCGAGTACACGGCCTGGAACCGCGACCATACGCTCTCCGTAAACGCCGGCTCCTTACCGCTCACCAGCTCCGATAGCATCTCTCCCATCGCAGAGTACTGGTCCTCGGCCTTGGCCCGCGCCGTCACAGCCGCGTCCGCCGCCGATGACACGCCCTCGCCGACAGTCTTGGTCGCCGAGGCCGCCCCGTCAATGAGCCCCTCGAACCACCCAATGGCGGTCGGCTCGCCGTACACGTTGCCGCTAATCTCGGCCACGATGTCGTCCCACCGCTCGGCAATGGCAGAGCCCGCAATGTATATTTGCTCGCCAGCCGCGTCCACGACCGACGCAAACGAGTCCTCGACCTCCTTGGCCGCCGACATGACGCCCTCGGTCGCTGCCGAGTAGGCCGACTCGGCGGCCTCTCCGGCGGCATGCGCCACCGACGACGCAGACTCGCTCGCGACCGAAGCAATCGACGAGGCGGAGCCAACGAAATCCGTCGGCGTCGGCGTCGCCGTGACCGAAGACCACGCCGACGAAGCAGCCGAGACGAAGCTCATGTATCGATCCTGCGCCAGCCCGAGCCCGGCATAGTACTGCAGCTTGGCCTGATTGACAAGCTTCTCGGATCCCGAAGTCGGCGTGGGCGCCGCGAGGCCCATGGCCAGCAAGGCGCTCTGGTACTGGATCTCTGCCCACATGCGTCCCTCGTTGAGCCGCTGCGCCGCAATCGCTTCGACCTTGTGCCAGTTGACCGGCGACGTGGCCGTCGGCTTGGGCTTGCCGTAGACACCAGTCGACGCAGCCTGCACCGCGTCCTTCAGCTTGTTGCTGGCGGCAGCGACCGCGGTCTCGTACGCCGCCGACACCGAGGCAAACAGCTGGTCGTGAACCGGCTTGGGCGTTCCGTAGACTTGCGCCGAGACGATGGACATGGCGCTCGAGTACTTGTCTGAGGCCAGGGACACGGCGTTGGAGTAGGCGTCCTGCGCGGCACTCGTGGCGCTTCCGATGAGGTCGCCTTCGGGCTCGTTGTCCAGGATCGGGCCGCGCTGAGAGACTTTCTGCGCCGCGGCGCCAAACATGGCCGCGTGTACCTTTGGTGTCTCGCTTGGCTTCGTCGGTCCATCTTCTGGCTCCGTGCTCGATTCGGACGGCTCCTCGGCGGCGGCATCCGAGTCGGCGGCCTCTGTGATGATCGTGTCGGCTGGTTTCTCCTCCACCGCCGCCGTGGTCTCAGTCGAGTCTGTATCCCCCACCTCGTCCGGGGAGCCTGTCTACATTAGCAGATGGCTGCTTGATATCTTGCAGGCAACTTACCAAGGATGATGGGCTCCTCAATAGGCTCGGCTGGCTCCGCTCGTGCTACGGGCGTTTCCTCGGTCTCCTCGCCAAAGACACCGCTCGATGCCATGCTGCTGGCCGCGCTAAGCTGTTCCTTGACCGCCTCGGCGGCGACGCTCGCCTCGTTCACGACCACCGACGTAGCTGCTGAGGCGGCATCGGCGACGTGCTCGGCCGTGGCCGTTGCGGCCTCCTCAATGGCACTGGAGAGGTCCTCCACCGAAAGGCTTCCTGCCTCGGCGGCATCGCCCAGAATCTGCTGCGCCTCGTCTAGCTGCTCGGCGACTGTCTCCTTCACCTCTTCCTTCTTCTGCGCAGCCTCTGCCGCCAGCCGCATGGCCTCGGACTCGAAGTTTTCAGTGGCGTCCTTGGCCAGAATCTTCCACCGCGCCACCTCTTTCAGCCTGGCGAGCTCCTTCGCAGCCGTGGTAGCAATGGTCATGCCCTCCTCCTCGACCTGGGCCGCGGCGTCCTGGGCCTCCAGCAGGGTCGGGTGCGAGACGATGAGCTGCTTGAGCTCGTCGGTCCACTGCGTGAGCGTGTTCTTGAGCTCGTGGTACTTGGCCCAGTCCTTGTACGTCACGCCGTCGGTCCACGCCCACTTCATACCAATCTGCTGGAGAGCAAGGCCTCTGGTTTCGTCGAGTATCTGGAAGTGCACGTCGGCGGCACCAATGACCGTTTCCTGCAATTCAGCATCGTAGTCCTCGCGCCAGCCGCGGATGATCTGGGCCGCCTTCTTAATGGCGACGCCAGCGACTCGGACCGCAGCAACGGCCTTGGCATCAGCAGTCTCGGAGTCTTCCTCGACGATGGACGAGATCTTGGTCTTGAGCGCGGCGAGCTCAGATTCGATGGTCGCCTCGAGCTCTTTAACCAGTCCGCTGCCGGTGCCCTTGACGTTTTCCTCCACCATCCGGCGAGCGATTTCGTCGACGCGGTCCTCCATATCGGCGGCGCCCTCCTCGGCCTGCGCGGCGAACTTGTTCTGCCACAGCTCGAGATCTTGGGCAACCATCTCCCGGGCCCTGCGGCGCTTGTCGCTCTCGTTCTCAGCGGGCGGCGGGGCTTCGACGGGGTTCGCGTAGTTGCTGGGGGTCTCAGTAGGCTCCTCAAGCTCGGTAGTCGTTGAGGCGATGGCCTCCTCGGCCGCTGCCGAAGGCGTGGTCAAACTCTGGGGCGTCGGCTTGCTGAAGGATGACGAGACCGCATCAGGCGGCGCGCTTGTGCTTGCCGTTAGCTTTCAAGCTTGGTCGTGGGCTGCCAAGAATCTTACCTGTAACCCTTTTCTGGGAGCACCCTTGATTTGGTCTGGTTCTTGTACCGTCCCAGGCGCTCGCCTATGCGCAGCAGCTGTGGCTCCACGTTGTCGACGTAGAGTACACGCAGCTGAGGCCACACAGAGGTGTCTAGAAAGACGTTCGTCTTGTTCCATGCCCAGTAGGCGGCAGGAAGCGCCGTGTCGGTGGCGAAGCCGGACGCGGCGCCATAGCCCTGGAGCGCATATGGGTGTACGAATTTGTAGCTCGGTACGAGATAGTCGAAGTATAGCTGCAGCCCATTGGTCTTTGCGATGTCGTAGTATGGCCCAACAAGCTCGCTTGCCTTGTTCAGGTGCGGTGCGATGGACTGGTCATAGCGTGCCTGTGTGAGCTCCTGGATGCGGGCAACCTGGGGCTGCCCGTTAGTCTCCCACTGCGCGCGAGCAAAGTCCTGTCCCTTTTTGACCCAGGGGGCGCTGTACTGGACGGCGTAGACGCGGGTCGGAGTCAAAACACGCGAGTTGACCGTGTCGTAATAGGGGCGGGCGACGTCGACGTAGGGCGCAGCGTACTGGTCGTAGTAGGGCTGAACGTGCGGCGACACGGCATTCCTGGCTCGGAAGTAATGTTTGCAGATGAGGGGCGAGGACTCGTCGCAAGCCTCAAGCGACGAGGGGCATCGGAAGAGGATGGTGAGGATGACGGACCACGTCGCGAGCCTGCGGTGCGTTGTTCTGTCAGTTACGACAAGAAGGAGGGGCCTAGGGACAAGCCCAAGGAGGAGAGGGAAGTGACGAACCTCGCGAGGAGACTGACGGCCCAGGCCATGAAGCCACGCCTTTGCCTGACCGTGGTGCGTGCGTTGGCAGGCTTGCCGTTGAGCTTGCCGTTGGCGTGGGCAGCACCGTTGCCGGGCTTGAGGGCGCCGCTGGGCTCAGCCATGGCGGGCAGAATGCTATCGCACTCCGGCGACGTCGGCGACCGGGCTGGAGTTTGCTGAAAATTGCTGTCGTGAAATGGGTTGACGGGAGGGGGGCGATGCTCGGGGCCCGCGCTGGCGAGGAGCGGCGACGGAGCGGATCAGATGGAGACGGGTGACGGCGGACGGATTGGCGAATCGAAGGCGGGCGGGCCCAGCAGGTGCGGCGAACCAACAGGCCGAAAAATGATGCAGACCGACGAGTGCATCCGAGTTAGCATGCAAGAAAGAGGTGTGGTCGAGATAGAGAGGAGGGCGTCGTGTAGAGAGAGAGGCTGCTTGAGCCGGAGCACGGAGGTTGAAGGACGGACGTGACGGGACGCGGCGCGCGCTGAAGATGAAGGGGGGGAGCTCTCTGGAGCAATAGGTGTCTGGGATTGTGGCCCGGCGGGACGAAACCTGGAGGGACTGGAAGCTTCAATCCCGGTTTTTCTCTTTGAGGTGCCTGATGCGGCGAGCTGGTGGTGGTGGAACTGCAGGGGGGTTTTAGAGTAGGGGCACGCTAACGTCAGAGTGAAGCAGGGAAGAGAAAGCGTTTTTCTGGCGTCCCGTCTCGTCACGGGCTGTTGGCGCACGTCGTGGTGAAGAAAGGCGGCAGATGAGAGAAGCGTTGACTGGCACCACGGTGTTTTGGAGCGATCATGTCGGATAAGAGGAAACGGTCGTCGGCCAGCGATGGGGATGGCAGGGTGGGAAGAGGCAAGGTTTAGTTGGGATAACGAACCGAGGCGGTGGTGACGTTTGGCCGCGCGCCGTGCGTGCAGCTGCAAGCGTCGCTGGTGATGATCACTCACCCACCCACGGCAGGCACGCGCAAGGCGAAGATCCCGAGGCACGTCATTGCCCTGCTGTACCATCCATGGTTGATTGCGTCGCTGCAGCCCAGAGCTCCGGGCCGTTCACTCAGCTGTGCGGCCACTGCAGCGACGGCTCAGCTGCTGCTGTGGTGCCCCGCCATCCCGCCCACACACTCACTACACGAGCCACCGCGTCACCTCAGTGCAGGTTGCCGCCACTGCACCATCTGGATTCCGTCCCCTCACACGGCGGCGCCACTCATCCGAAGCCCGCCGAGCAAGTGTCCAACCAAGGCAGAGACGGGTGGCTACCGTTCAACACCATTGGCTCGTGACGCCATGAGGGCATCGCCATCGGACGAACGACGAACCCACTGGCAGTAGACTGGATGATTGTCGCCGCCGCCATCGCCGGCTGGCATTCAGATCAGGGAAACCGTCGCAAACGCGCGCGCAAGGTCGGGCTGCATGACATCAACCCGCGACCCTCTCAGCTTCATATAACGGCATCGCCTCTAGCGACACACAGTCTGTAGTAGTCAGACCTCGCTGCTTGTCTTGCTTGTCTACCAACCGGGTCACGCCTACGAAACTTCATACTTGGCATGCAGTAAGGGACAGGGATGCCTGCGCCGACTAGAGAGGAATTATCAAGCACATGTTCCCTCCCATACTCTCCACGCCCGCTGCAGTCGCTGCGGACCTTGACGGCCTCGACAGCGAGCGGGACGGCCACGTCTTCCATGCATCAAGCCGGCATGCCTACCTACTTCTATTCGTACCATTTCTTACCTGTGTACGGTGTAGTATTACTACATCACCTCTCGCCAGGCCCCCCCCTCCCCAGCCTCGCTGCTCATTCGCCGAAACTGGAACCCCCCCGTACCAAAAAGGATCCTGAGGTGAGCCCGGTGACGTGACGAGTGGCACAGGCACCCGACCGTCGCGTGAGCTGCCCAGGCCTCCCGTCGCCGCTCCACCGCCCCGGGCACTGGGCTGGGCTGGACTGGGCTGGGCTGGACTGCCACCGGGCGCGCCGCCGCATCATGAACCAAACAGCCCTGGAGCGCCTGCCGCCGCAGTGGACACGACTGAGGCATTGCGTGCGCCAACCCTCCACTCCATCCACGGCAAACCAAATGATTCTGCCCGCCAACCCCAACTCACTCAACATCATTGACGCCGTTTCCTCCTACACCTCCGCCCCCTCAACCCTCTTTGAGCAACCCCCGCCCCCCAGGCTCTTCCCACGGCCCCCTCCCTTTGCCGTGCAACAGGACACGGCTCATTCTTTCATCTACGTACTTCCTTTTAATATTTCCTACTGCTCACCCATCCAGCGCCGCCACCGCCGCCCACGTCGCACAGCGGCGAGAGACGCCACAGATCATCATTTCCCGAACCGAACCCCGTGCGCGCCTCCATCATTCAACACCCGGAATCCCTCCCCATCGCCCACATGAACTCCTCGACGCTCTCCTCCCGATAGTCTGCGGACCGAGATCCTTCAAGGGACCGCCAGCATGGACCGCTCCGAGCCGCGCCCGAGCCGGCCTTCCGCGAATCTCCAAGCCCAACCGCCCGATGCCGCGCCCGCCATCTGCCGGATATGTCGAGGCGAGGGCACCGCCGCCGAACCTCTCTTCTACCCCTGCAAATGCAGCGGGAGCATCAAGTTCGTCCATCAGGACTGCTTGATGGAGTGGCTGTCGCATTCCCAGAAGAAATACTGCGAGCTGTGTAAAACGTCGTTCCGCTTCACCAAGCTCTACGCGCCCGACATGCCAAAGTCGCTCCCCGTCCACGTGTTTCTCGAGCACATGGCCCGATATTTGCTGCGGAACGTGCTTGTCTGGCTGCGCGCCTTCCTCTCCATCAGCGTCTGGGTCTGCTGGCTGCCCTGGTTCATGCGCGCTGTCTGGTCCTTCATGTTCTGGATCAGCGACGAGGGCCTCGGCGGCGCCTCGCTTCTCTCGAGGGCCAACACCGCTGTCGACACCTCTTCGTGGCTGTCTGCTGCCATGGCCGATATTGGAACCACGCCCGTCACCCCGCTTCTGCCACAAACGACCACATCCGCCGCCGAGGCCGCCGTCATCCTTCAGGGGCTGGGCAGCGAGGACATGTCCGAGTACCTCGTCCGCCTCCTCCTCGGCTCCTGGGGCATGCCCGTCAAGTTCGGTCGGTCGGCCGCCGACGTGGCCGTGGCCGCAAACAGCTCTGCCTCCGCATCAAACAACGTCACCGCGGCGTCCTCCTCGTCTCTGCTCGGCGATGTCGGCTTTCTAAAGCAACTCACGCCCAGCCCGATCCTCAATCGAACCATCGTCAGTGTTCTCGAGGGGCAGATCATCACCATCCTCGTCATCGTCTGTTTCATCCTCGTCATCCTCGTCAGGGACTACGTTGTCCAACAGCAGCCCGAGATCAACATGCGCGCCGCTTTCGACGACCCAGAAGGCGACGACTTGGGGGATCAGCCCGTCGAGCAAGAAATAGGGGTGCGTGTGCTTAGAGAAGCGGGTGAGTCTGACTCCGAGGGGGAAGCACCCGAGGACGCCGAGGCCCGTCGGGAAACAGGAATTGGCCAGGAGCCCGAGGCGGGGCCCGCTCGGGCAGCGACAGAGACTGGAATCCCAGTCGTCGAGGAAGATTTGGGCAGGTCCTCTCAAGAGGCAAGTCTCTTGTCTGACGATGCCCGTGACCAGCTCGCCCATCGCTCAGCATCGTCCGATGACGATTCCGATGATCCCTCTAGCGTTATCGAGTACCTCCGCATCTACCGTCGGGCAAGCGGTGACTCGGAGCGAATTCTGCAGATCGTCGAAGAGGAAGGCCTAGAAGAAAAGCTCAGCTACTGGGTCGATGTCACCCGTCGCTCCATTACGAAGCGCGAGGATGTCGCTCGTGAGTTTGCCATTGCCTTGGATCCAGACACCGGGTACCGAACTAGATTAGGAGATGCTGGTCCCTCGGACCCTGACAATGGCCCAAACCCTTTCGAGGCCGATCAGGCCAGAGACGAGACAAAAGGCAAGGAACGGGCATGGGAACCTGTTTCTCCTGGCTCTACCCCGGGGCCACAACTTGGGTCATCGTCGAGGCCTCGGTCGATATCGGATGGTCCTCAGCCTCACTCCACCGTCAACCCCTTGGGGAGCAACAACTGGTCGTTCGCAGGATTGTCATCCGGCGATGTCGCCGACAACCACGAGCCGCAATTACCGACTCCGCCCGCCGAAAGCTCGGCACCTTTGCTGGAAAACGGCACGGTCTCCGAGCCTTCTAATGACGACTTGGTTGCGGTCGAACACGATACATATCCCCTTCACGAGTCCTCGGACGAAGAGGACGGGCGTGAGCAGCACTGGGAGCCAGCACATCCACCGGATGAAGCACCCGCTCAGCCTGAGAGGCAACGTGCCGGGCTAGGAGACAGGGTCGCAAACTTCATGTGGGGAAACCTTGATGACCAGCACGATGCCCCAGAGGCAGACGACCACGCTGACGAAGACGGCTGGGTCGACGTTCCCGTGGACGAGGAACAGGACGACAATGTTGACGCGGATGGCAATGCCGTCGACGTCGATGGTGCTGCTCCTGGACTGGGCCTGGACCCCGAGGCCATCGAAGACATGGAAGACTTCGAGGGCGTCATGGAACTCATCGGCATGCGGGGACCCATCGCCGGCCTGTTCCAGAACGCCATCTTTTGCGCCGTCCTCGTTTCCGTCACCATATTTGCCTGCATATTCATCCCTTACAACATCGGGCGGCTAACCGTGTGGATCGTGGCGAATCCCATGCAGTTGCTGCGCATGCTCCTCGAGTTCTCCAAGGTGGTACAGGACGCCGGCGTCATGGTTGGTGGCCTGGGCTCGTGGTGCGCGCTCAACTTCGTCGACATGTTTACCGGCATCGTCGGCGGCGCCGTCGGAGCAAAGGTGGTGAGCGCTCGAAAAGCCTCTTGGGGAGTCTGGACCGCCGCAGGCAAGAGAGTCATGGAATATGCTTTGCTGGAGTTTCCCATGTCCGCTACGGAAATGCAAAACTTCTCGGCCATTAGCCACGAGGCTCTCAACTCTGTCAAGGCCAGCATCGTTGCCGCCTTTGGCAGCGTCGACGCCGTCACTGCGGCGCGTGCGAGTCTGGCTGACGGCACCTTTATGGCCGCGGCGGCCGCTGCCGTGAGCTCGGCAGCGGCAAGCGCCAAAGCCGTCGCCGCGATGCTCGTCGACCCCGGCTCGTGGGTCATCGACTTGAGCGCAAGCGAGGCGCGATCTCCTGTCGACCCTGCGCTGGCGCACTGGACTGGCCTGGACCGCTTCTGGGCTATTCTGACAGGATACGTCGCCATCTTTGCCATCGGGGCCATGTACCTCAAGAGAGGCACGCCGTTCTCCCGAGGCAACATGCTGCAGGCCTGGGAAGCCGGCGTGATTGATACGCTGCACCAGGCCAGTGGCATCATGAAGGTCATTCTCATCATCAGCATCGAGATGCTCGTGTTTCCGCTCTACTGCGGGCTCTTGCTCGACATTGCCTTGCTGCCGCTCTTCGAAGACACGACGGTCCGGTCGCGGATCCTTTTCACTTCCAACTACCCCCTTACGTCCGTCTTTGTGCACTGGTTCGTCGGCACCGGTTACATGTTTCACTTTGCACTATTCGTGTCCATGTGCCGCAAGATAATGCGACCAGGCGTGCTGTGTAAGCCACCACCCCGACCCTGGCCAAGCAGCTGGCACCTACTAACTGCATACAGACTTCATCAGAGACCCAGACGACCCAGAGTTCCACCCGGTGCGTGACGTACTCGAGCGCAACCTTGCAACGCAGCTTCGAAAGATTCTATTCTCGGCCTTCGTGTACGGCGCGCTCGTCATTGTGTGCCTTGGCGGAGTAGTATGGGGGCTGTCATATTCGGCACCCGGCGTCCTTCCCATCCATTACTCGTCCAACGAGCCCGTTCTCGAGTTCCCCGTCGACCTGCTATTTTACAACTTCCTCATGCCCCTGGCAGTCAAGGTATTCAAGCCGGGCGATGGCCTCCACATCATGTACACGTGGTGGTTCCGCAAGTGTGCCCGTGGCCTGCGCCTGACCTACTTCCTCTTTGGCGAGCGGCGAATCGACGAAGAGGGCGACTTGAAACTGCCGGCTGATTTCCCAGATGCCCACTCTCGGTACAGGACGCTGCTACTCGAACTTGACGAACACAACCGCGTCATTCCCAAAACATGGCGCGATACCTTTGAGGGTGGCCGTGCGAGGCCAAACACCGCCATATCGAGCCGTGAAGAGCGCATCATGCGGCGCAGAAAGCTCCACCTCGTCACATCAGGCCAGCTTGTCAAGAGCGGTCGTTTTGTCCGAGCGCCGGCATCAGATAGAGTGAAGATTCCCAAGGGCAAAAAGGTGTTCTTGACGGTATCGGAAACCGGGCGCCGCCGCGACGGGAACCCGGACGACGACATCTACTCATCCAACCAATACCAGATGGTGTACATTCCTCCCAGCTTCCGCACGCGCGTCTTCCTCTTCATCCTATTCATCTGGCTCTTCGCAGCAGTCACGGGCGTGGGCTTCACGGTTCTCCCACTCATGTTTGGGCGAGCAATGTTCAAGACGCTCATCCCAGAGGGCATCCGCACGAACGACGTCTACGCCTTCAGCATCGGCATCTACGTGCTTGGCAACGCGGCGTACGGTATTTTCCGTGCGCGCACCGTCGCCGCCAAGGTCCGCAACTGGGCTCACGACGCTTGGGCTGAGCTGGTGGGACACGACGCCGCGAAACGCATCTTTTCGGGCGTCGTGCGCGCCGCGAAGCTTTGCTACGCCCACGTCTTCCTCTTGATTGTGTTTCCCCTTCTCTTCTCGACACTCATGGAGCTGTATGTGTCCATCCCGCTGCACACGTACATGAAGTCTGGAGCGGGCTCGGCGGGCAAAGCGGAAGTGGGTGCGGGCGCGGGTGCCGACCGCCATACGGTCCGCATCATTCAAGCATGGACACTGGGGGTCTTGTACCTGAATCTCGGGACGAGGATGCTCGCCTCTGTCTTCCCGGCCAGCCGCGCGGCCACGGCTGTGCGGAGCGTTTTGCGCCGGGGATGGCTTCGACCCGACATTGCAGTTTTGACCAGGGCATTCGTGGTTCCGGGCATAGCCATCGCCTTGGCTGCCATACTCGGACCGCCGATGATGGCGAGCCTCCTCATCAAGGCAAACGTCTTGAGCGGCGAGACAGGTGTAGACAGGTCAGGCGCGGCGCTGGTGTATCGATACTCGTACCCTGCCGCGGCGTTGGCTGCCCTGGCGGTCAGGCACGCGGTGGGTATGGCGGGCGTGTTCAAGGGGTGGAAGGTTGGCATCCGCGACGAGGCGTACCTAATTGGCGAGCGGCTACACAACTTTGGCGCCGCGACGGCGGGGGCTCGAAGAGGCAAGAGAGCGTGGGCGAGCGGGCGCCCGCGACTATGAGGCGGGCCTGTATAAATCATGTGTAATGATTGCGTGTATGATACCACCTGGCTGTTGCGGCCGCAGCAGCCGCCCGCCATTTCCGGGTCAGCCATTTGGAGCTTGCCCGGGACGGAGTAGACTGATACCAGACATAGCCGTACATTCAGCTTTTGACAGCGCTCAGTTCGTCGTAGATGTGAGGTGACAACGTGAATGCCAGCCTGGCAATGGCATGGGGGAAGTAGTGAGAGAACTCGGCTACCCTGCACCCGTCGCCATGCCAGCCAGGGCCGCTACAGCTTTACGAGAGCCAAATCTATGAAGAATTATACCTTGCTTGCAATCAAGGGGACTGCCTCGGAGATTTAAAACCTGCAGTCGGGCTATCATGCCTAAGTGTGCACTGCTTCGAGAGCGTGCGTCCATCCAGTCCTCCGCGGGAAGGATATTTTGGCCATCCGCTCTACGTTGGCACCCTACCTAATCTGGGCTATAAATAGGTACGGCGTCGCACCAGACCAAGCATCGCCCGCAATCCTCTTCATTATAGTGATTCAGCGAGAGATGGTGTATACTAGCGTGAGTGAGTGTCGATAAGTCATAGCACGCTTAGGCAGGTAGGATACAGATAGGCCACGGCTCGCACTCGTCGAGCTGGATGGATGCGGTGAGTGCAAAGCACGTGGGTGCATACCAGGGCTTGACAAGGTACGTACACAGTTCCGTCCAGTCTCCAGATGTCGAGGTCTCCGCTTTCGCCTGGTTGCCCATGACGCCAGGAGCTAGTCCCGAAGCGGGCAAGGTGGGCTACGCTGGTGCCGGCCCTGCAGCAGAGGGATGGGATCCCCCCGGTGCGGAGGCACACCGCGCGTCCACCGCCGCGGCCCCTGAATGAGGTGCCCTGGGCCCTGAGCGGACGCGCTGGAGTGCCGAGGGGTGCAGGCCATTCACTGGTACGGTGCCTACTGCACAGCACACCTACCTGTGGAGCTGGCTTGGGTTCTGGGAGCGGCACGGGTCCCCCGTCCTCGTCGCGCATAAACAGACCAGTCACGAGCCAAAACATGCAACGCCCGCTGCGTGTATACAGTATACGTACTGCAACCGCCGCCGCCCATCGCCAACCCCGGGCTCTCGCAGCCACCGACAACGACGACAATCCCGACGACGACGACAACGACCACCACCCTCGCCCGCCCCGCGAACCACCACCGAGGTAAGTGCCCTGGCTGCCTCATCGGCTGGCAGACCAGCGCGCGCAGCGACACCTCCGCTCACCGACGACGACGTCTCCTTGTTTGTCTCTCCTTTGCACCGGCAAGGAGGGGCTTCTTTCTGTTGGGCGGCGCCCAAGCCAAGGGGCGGAAACACGACCACCGGGCTCCCCCCTTAGACACTGCGTCCTTGTGAGTGAACACGGTTGTTGCAGCAGCAGCAGCAGCACGACGAGCGCCACCCAAGCTGATGCGATGCCGTGTCGTGCGTGCATCTCGTTAGGTGCCGTCTCTTCCTCAGCATTCTCGCGACAGACTCGCCTGGCCTGTCTGTGCGCCTTCGCTCCCCGACATCTCCAGCTTTACCGATTGCTGTCTGCTCAAGTCACGACGCAGCAGCGCCCACGCTCATTTGCACCATTGCGACGCCTGCTTTCCCTTTGTCCGACAACGACGCCGTTCCAGCCATCCGTTCGTTCTAGTTCGACGGTTCGACGGGACCCCCCCTTGGCACCTCGTTCACGACGAATGTCTGCGTAAACCCGAGTCCGCTTTGAGCCCGGGGTGCCGACTACCGCACCGACGGGACACGCAGGACCATCTCACCAAGCCAGATAGTACACAGAATCATAGACACGGCAATGGCCGAGCCTCCCTCGTCGCCTCCCAGCGAGGCTACCGGCTCTGAGGATGCCCTGTCCTGGTACAAGGCCCAGTACGAGCTGCTCGAGTCGGAGCTGGCCGAGTTTCGCGAGTCGAGCCGCGAGCTCGAGCAAGAGCTGGAAAAGGACATTGAGCGCGCCGAGAAGCAGGAGCGGGTTCTCCAGGAGAGGGCCGAGACTCTGGGCTTCGAGGTGGAGGAGTGGAAGGTCAGTTGGCGACGTCGTGGGACGACGCGCGCGCGAGGCAGCCGATGCTGACAACCAGCAGCGGAAATACAAAGAGTCCAAGACCGAGGCCAGCGCGGCGCAAAACGCGCTCGAGAAGGAGATTACGACGCTCCGCGACTCGAACCGCTCCCTGCAGCTGAGGCTGCGCGACATCGAGGTGGCCAACGACGACTTTGAGCGCCAGGCGCGCAACACGACCTCGTCGCTCGAGGACATGGAGAGCAAGTACAATCAGGCCATTGAGCGCGCCGTCATGATGGAAGAGGAGATCAAGATGGGCGAGCAGGAGCGCGAGAACCTCCGCATCGAGTCCCAGCGCCTACGCGAGGAGCTGGCGGACCTCAAGATCGAGGCCGAGCTGATGCAAGACAAGATCAAGAAGCACGAGTCGCGCCACCTCTCGACCATCTCGACGGACCTCTCCGTGCTAGGCTCCCCGACCTTTGACAAGAACTCGCCAGGCTCCACGGCCAGCTCGCCGCTCATCACCACGCCGCCCGACACCAAGCCGCCGTCGACCGACGGCACCGCCTCCGAGGTGCACGACCCGCCATCGCCGCCCATGTCGGACGCCTCGGCCTCGATGCGCAAGTCGACGGCTAGGGCCGCCGGCGTGTACGGCACGCTGCCGCGCAAGTCGCGGCTGCCGTCGCTCGACAGCCACGCGACGCCCAAGCCGCGCACGCAGCCCAGCATCGGCACGCTCAGCCGCGCCGCCGCCGGCCCTCGCATGTCGGGCGGCGCGTCCCTGCGAACGCCGGCGAACCGGTCGACTAGGACCCGGCCGACGGCGCACAAGCTGCCCGCGTCCAACTCCCTGACGCACATCCGCTCGCTGACGGCCCAGATGCAGCGGCTCGAAGCGAGGGTGCAGTCTGCCCGCTCCAAACTTCCCGCCCCGACCGCCACGCCTCCGAGGGCCTCTCCCAGGTCAGTGAGCAACGCGTCCAACGTGCCGGCCTCGGTCACGATCCGCTCCCGCAAGCGCACGACCGGATCCGCCGCGTCGTCGCTGGCCGAAGACGACACGACCCCGACGGGATACAACCCGCGCGCGTCGACGACCAAGAGCCACGTCCCGCGGCTTAGCACGTCGGGGGTCAACAGGCTCTCGTTCGGGCCGCTGCCGAACCGCGGCGGGCCCGAGTCGGACATGAGCAGGCCGAGCTCGCGGGCTAGCATCTCGTCGTACGCCAGGCCGGCTTCCCGGAACGACATGATTGCGCCGCCGCGGCCCATGTCGAGGACGTCGATGACGGGTGCCAGGACGCCGCTCGGGCGCCCGCGGTCGTCGCTGTCGATGAGCGGGGCGGTGCACGGCCACGGCTACTCGGCGAGCGTCGGGCGCGCCGCCCTGGATGAGCAGGGGGGCGACGAGCGGACGCCGAGCCGCAGGGGCACGTACTCGAAGCTGGACCTGGAGATGATGGGTGCCAGTGGTATTCCCGCCCCGGGCAGCGGCATCCCGGCGCCGGGCACCAGGCGACAGAGCGCAGGTAGGCGAACCAGCGTGGGGGTCTCCGGCGGACGACCCAGCACGTCCGGAGGGAAGAAACTGGCCGACCTGGGCGAGACGTACTAACCGCCCGTTTCGATTCCACCTCAGCTACGAACCGGGCTTTCCACCTACCGACGAGATTCTGGGGGCAGCGAGAGGCGGGCAAGCCATAGCCGTCCGCGCTGCCTTCCCCTGGACTCGACCCCGCTAGGTCTCTATCGAGAATGCGCTTTGAAAGGAAGGGTCTTGAGGGTAAAGGCGCCACCACCGCCACCGCCGCCGCCGCCGCACACGCCGTCGCATAGCCCTCGCACCTATACTACTATACTATACCCCCGAGCGGCAACCTACCTTGGAGTTGGGACTTGGCCTGATTTGTTTTATTTGTCCACGGGAGCACGAGAGAAACGGCGAAGGAGGAGTTAAGATATGCTCTTTCATGTCACGATGATTACGACGCGCAGCGCAAATACACACACCAACATTCCTACACGCTCACACCACGCTCACACCGCGCTCACAACACGCAGACGCAGCACGCAGACACACCACGCACCCACATCATGCAGACACAGCACAACACCGCACGCACGCAGAATGGAAGCAAAGCACACTGGGAGTTTTTTTTTTGTTGTTCTTCATGTTGGAGGTTTCCGGCACCGGGACTGGGACATGGGATGGGAACAGGGGAGGGGCCCTGGCCCTGCAGTTCTTCTCTTTTCTAATCTACTCTAGGGAGGTAGTCCCGGCTCTACTCTTCTCCTCTTCTCTCCTCTACTCTACGCCACCCTATCTGGTGGGGTTCTCCTTTTCTCTACTACACTCTACGCTATCCTGTCTGAGATTTGGGGCGAAGGGGCGCTTTCCTTGGCCTCAGTTGTGTGGTGGTGATACTTGATGCCCGTGTGTAAGGAAGGGCGTGAGCGAGATGAGGGGCCTAATGACGAAGAGAGGAAGAGAGTACTGGTTTCTCGAAGGAAAGAGGATGGATGTGAGACAGGCATGGTGGGAGAGAGAGAGAAACTGGAGGGGCCACGCGTGTGATACACATGTCGGCGCTACAGACGTCGGCTTTCCTTTTTTCTCTTCTTTCTTTTGTCGGAGTGAAAGGAAGGGTGGACAACGGTGGGGTGTGGTAGTAGTGGTACGTAGTAGAGGGAGGTAGAGACGCGGACGCACCTTTTCGAGAGAATGCGGAGGAAGGGGTGAAATGAGTGAGTGAGTGAGTGGATTTGAATGAGAGAGAAATGCTTTGATGAGCGGGTGCCTTTTGAGATATCGGTGAGATATCGATGAGATGAGGGTTGTGCTTTGGGGATGTGATGTCGTGCTTGATGGTGTGTTGATAGTGTGTTGCTGCCGTGTTTTCGACATGATGCGTGTAAGCGTGCCGGATGCCCAGCAGCAGCAGCAGCAGCAGCACATATGGACAGAAGGGACTTGCATGGCGGGTAGTGATACGGTGAGATGGTGTTATGGGCTAGGCTCGGTCCCGTCCATCTCGGAGAGGGGCCTATAGACGGGAGGGGGACGGGGGACGGATGTATGAACGCGGGGAGGCGGGGGCCACCGAGGTTCCGGAGGGCACGGAGGGTTGGTACCCGGCCGAGGGTGGAGGTTTTTACTGCGTATGAACGATAGAACTATATATATGCAAGCATGGTGTAGACAGTAGTAGAGCCGGTGCTATATGCCTTATGTTACGTATATGAAGTATATACGGCCTACTTAGGCAGGCCTTGCTCTCTAGTAGAAGAGTAGTAGTAATAAGCAAGCTTCCGATATACTCTTATAGCGGGTATGCATGTATATCTACTTGCTGCACGCCCTGATATCGGCCATCCGGTTTGTTAGTGTTGTTTTGGCAGATGATAAGGCATAGGTAGGTAGGTTGCGTCGAGAAGGGGAAAGGGTCTGCGTCTGCGGGTTCGGCGCAGAACGGGGTGGGTGAGTTGGGGTGGAGACCCCGGGCTGCCGTCCGAAGATTCAAGGTTGGGGGGCGGAAGGGGGGGAGGGTCTCCGTTCCGCTGGGGGACGGAAGAACAGGTTTGACGGGGAGGCACGGGCTTGATGTTGGGAACGCCAGGGAGTGGAGGGGATTGGCGGCAGCTGCCGTGTTGGTGGGCGTCCAGTGCACTCGCACCCGACACCATCGTCACCCGCTGTCAGGGAGGGAGGCCCGGGGGGGCTTCCAGTGAGCCGGGGCGGCACCCACTCCATGGAACCCAGGGCAGCTCACCTCACCCGGGATGCCCGGCCCTGGACGGGGGTGCATCCACTCTGCTGGCCCTCCATCCATCCACCCACCCATCATCCCCTTGGTGCGTCGTCAAGCCCAAAATTTTCCTGGGTCAGCTAGCGGCCGCGCGCGCGCTCAACAATTGGGGGAGCGAGCCCGCCATCACAGACCTACCTTGACGACGACTGCCGCTGGTAGCCTAGTCGAGCCGCGCGCACCGCAACATCATCATCATCATCATCATCGACATCACCATTATCGTCATGATCGTCGTCGTTGCAGGAATAATACCTGGTTTTTTTCCGAGTGCTGTGAGCAGCGGTCAAGGTTGGGCTGCTGCTGCGCGGACCCCGACCCGACCCGACTCGACTTGACTCGTGGTGACCCGACCTGGGTGACGAAACAGGAAGTGATATATATCGCCCATGGGGGCTGACTGCAACCACGTCGCATTGCGGCGTGGGCGCGCGGGGTTTCAGGTCGCACGGGTGAAGTGGCACGGATAACAGGATGCCGTGAGATGGGAGACGAATACGGATGGATAAACGGACTGCCGCGATGGATGCAGCATCCAGCCTACAGCAACAAGATCCTGCTGCGGACAAGGCCCCGTTGGCATGAGCGTTGTTGGCGCGGGCGCTGGCGTTTTGTGACGGGAGATGAGGTGCCGGGTGTGGTGTTGGGGACGGCGCTGGATGGTGGCGGCATTTCATCCATCGGTCCCAATGGCAGCGCATGAGTGCTGCCAATTGATATGCCATGGTGATAGTATGGGAGCACGAGGCAGCATTGCAGCAGTCCAATCCACAGATCTGTGGCCGCATCCCACCCGCCTGCCCGGGGACGTCGCGACATGCGGTTGCGTTGCGCCTCCGCTGTCAACCTGACCTGCTGGCCGGGACAAGTGCCGAAAAAGGTTGAGCGAGTAACTGCCTGTTAGTTAGCGCACCTCCAATTCTGGTGGTGGTGGTGGTGGTGGTGGTGGTGTGCTGGCACGACGGCGCACTGTGCCTATCGATAAAGCTCAAATACTTGTCTGCCCGCCTGATATCGTGCACGGAACCCTGGAGCGGGATGGGTCCATAAGTTTCAACAAAGACCCCGACAGACAGCCCAGCACAGGCCAAAGAGGAACAGAAGAAGAAAAAAAAAAGACTCGACGTCAGACGTGCAAGCAACCCCCCGACAAACCCAGCGCTGCAGATTGGACCGTCGGGCTTCGCACGGAGGGGCCCCCATCCGTCCATCAATCCATCCATCCATCATCGGCGCCCGCCCCAATCCCACCTGCATAAGCGTCCTTTGGGGGAGATCTCCATGCTGTGGGATGGGTGCTGTGTCCGTCTCCCGACGTCAGTGCACGGTAATACGTACTGTACTGTACTGGATGCGGCGCTTGCAGCTTGAAGAATGTGGTAGAAGTAGGAACACGGGCCTGACCGTGGGTGCAAGCAAAACGTGCTTGGTGTAATAGGGCCAGACGCGAGTCCCGTCGGGCAGCGGAAGGCTGAGCCCGGCGCGGGGGCTTTAGTTCCCTTAGGCAACTTGTTGAGCGTCATTTACACGGAGTGATTTACTGCTACTGAGGGTACGAGATAGCCCAGACAAACACTATAGCGTCGATTCGTCCTCCCGGGGATGGATGGGGCTGTGGGCTCGTACCGCAGCATATGCAGCTGTCCCATCAGCCTCGCCGCGGGACGGCTGAACATGCGCGCTCGCCGTGATGCCGTCCCGCGATCCTCCCCGATCCCTCCGACTCGGGTTCCGGCCAGCGACGCCACGCCGACCGACGAACTCACATACGCCTCTCATCCAGACAGACCGACAGACCGACAGGCATGCGTACATACATGTATGCACGCCTCGACATGCCCGTCCCTTCCCACCCGGGGGTTCAGCTTTGCTACGCCTCTTTCCTCCTTCTCTCTTTCTTTCCCTCCTCGATCCGCTGCTGTCGCTGCTAGGGCCATTCATCAGTAGAGCTTCAACACCGTCGTCGTCTCTCTCGTATCGTGTCGGTGATCGGGAGCAAGGGTAAGTTCCGACCCCAACCCGCCTCCACCGACACAGCCAGCGCCAGGGACCGGTAATTGCGGGCAGGCGCTATACTGCGCTTTTTCGCTCCCCACTGCCCGGAACAGCTTTGGAAGGGTCCAGTGCAGTGCAAGCAGAAGCCTGAACTCGGGCCTGGCCTGGTGTCCCGCCAATTTGGCGGGCCTCCACTCCACTCCATCGCTGCCACGGCGGCAAAGGTTAGTACTGCACAGTACCTCCAGCAAGGTACCGCCACACGTCGCGGCAGTGGAGTGGCAGTTGGCACGTTGCAGCAGCCCTGTTCGCCCGCCCAGCCCACCATCCCTCTTCAATCCGCCCCGGCTTCCATTTTTTTTCTGGCGGCGCCGCCAGCGCGACACAACCGGACAGTGCCAACTGACGAGCCCCAACAGATCGCGGTACCTCACCTTGGAGTACTCCCCTGCCCCGACCCGCCGCCAAAGCTCCGCAGCGCCCCAAGTACCGCAGGTACCTCTCGCACGCCTCTCACCTGCGCCGTCGCCTCTCGTTCCCGGCCAACGACTCGACTTGGTCCAAAACACTTTTCCTCGACCTCAACCTCTCCCCCGGTTGCCTGTCGTCGTCGTCCTCCTATCCTCCCGAATCCTCCTCTCGCGAGCCTGCCAAAACCCACCAAACCCATTGACGCCCTATACGCCTTCTAATACCATCCTCACGGCGTCTTGCTTCTTCTCTTCTGTTCTTCCATCCTTTTCTTATTAGCGGGTGTGTAGGCAGTTGGCGTGGCGCAACCACTCTTCGTCCCCCCCCCAACGAATCGTCGAAACGTCTCCCTCGCGGATCCTCTCGAACCTCTTGTCCTCCCAAGGATTCATGACGGCTTGACGGGACAGCTCTCGCCGACTGCGACCCCCTGCCCGACCCGCCACCGACACTCCATCTCCTCCGACGTATCCTCCTCCTCCTCCACGCCTCTTCGGCCACCGCCACATCCATCATGGCAGACGCCACGACAAACGGGCGGACGGTGCCCGTCGTCAACGGCAAGGCCTCGTACGCAGAGAAGCACAGCCTCGCAGACCACTTCATAGGGGGCAACAAGCTGGCCAATGCGCCCCCGAGCAAGGTCAAGGACTTTGTCGCCCAAAGTGACGGCCACACCGTCATCACAAATGTTGGTCTCCCCCGCCGCGCAACCTCCCGGACGGCCGGTGTAGACTGGCCCGCTGACCATTGCCCCTCCAGGTCCTCATTGCCAACAATGGCATCGCCGCCGTCAAGGAGATCCGCTCCGTGCGGAAATGGGCGTACGAGACGTTCGGCGACGAGCGCGCCATCCACTTCACCGTCATGGCCACCCCCGAGGACCTCCAGGCCAACGCCGACTACATCCGCATGGCCGACCACTACGTCGAGGTCCCCGGCGGCACCAACAACCACAACTACGCCAACGTCGAGCTCATCGTCGACATCGCTGAGCGCATGAACGTCCACGCCGTCTGGGCTGGCTGGGGCCACGCCTCCGAAAACCCAAAGCTGCCCGAGTCGCTCGCCGCCTCTCCCAACAAGATTGTCTTCATTGGCCCTCCAGGCTCCGCCATGCGCTCCCTCGGTGACAAGATCTCCTCCACAATCGTCGCCCAACACGCCGACGTACCCTGCATCCCCTGGTCTGGTACCGGCGTTAGCGAGGTCGAGCTGGATAACAAGGGCATCGTAACCGTCTCTGACGAGGTCTACGCCAAGGGCTGCGTCACCTCGTGGCAGGAGGGCCTCGAAAAGGCCAAGGAGATTGGCTTCCCCGTCATGATCAAGGCGTCGGAAGGCGGTGGCGGCAAGGGTATCCGCAAGGCCATGGGCGAGGAGGGATTCGAGGCCCTCTACAAGGCCGCCGCCAGCGAGATCCCGGGCTCCCCCATCTTCATCATGAAGCTGGCCGGCAACGCCAGGCATCTCGAGGTCCAGCTCCTGGCTGACCAGTACGGCAACAACATCTCTCTGTTCGGCCGTGACTGCTCCGTCCAGCGCCGCCACCAGAAGATCATCGAGGAGGCCCCCGTCACCATCGCCAAGCCCCACACCTTCAAGGCCATGGAGGACGCCGCCGTGCGCCTGGGCAGGCTCGTCGGCTACGTCTCCGCCGGTACCGTCGAGTACCTGTACTCGCATGCCGACGACAAGTTCTACTTCCTCGAGCTGAACCCCCGTCTGCAAGTCGAGCACCCCACCACGGAAATGGTCAGCGGCGTGAACCTGCCGGCCGCCCAGCTCCAGATCGCCATGGGCATTCCCCTTCATCGCATCCGTGACATCAGGGTGCTCTACGGCATCGACCCCAAGACGACGAGCGAGATCGACTTTGAGTTCAAGCGCGAGGGCTCGTCGCAGTCGCTGCGCCGCCCGACGCCCACGGGCCACTGCACGGCCTGCCGCATCACCTCCGAGGACCCCGGCGAGGGCTTCAAGCCGTCCAACGGTGTCATGCACGAGCTCAACTTCCGGAGTAGCTCCAACGTCTGGGGCTACTTCTCCGTCGGCACCCAGGGTGGCATTCACAGCTTCTCCGACAGCCAGTTTGGCCACATTTTTGCCTACGGCGAGAACCGACAGGCCTCGCGAAAGCACATGGTCGTCGCCCTCAAGGAGCTGAGCATTCGCGGCGACTTCAGGACCACCGTCGAGTACCTCATTAAGCTACTCGAGACGGAGGCCTTTGAGGACAACACCATCTCGACCGGCTGGTTGGACGAGCTGATTTCTAAGCGTCTCACCGCCGAGCGGCCCGACACAATGCTCGCCGTCGTCTGCGGCGCCGTCACCAAGGCGCACATCGCCAGCGAGGCCTGCATGGCCGAGTACCGCGCCGGCCTGGAGAAGGGCCAGGTCCCCTCCAAGGACATCCTCAAGACCGTCTTCACAATCGACTTCATCTACGAGGGCTTCCGCTACAAGTTCACCGCCACCCGCGCCAGCTCGGACAGCTACCACCTGTTCATCAACGGCTCCAAGTGCTCGGTGGGCGTCCGCGCCCTCAGCGACGGCGGCCTCCTCATCCTGCTCGACGGCCACAGCCACAACGTCTACTGGAAGGAGGAGGTCGGCGCCACCCGTCTGTCCGTCGACAGCAAGACGTGTCTGCTCGAGCAGGAGAACGACCCGACTCAGCTTCGCACCCCCAGCCCCGGCAAGCTCGTCAAGTACTCGGTCGAGAACGGCGCCCACGTCAAGGCCGGCCAAACCTTCGCCGAGGTCGAGGTCATGAAGATGTACATGCCCCTGGTCACGCAGGAGGACGGCATTGTGCAGCTCATCAAGCAGCCTGGCGCCACGCTCGAGGCCGGTGACATTCTCGGAATCCTCGCCCTCGACGACCCCAGCCGCGTCAAGCAGGCGCAGGCCTTTGTCGACAAGCTGCCGCCGTACGGCGATCCCGTCGTCGTCGGCAACAAGGCCGCTCAGCGATTCGGTGTCCTCAAGAATATCATCATGAACATTTTGATGGGCTACGACAACTCGGTCATCATGGCGCACTCCCTCAAGGAGCTTATCGAGGTGCTGCGTAACCCCGAGCTGCCCTACAGCGAGTGGAACGCACAGTTCTCTGCCCTGCACGCCCGCATGCCGCAGAAGCTCGACACCCTCTTCGGCCAGATTGTGGACAAGGCCAGGGCCCGCCATGTCGAGTTCCCCGCCAAAGCTCTGCAAAAGGCTTTCCAGAAGTTCCTCGACGAGAGTGTCGCCGACGCCGACGCCGATATGCTGAAGACGACACTGGCCCCCCTTACCGAGATCCTCGAGATCTACGCCGACGGCCAAAAGGCGCGCGAGCTGCACTTTGTCCAGAGCCTGCTCGACACGTACTGGGAGGTCGAGCGCCTTTTCTCCACCCAGACCCAGGAGGACAGCGTCGTCCTGAAGCTGCGTGACCAGAACAAGGACAGCATCAACAAGGTCGTGCAGACGGTCCTCTCTCATAGCCGCGTCAGCGCCAAGAGCTCCCTCGTGCTCGCCATTCTAGACGAGTATCGCCCCAACAAGCCCAACGTCGGCAACATCAGCAAGTACCTGCGCGACTCGCTCCGCAGGCTCACCGAGCTTTCGTCTCGCGCCACGTCCAAGGTCTCGCTCAAGGCTCGTGAGATCATGATTCAGTGCTCGCTGCCTTCCCTGGAGGAGCGCACCGCCCAGATGGAGCACATCCTGCGCTCCTCCGTTGTCGAGTCGCGCTATGGCGAGAGCGGCTGGGACCACCGGGAACCCAACCTCGAGGTCATCAAGGAGGTCGTCGACTCCAAGTACACCGTCTTCGACGTGCTGCCGCTCTTCTTCGCCCATGAGGACCCGTGGGTGGCGCTGGCTTCGCTCGAGGTCTACGTCCGCCGCGCGTACCGTGCTTATATTCTCAAGCAGATTGAGTACCACAGTGACGAGACGGACTCGCCCCTCTACGTATCTTGGGACTTCCAGCTGCGCAAGATTGGCCAGTCCGAGTTCGGCCTTCCGCTCCAGTCGGCCGCGCCGTCGACGCCCGGCACTCCCAGCGCCTCCAATGAGCTCAACATGAAGCGCATATACTCCATCAGCGACATGTCGT
The DNA here is from genome assembly GCF_022605165.1 of Purpureocillium takamizusanense. Classification (NCBI taxonomy): domain Eukaryota; kingdom Fungi; phylum Ascomycota; class Sordariomycetes; order Hypocreales; family Ophiocordycipitaceae; genus Purpureocillium; species Purpureocillium takamizusanense. Next base: position 2,891,842 of record NC_063071.1, read on the forward strand.
ACCTCACCAGCAAGTGGGAGGACGAGCCCACGCGCAAGGGTATCATTGTGCCCTGCAAGTACGTGGACGAGGCCGAGGAGCTGATCCAGAAGGCGCTCGAGACACTCGCTTTCCACAACAAGCAGAAGAAGCAGCAGAATGGCACCCAGATTCTTGCAGACCTGAACGACAAGCGCAAGCCGCTCAGCTCCATCAAGAACGCCGCCAAGAAGGACGACGAGCTGTCGGCGGTCATCAACGTGGCGATCCGGGATGTCGAGGGCGCCGATGACCAGGAGCTCATGTCTCGCATCCGGCCCATCGTCCAGCAGTTGAAGGGCGAGCTGCTTGCGCGTGGCGTGCGCCGCCTGACCTTCATCTGCGGCCACAACGACGGCTCATACCCTGGATACTACACCTTCCGCGGTCCCGAGTATGAGGAGGACGACAGCATCCGCCACAGCGAGCCTGCTCTGGCCTTCCAGCTGGAGCTTGCCCGTCTTGCCAAGTTCCACATCAAGCCTGTGTTCACGGAAAACAAAAATATTCACGTGTACGAGGCTGTTGGCAAGGCCGTCGACACTGACAAGCGCTACTTCACTCGTGCTGTCATCCGACCTGGCCGTCTCCGCGATGAGATCCCCACCGCCGAGTACCTCATCTCCGAGGCGGACCGTGTCATCAACGATATCTTTGATGCGCTTGAGATCATCGGCAACAACTCATCGGATCTCAACCACATCTTCATGAACTTCAGCCCCGTCTTCCAGCTGGACCCCCAGCAAGTCGAGCAGAGCCTTCAGGGCTTCCTGGACCGCTTCGGCGCTCGCGGCTGGAGATTGCGTGTCGCCCAGGTCGAGATCCGCATCATCTGCACGGATCCCGCCACCGGCGCCCCCTACCCTCTGCGTGTCGTCATCACCAACACGTCCGGCTACGTTGTCGATGTCGACATGTATGCCGAGCGCAAGTCGGAGAAGGGCGAATGGGTCTTCCACAGCATCGGCGGCACCAAGGAGAAGGGCCCTCTGCACCTCCTGTCCGTCTCGACGCCTTATGCGACCAAGAACGCCCTCCAGCCCAAGCGGTACAAGGCGCATCTCATGGGAACGCAGTACGTGTACGACTTCCCCGAGCTCTTCCGCCAGGCCATTCAGAATAGCTGGGTCAAGGCCGTCAAGAACCAGCCTGCCATTGCGTCGCAGCAGCCCAAGGTGGGCGAGTGCATCACGTTCACCGAGCTCGTCCTCGACGACAAGGACAATCTCGACGAGGTCAATCGCGAGCCCGGCACGAATACGTGCGGCATGGTTGGGTGGATCTTCAAGGCCCGCACGCCTGAGTATCCTGGGGGCCGTCGCTTCATCGTCGTCGCCAACGACATCACGTACAAGATCGGCTCGTTCGGACCCAAGGAAGATAACTTCTTCCACAAGTGCACCGAGCTGGCCCGCAAGCTGGGCATCCCGCGCATCTACCTGTCGGCCAACTCGGGTGCCCGCCTGGGCCTGGCTGAGGAGCTGATGCCTCACTTCAAGGTGGCCTGGAACGACCCTGAGAAGCAGGACCAGGGCTTCCGGTACCTGTACCTCGATGACAAGGCCCTCGAGCGTTTCAAGGACGACGTCATCACCGAGGAGGTGTCCGAGGACGGTGAGAAGCGCCACAAAATTGTCACCATTATTGGCAACGAGGACGGTCTCGGTGTTGAGTGCTTGAGGGGCTCTGGTCTGATTGCCGGTGCGACCAGCCGGGCGTACAATGACATTTTCACGGTGACGCTTGTCACCTGCCGATCAGTTGGTAAGCTTGGATCTTCTTTTGAATCTTGTTGTAGGATGGAGGCTAACAACAGTAGGTATCGGGGCCTACCTTGTCCGTCTCGGACAGCGTGCAGTCCAGATCGAAGGGCAGCCCATCATCCTTACGGGTGCTCCGGCCCTCAACAACCTGCTGGGCCGCGAGGTCTACACATCCAACCTGCAGCTTGGCGGCACGCAAATCATGTACCGCAACGGTGTGTCGCACATGACGGCCAATGACGACTTTGCCGGCGTGTCGCGCATCGTCGAGTGGATGTCGTTTGTGCCCGAGAAGCGCAACGGCCCCGTGCCCGTCAGCCCAAGCGCGGACAACTGGGATCGCGACGTGGTCTACTGCCCGCCGCAGAAGCAGGCATATGACGTGCGGTGGATGATCTCCGGCAAGCACGACGACGACGGCAGCTTCCAGAGCGGCCTCTTCGACAAGGATTCATTTGTCGAGACGCTGGGCGGCTGGGCCCGCACCGTCGTCGTCGGTCGTGCGCGTCTGGGCGGCATCCCCATGGGTGTCATCGCCGTCGAGACGCGCAGCGTCGAGAACATCACACCGGCCGATCCTGCCAACCCCGACTCGATGGAGCAGGTGAGCAACGAGGCGGGCGGCGTGTGGTACCCCAACTCGGCGTTCAAGACGGCGCAGGCCATCAACGACTTCAACAACGGCGAGCAGCTGCCGCTGATGATTTTGGCCAACTGGAGAGGTTTCTCTGGTGGCCAGCGCGACATGTACAACGAGGTGCTCAAGTACGGCTCGTTCATCGTCGACGCCCTCGTCAAGTACGAGCAGCCCATCTTTGTGTACATCCCGCCCTTTGGCGAGCTGCGCGGTGGCTCGTGGGTCGTGGTGGACCCGACTATCAACCCGACGGCCATGGAGATGTATGCCGATGTTGAGGCGCGCGGTGGCGTGCTGGAGCCCGAGGGCATCATCGGCATCAAGTACCGCAAGGAGAAGCAGCTGGAGACGATGGCGCGCAACGACCCGACGTACGCCAGCCTGAGGAAGAAGCTGGAGAACGAGGATCTGGCGCCCGAGGAGGCGGCGGCGATCAAGAAGCAGATGGTGGCGCGGGAGAAGCAGCTGCTGCCCGTGTACGCGCAGATTGCGGTGCAGTTCGCGGACCTGCACGACCGCGCGGGCCGCATGAAGGCCAAGGGCACGATCCGGGAGGTGCTCGAGTGGAGCAACGCTCGCCGGTACTTTTACTGGCGCCTCCGCCGCAGACTCAACGAGGAGTACGTACTCAAGCGGATGGCGACGAGCGCGGTCTCCTCGGGTGCTGCGCAGACCGGGTCGGCCAAGGCGGGCGAGACGCGGGAGCGCAACCTGCAGCTGCTGGAGAGCTGGTCGGGCATCGTTGGCTGGTCGCAAAAGGACCGCGAGGTGGCCGAGTGGTACGAGCGCGAGCGCAAGACGATTGGGGACAAGGTGGAGGTGCTCAAGGCCGAGCAGCTGTCGGCGGAGCTGTCGGCGCTGGTGCGCGGACACAAGGAGGCGGGCTTCAAGGGCGTGCGCGAGGTGCTGAGGGTGATGCCCGTGGAGGAGCGGGAGGCCATCCTCAAGTACCTCAAGGAGTGAGGCAACCAAGACTGAGTGTGGGGGGTTCTCCGGTTTCGTTTGATGCCCTGTTTGTCACGCACGTATGTATACCTCATGGGAGACGAGTGTATGGATGGCGCCTGTGTTGTTATAGAGCATGGTCATGAGCAATGTCTCGATTGGTTTAGATTTTGCCCGCCGCGATATGCATGTGCGGGTTTAGTTTACAAGTGATGTACATGTGTGTGCGTGTGTGTCTTGCCTGTGAATCCAGACGACGACGCAGGGAGAGGGATGATGGCGGTTGGAGCAGTCGCTTTGGCCAGTGGTGCCTATTCTTGGTCGTGAAGCCGTCCCGCACATCCCGAGCACCTCTGGAACGAGCGCCACTCATTCTCCCTCCCCTTCCTGCCCCTCATCCTACACGTACTTGTCTGCTCGTCCTAGTCTTCTCGCACTCGTCGTCTATTCGTCTGCCCCCCCCTCATCCTACACGTCCCTATCTGCTCGTGCTCGCGATCGTCCTGGTCTTCCCCGCCCTCGTGCTCATGTGCTATTCATCCTCGTCAGGCACGACAGTGCGAATCTGCACGCCATGCCACTCCCTGACGCGGTCCCCCAGCGCGGCGTTGACCATGCGCTGCTGGCGGAGCAGCGTCTGGCCCCTAAAGGCGCGCGAGGCGACCTGTATGGCGTACATGCTGCCGCAGCCGCCGGACACGTCCTGGACGAGCACGAACGTGGGGTCGAGCGCGGCGGAGAGAACGGCGGCGATGGAGGCCTCGGCGGGGGTCATGGCGGGGAGGGGGTCTTCGGCGGGCGGCGGGCGGGATGACGGTTTCGCTGTGGTGCTGGAGGACGAGGAGCTGTAGGGGCGTGGTGTCGAAGCTGCTCTGGTGGTGGTGGTGGTGATGGTGGTGACGGCGGCGACTAGGAGGGGGGTGGTAGTGCGCCGAGACGCTATTGCCATTATCGTCGCCATAGAGGCGAATGTGTGAGAGGAGGTTTTTGAGAAGGCTCGCAGGGCGCCGCGCGGTTGTGCCAGCGCGGCGGCGGCACGGCGACAGGAGGAGCAGAGCATGGCTGGTGGGGGGTATTGTCGCACGGAAATGGGTTCCCCCTGATGGATTGACTTTTCGAGAAGGAGGGAGCGTGCTGAACGACCGCGATGGCCAATTGTTGGTGGTGGTGGTGGTGATAGTGATGACGGTGACGATGTTGATGGGATGACCTCGGTTAGGTAGGTGGACCAAGGAAAAATTGAGAATTATTCAGCAGCAGCAGCAGCGGCGGCGCAGTGGGGGCGGGCGGGTTCACTCGGCGCTGGAGTAGCAGCGGAGGCCGGCCAGGGCTCCGCTAGACGCTGTTTCGCCCGCCGCTCGCCGCCCGGGGCTGCTGCATGTCCGGCGCCGGTCGGGCGGCCAGGCGGGGGATTGGGGTTTTGATTTGCCGCCCCGGGCGTTCCGGACCCCCGGGGGGAGGAACGTGGCACGGCGATCGGGAGGACGCTCAAACATGGCGCCGGGCATGTTGCTGAGACGCCCTTTGCATGACGCGAGGGACCAGACAGCGCGCTAGAAGTGATAAACATAGCCCTGGTGGTGGATGATGCTCACTCAGACTGGGTTGGAGCGCGCGGCGTCAGCGGAGCGGCGTGTGTAGACGATCAATGTCATGTCATGTCCTTGCTTGCCTGTCATTGCGTCAGTCGCCACTGAGCGGTTGGCGGTATGGGACTTGGGAGCAATAAGTGATCTCTGCTCCTCATCGCGTAAGAGAGAACTGGACTACTAACTTAGTAGTCTGTCCAATGTATTGATGCGACTGTATGCACCTCACTCGCAGTACATGCACGTATCCATTGATCCGGGAATCCCCCATATGGCATGTTCGAAGAACTCCGAGGTCTGACATGAGGGTAAACAACAGTCTTGCTCGTCCATGTTCAGATATGTACATTTTCCCATCACGGAGGGCACACGCACATGATGATATGGTTCCTAGGCGCCAAGAAACCCCAACTACATAAGTTAGTGTGCGGAGAAACCGCCTCCAAGTACGGGGCCCGAAGCACGAAGCACGTAGTGCATGAGCCACCATGTATTTTGCCGGGCGGGACCGGTCTGGCCTTGAAGCCGTGTGGCAGCTGTGAGGTCCCTCCCTGTCGTTGGACTTGTGGAATACTACTTACGTCCGCGGCGTCAAACAAGCCATGTCTTCCGGCCCTCGTTACTAGAGGCCACTTACTAGAAGCCTTCGACCCGATCACTTTCGGCAGCAAAAGGCCCGCTTGGGTGCGTCGAACGTGCAGTCAATCAGCAGGCAACACTTATCTTAAGCGTTCCTCTCACGCGGACATCCATCCATGTCTCTCAGCGCCTGCTCATATTGCCCAGTTCGTGCTTGGCTCCGAGCAGCACAGCGAAGCACTGTGGACTCCCATTCCGACCATGTACCTACCTACTCAACCCAATAAAGGTCATCAGGCGAGAGAGAGACGTCCCCTCGCGGCAGGAGCTACAAGCCAAGACCCGGGGAGGGGAGGTGACTTGTTGCTCGCTTTCGTATCCCACCTGACCTTGACCGACTCGATGGCTGGCCGTCCCCGTTGGTCGTCAAGGACAGGCGCCAACGAAGCTCAAGACGGTGCCTCTGTTGGACAACGACGACAACGTTTACGCATTAGTACACAGTAAGCAACCTCTCGTGCAGGTCGGTTAATAACGTCTGTACTTTGTACTACATACACGGGCGGCGCAACACCAACGACATGAAGGAAGTCCCCCACCCTATCGTGAAAAGAGGAGCAGAATTAGGAGGAGCACATGAGTTCCTCACCGGCGCGCTACAGCGGGACATTGTAGCAGCCCGCCGCGGGTTGCTGCCCGGCGCCGTCAACAGCAGCTGATCCAAGCAAATGCGCACTCCCGTACGTATGAATGAGATTGTCGCAATGATGGCGGTTGCATTAGTAATACGGAAGAATACAGTACGGCATCGCCAGTACGACTGTACCGCAGAGACTGGGAAATCGACTCCGCAAGCGAGAGTGCATCTGTCCCGTGCCTGATGATCCCTCGCGGGGCAGGCCGAATGCAACTGCACTGTAGCATCGAGTCTTGTGCCGCTATCAAGTGCCCCCCCCACCGTCTCTGTCAATCCCATGTAGGTATGCATTCCGCCCGGTGCAACCAAGTTAAGCTTGTCTACCAAGTACGTAGTATCATGCGCGTCGGGTGGCGGTATACATGGGCCGGGTTCAGGTACACGGACAGACAGGACGGATGGTATCTATCGGCCTCTGCCGAGAGTGAGCGACGACGTGCTAGAGGTCGTCCCTCCCTCGCAACCCATCTCTGCCTCTCGATCTAAAGACTACTTTTTTTTTTAAAAAAAAAAAAAGTGCCTATTATGTATGGGCTGGGGGCCGGTAGGCACACGGGGCGTTGCTGGATATCATCACGGGCACGGGGAAGCCAAGCCGGGCGAGCACAGGACTTGCCATCAGACATGCCCATTGAGGTCGACGGGAGGAGGTCATCACATCACTCACGCACCAAGCGCCAAGACGAGGGCCAAACTGAGATGCCAAATCTGGGGAAAGGCTGAGTGACTGTCGCATGTCAGGGGGGGTTCCATTCGTTTCCTCGGCAGGCCCAGGGGCCGGGAGGAGCAGGAAGGAGACACGACGGCCAGATCGGTTGGCGCCTGGCCCTCCCTCATGGCCTCAATATGGCGATTCTGCGCTACAGAAGTACCTCATCAGTCAGTCAGTCAGTCAGTCGAGCAGGGCAGCAGGCTCGAAAGAGAGTCCAGGCCTCAACTGTGGGGGAGGTTGCGCTTTGTCGAGCTAACTATACTAGATTCTAGCACGTTTCTGTAACAGCACGTCGCCTCGTTGTTAGGTGAGGCTCTGTGCGTACTGATTGCATGGGCGATATAGGCGCCGTCGTCAGTCGCACGGAGCATGGCGCAATCGACGGGCAAGCAAGCAAATGGCTGCGCGATGTTGTAGAGACTGGAGACACAGGCGGGAGAAGCCACGCTGCTCATCTCGCCTCCCCTCAACCGAAATCACAGTCCCAAGCGGCGCACCAGATGGATGCGGGCCGAAGACCATCGCGTTACATTGGAAGCAACATGAACGCCACCAATGACGGACCGGTCGAAATGGCTGACGGGCTCGACTCCCCATGATGTTGTCAGAAACAACATAACGACAACGGTAACAGCAAGAGAAGAAGAGGCAGCCGGAGCAGACGGGCAAAAGGTCCCCCCCAAAAAGGTCATATTTTCGCAGCAGCAGAGGCTCGACTGGACGAGCCGGGTCTACATGCAGGCAATAGTTCGCCATCATTGATGCAGTGATGCCAGACACTGAAAGCTCCTGCTGTTTCTGGCCCGCGGCGCCAACTCCACGCACAACTTGACGAACATCTGAACCACATGGACAGAACAGGGGGGCCGACACGGCTGGGAGCCGCCTCGCGAGCGTGCGGTCGAGGTGCAGCTGGTGGGAGAGAGAGGCCTGGAACTGCCGCTGCGGGCGGCGGCGCCACGCTTGACAGGGGGGGATGAGTGCAGCGTTTAGCTTCTACCTTACTAAACGAGGCAAGGAGCCGCGATTTTGTATCGCGGGGGGGCAGGGTGTTGGGTGGAGAGGGGGGGAGTTGGTCAGGGGTGGCGGAGGCGGGCGGCAGGGGTGAAGTGCTGAAATGATGATGCCGGTGCGGTTCCCCGGCTGTGAGTTGTGAGCCGCCGTAACAAGCTCATCGTCTTGGGTTCTTCTTCGCCGCCCGCCGCGCGGAGGTTCTGTTTTCTGCGGCGCCTGGCGATGTTCTCTTCGTGATGGTGGTGGTGACTGGTGACAACGGTGGGATCAATGGTACGCTGCAATCCGTCGTGAGCACAGGGTCGACCTGAATCGCGGGGGCCAGGGAGCTCTGTACTTTATCATGATGGTGGTGAGGATGGATGGTGATGATGATGATGTGCTGCTGCTACTGCTGCTGCTGCTGCATGTTGTTCTAGCGGCTCTTGCAGTTTGACGCAAACGACGCTGCAGAGACGAGACACGGGCGGGCGATTGTGTTCTGATCTCTCAAGACATACATGAATATGAACATGAACAACAACACACTCTTCTTGTCGCTCGGGCGTACTGTATAAAGTACAGTAGAGTACCTGCTGTACTTGTCGTATACTTTGTCCAGCAAGTGCATAACATACTTCGTACTCACTCGGGGGACAGCCGGCACCATCCAGATAAGAGTCCCGCCCTGTGGATCTTGGCCCAAGAAAGTGATGGAGCGACCGGCACTGACTGCTGCGTCCCCACACGAGCGCACGCATCTGTGCGCCAAATCGGACCGCACTTGCAGAGGGAGAGAGAGAGAGAGGCACAGCACTGCCGGGAACCGACAACGGGCTACGATCTGATCCGTATGCCGTCTTCGTCTTTGTAGAAGGGGCAAGAAAGAAAAGAAATCGGGGCGCTGCTATGGCATCGACAGTAAGCCGTACGATACGAGAACGCATGGACGACGAACGAACCAACGGGACTGAACTGGGCGGTCAGTCATGTTCGACGTGTAACTGTAACTAGGTGGCGTCCGAGACACCGGCGGCGCCTTGTCCAACAAATAAACACACACACACACACACGGGGATCGGGGGTTGGGAGCACAAGCAGCACAAGAAGCGGCCGTCCGAGGTCTGTCTGTCTTTTTTCTCTCTACGAAGTAACTGTGCCAACTGAGGGGCATTTCCCCCGCACGCACCAGTCCAGCCACAGACAGGAACAAAGTTCCTCTTTCTCCAACTCGCGCGTGCGCACATCACTCATCATCAGCATCAACAACATGGAGGGATGGATAGACGATTGGATCGGTCCAACTCCCACCTTCCTGCAGTAAACAACCACCAGGGCCAGCGGGCGGCGGGTCTAGCACTCATCCCCTCCTCCTCCTCCTCCTCCTCCTCCTCCTCCACCTCATCAGGCACCTGCAGCGCGGACCCCTGGCCCCTTTCCAGATGCAGCAGGTGAGCGGCGCCTGAGCCGTCGTTCGTCGTTCGTTCGCGGAACCCCCCCCCCCCTCCCCATCTTTTTCTCTGTCCCTCTCTGTCCCTCCCTCCCTCCCAACGGCCGGCCCGCCGAGGGCCCCCAGAACTCTCCAACAACGCGCGCGAGACGGGAAGCTCGAACAGAACGGACGGGGCCATGGCCAATGGACGGCGTGCTTGGCACAGCAAGGGCCGTGTTAGTTACAACTTACGACTGGCCTTTTTGCCAACGACATTGGGCTGCTCGTTGTGTCTGGTCCCTCATCATCACCACACCTGTACTACCTCGTACTACAGTACTTACGGCTACTTCGCACCTACTATTACTACCGTCTAACTATCGCATTCGCTCTAACGGGCTGGGAAACAACCTATCTACCTGCCCGGACGGGCGCAAGCGTTGCATCGCCCCCCCCCGGGTCAAAGAGACAAGAGCCCCTCCGAGGCACGAGGCGAGATCGAAGCGGGACTCGAACGCGGCCCAGGCCAGGCACCACCACCACCCCCCCGCCGCCGCGAGGAGAATGAGCGAGGTCGTTCTGGCCATGATAGTAGGTAGTACTGGATGTACGAAGTACATGGGCGGCTCTCTTGCACCCGGCCCTGCAGGCTCCGGGAGCCGGCCCCTCCCTCGCCCGCAATGGGCTCACGCACTGCAACGCAACCCTCCTGCTCTTGTCAGTCGTGCTCTCCCCTTCTTCCACGCGCAGCAGCAGCAGCAGTCGTGGACCCTTGAGGGCCCCACGGACCTCCAACCCCCGGCCGCCGCCGGCGCAAACGCACCGACCAGGGGTGGGATGGGGATGCGATGTCTCTGATCCGGTGGCGGTGGTGAGGGTGGTGGTGGTGTTGTTGCTTCCTTCCTTGCTTGCTTCTGTTGACGAACAGAAGCCCGCCCGCCCACGCGGCGAAGATGCGCCAATGCAGCGACTCTGTCATGGGGGGAGGGTACTTTGTACAGACACCACCACCATGTTAGTAGTAACAGTAGCTGTAAGAGAGAGAGAGAGCGTTGGCCGTGTGTATATGAGGCGGCAGGTAGCCCATCACCATCATGAGGGCCCCCCCCCCTTTCGCTCTCGACTCCTTGCTTGCCTTCTCCCCTTAGACGTTTCTCACACCATAGTCACCTCGTCCATTCGCTCGTTGCGAGGGCCCGTGAGGGAAGACTGAAGGACAACAGCGGTCCCACGTCCGTCCGTCGTGAGCAGCAGCAGCAGCAGCCATCATGGTGCGCTCATCGCTGCTCGTCTCGCTCGCGGCGGCGATGACGGCCACCACCGTCGTCGCCACCACCGCGGCGAGCAACATTCTCCCCGGCGGCTTCATTGTCGAGTTTGAGCCCAACAAGGCATGTTCATGTTTCCCCCCTTGACTCTCAACATATCTCTCTCCCGGGAGTATAGATAGAGCTGGTAGCTGACCGTCCGCGATATCGTCCCAAACAGGACATCAACGCCGCCGCCGCCGCCGTGGAAAAGGAGGGCAAGACGCGCATGAAGCTCGACTTTGAGCTCTTCAAGGGCGTGTCCGTCCAGCTGCACGACCCGAAAAGGGCCGACGAAAAGGTGGCCAAGCTCGCCGCCCTGCCCGCCGTCAAGGCCGTGTACCCGTTGCGCCTGTACCCCATGCCCAACCCGCGCGTCGAGTGGGTGGGCAAGGATCCCGAGAAGCACTTTGCCGACGTCAAGCGCCGTGCCGCCAATGCGGGCAACGACACGGTCGGCGACGACAGCACGTACGCGCCGCATGTCATGACGCAGGTCGACAAGCTGCGCAAGGAGGGCTACACAGGCAAGGGCGTGACCATTGCCGTGATTGACACTGGTGTAAGTCCGGTCACTGTTGGGCCTCGAGATATCCAACCCTTTCCCCTGAATATGCTCCCCCTTTTCGCCCCCCCCCCCCTTTTCCCACAAGTTGGCTCGAGAAACTCATATCCCTACAACAATGGAAATTGTCGTGCTGACAACCCGCAGGTCGACTACAAGCATCCCGTCCTCGGCGGCTGCCTCGGCAGCGGCTGCCTCGTCACCAAGGGCTACGACCTCGTCGGCGACGCCTACAACGGCTACAACACGCCCGTCCCGGACCCGGACCCCATGGACTGCGGCGGCCACGGCTCCCACGTCGCGGGCATCATCGCCGCGCGGCCCAACAAGCTGGGCTTCACCGGCGCCGCCCCCGACGTCTCCCTGCACGCCTACAAGGTCTTTGGCTGCACCGGCGAGGTCTCCAACGACGTGCTCATCGCCGCCTACAACCAGGCGTACCAGGACGGCGCCAACATCATCACCGCCTCCATCGGCGGCGCCAGCGGCTGGTCCGAGGACCCCTGGGCCGTCGCCGTCCAGCGCATCGTCGAGAAGGGCGTGCCCTGCACCGTCTCGGCCGGCAACGACGGCGACCACGGCATGTTCTACGCCAGCGGCGCCTCGGACGGCAAGGGCGTCACGTCCATTGCCTCCTTCGACAACGCCGAGACGCCCATCCTCCTCTCCACCGTCAAGTACTCGGTCGACGGCGGCGACGATGTCCCCTTTGGCTATGTCCCCGGCGAGCCCGCCGCGTGGAAGGGCGTGTCCCTGGAGGCGTACGCCACGTCCCTGGACCCCAACATCAAGAACGACGGCTGCGATCCCCTCCCCGACAGCACCCCTGACCTCAGCAACAAGATTGTCCTCATCCGCCGCGGGACCTGCTACTTTACCGACAAGGCGACCAACGCCGCCGCCAAGGGCGCCAAGTACATCCTCATCCTCAACAACGTCGGCGGCGCCGGCGGCATCGACGTCCGGGAGGTCAAGAGCATCGTCGGCAGCGGCATGGTGCTCAAGACGATGGGCGACACGTGGATCGAGGCCATCAAGGCCGGCAAGAAGGTGACCATCAAGATGGCCAACAGCGAGGACACGGAAGCCTTCCTCACCCTCGTCGCCAACAACGTCACCGGCGGCGCCCTCAGCACCTACACGTCCTGGGGCCCGACCTGGGAGATGGACCTGAAGCCTCAGTTCGGCACCCCCGGCGGCAGCATCCTGTCCACCTGGCCCACCAAGAATGGCGGCTACGCCGTCCTCTCCGGCACCTCCATGGCCTGCCCCCTCGCCGCCGGCATCGTCGCCCTCATCGGCCAGGTCCGCGGGACGTTTGACCCCGCCACCATTGAGCAGCTGCTCTCCGGCAACGCCAACCCGCAGTTCATCAACGACGGGAGCATGTTCTACCCCATCCTGGCCCCCACGGCCCAGCAGGGCGGCGGCCTCATCCAGGCTTGGGACGCCGCGCACGCCACCATGGTCATCGAGCCCTCGGGCCTCGCCTACAACGACACCGACCACTTCAACAAGGAGCTCACCTTCAAGATCCAGAACATTGGCAAGAAGGAGGTCACCTACAAGCTGTCCAACGTCCCCGCCATCACCATGTACACGCTGGCCAAGGGCAAGATTTACCCCAGCCGGTTCCCCAACGAAATCATCCAGGCCCCCGCCACCCTGAAGTTCAACAAGGACTCGGTGACGGTCGCTCCCGGCAGAGTGGCCACCATCCACGTCGAGGCCACGCCTCCGTCCGGCCTCGACGCCAAGCGCCTGCCCGTCTGGGGAGGCTGGGTCGCCGTCAACGGCAGCGACGGCTCCTCGCAGTCCATCCCCTACCAGGGTCTCTCCGGGTCTCTCCACGACGCAGACCAGCTCGGCGAGGACGACGTCTGGATCACTAAATCCAATGACAAGAACTTGAACGCCGTCAACCCCAACACCACGTTCGTCATCCCCGCCCCGGGCAACGCCAACGGGGACACGGTCCTCCCCGCTCTGGCCGTCAACCTGGCGCTCGGCTCCCTCCTCATGCGCGCCGACATCGTCCCCCTGACCACTTGCCCTCCCAAGAACCTCACCAAAGAGGTCTTGGGCCTCAAGACCATCGGCCAGCCCAACGGCTTCCCCATGCCGTGGAACACTCGCGGCGCCGGAAAGTACGCATGGGACGGCCAGCTGGATTCGGGCAACTATGCGCCTCCGGGCAAGTACAAGTTTGTCGTCCGCGCGCTCAAGATCTTTGGCGACGCGACCAAGGAGTCAGAGTACGACGTAAGCTCGTCGCCGGGCTTTTACATCAAGTACCAGTAGGTGCCAAGACATGAATGAAGTGGCTAGAAAAGGGAGGGGGGCGGGGCGTATATACAGGTACAGCCGCAGAGGAGATGTAAAGGGGGGGTATAAGGTCTCACTTGCGTGTAGATATTTTGGTTGACCACGGCACATTCGGGCCGGTTGAGTGCGAGTAGACTCAATAGTCTATGAGAGAACGTGCGATCAGACTTCTCAATACCGCGATTGCCAGATTAAAGCTTTTTTATCAAATCCCTAAACATTGGATATAGCGTCTCGCAGTATCTGAACAATTTCTGACCTGGTGTCTTCATCCTGGATGGCCTTCGATCTTAAGGTTCTACGAACCAAGTATGACAGCCATTTCGATTTATTTTCCCAGCAGCTGAGCAGAAGTTTGATCAGCTGTACGCAGCCCCTGTCGCATGCCGCAAATATTGTTTGCACGTTGACCGGAGCCCCGTGGTTCAAAAGCAACTCGGCTAAAGCCGTATGCCCTGCTTCGCACGCCAAGAAGAGTGATCTTGACTCTTCTACACCTCCCTCTGTATCAACCGCGAATCCGGCATCCAGTAAAAGCCTCACAACCTCGTCTTGCCCCATGATGCAGGCTGCATTGAGGGCTGTCTTGAACCATTTTGGATCCTTGCCAAGGCCGATCATCGCTCTCACTCTATCCACATCTCCATCAAGTGAGAAACCTGCGAGTACCGACCCGAACAGCCCATCGTATGCGATACCCTCATCGTCAGCCCTTAACATGGTACGTACTGTCTTCTTGTCTTCGCTGAGAATAGCGGCAAAGAGGTCCATGTTGTTTATTCCGGGAGGAAATACTTGGGCACCCTTTGACAGTAACAGTTGAATACTACCAATGCCCCCGCTAAGTATCGCTAGCTCTAGAATAGCTGGGTATTGTCCGCCGCCACAAGGGTCCGCGCCTGAGTGGAGTAGCAACTCCACTACATGCACCAGAGAACGACGGGAACTGTACCTCACCAACTTGCTCTTGTTGAATAACTCATGGAGGAATTGACAGGCGGATCCTAGCGCCGTTCCAAAGGGACCTCCCCGGGCGTTGACATCCGCGCCTCGCTCTATAAGCAACTTGATGACATCCAGCCGATGAGCCCAGGAGGCAACCATGAGAGCAGTGCCGAATTCATGGTGGTTGGCATTAACGGCAGCTTTATGGCTTAAAAGTAGTGCGACGACGTCGAGACCGCCACTCAGAGAAGCAGCCGCCAATGCTGATCCATAGGTAGCGTCTGGCTCGTTGACGTCGGTGCCTCTGCTGAGCAGGTGTCTCACACATCGACCACCGCCACCCCGTGAGGCTGCTGCTGCTGCCAAGGGCGTAATGGCTTGTCCTTCACGCTTCAGCAGAGCGCCATGATCCAGTAAATACTTCACTTGCTCCGTCCGGCCGGCACCTGCGGCCGCTGCGAGGGGAGTTTCGCCATCGTATTGCGTTTGGAAGTGAAATTTGGTCTCGTAACAGGCCATTGCGTTGATGTCGGCACCTCTCTCCAGAAGCAGTTCAACTGTTGATACGTCGCCGTGTATTGCCGCCACCCTGAGAACTTCATTTAAGATTCCACTTTCAATCATTTTGGTGCTAGACAAGTCATCGAGTATACAAGGCAAGATGTCGTCCAGTCCATGCATCGCCGTCCATACTAAGGTGCAATATTCGAGGTCTGAAGGTTTGCAGATTGGCGTCTCAAGGCCGGGAAGCTTCGTAAAGGCATGCTCCGTCTTTAAAAGGCGGACGAAGAGAGCTCTGGCAAGTGAGCGGTCTCCTACGTCACTCACGCGTTTGTAGTGATCGACACACTGGCGAGCTAAAAACGGCGGATCCGTTGAAGAGCCGAACCACATAGAGGCACGGCTGGCGGGATCCAAAGACTCCAGGAGTAGTTTCAGGCCAACCGTAGCCAGCTCAGCGTACCCTCGGCTTTTGCAAATTTGAAACGGTTTCGCGCGGTCATCCCAAGACCCGATTTCGTTAGATTCGAGATATTCCTGCACCGAGAAATGTGCGATGCGGAGACCCTTGCCAGAAGATGTATCACATGTCTCGATGAACTCGGGGCAAATCGACAGAATATCGGTTTCTTGAAGTAAGTCGTCTGGATCGAATACTGCTTCGTCTCGTATCTCCACAGCAACGGCATAAATTACTTCGTCGATCGTCAATTCTTCCGTTGAGCAGCAAAGAATTGTCAAAACGCGTCTAGCATGCTCGGCTCGGGATTTGGGGATGCCTGCTAGCACCCGCTCGTATGTCTCGCTCAATGACGAAGGCAAAGCCTCCAAGGCCATCCTCAATTGCTTTGGGGATGTGAGACAGTTTTCGAGTGCATCCAATTGACATTTTACCCAACGGAAACTATAAGGTGGTACAAATTAGCGACCCTGGTTGACGCACAGCATCAAAGGTACCCGTAAGGTACCCCTTGTTCTCTGTAGGTGAACTTACACGCCTCCAGCACGACCGGTCAGCTGAGCCAGTATCAAATCGCGGTGCGCTGCAAATTTTTGCAGACGCGGTCTCTCCTTCAATTGTGTGACAATAAAGCTTTCAATATCCTTGTTGAGCTTACCACCCGTCAAGGCGACAACCTGAGAGTCTACGGGCTCGAGAGCCTCTTCAATGTCGGAAACGCCGCGACTGGTCGTACACATGTGCAGGCCTCGTTCATCCCATCCTCGCATACCCGCAATCGTCTGGAGCACATCGTCACGTGTGCTGCGGTCATCACAAGGACTCTCGTCGAGTGCATCCAAAAAGAGATACACGTGATCGAACAGTCGGACAAGTTGACGTAGGCAGTCCATCAAGGCTTCGTCCGGTGGCGATTCGAATAAATACTTCTGATGAAGCGTCTCGAGGGGCGAGTGGCAACCCTGGTATTGTGCTGAGAGCTGGAGGACCAGAGAGCGGAGCATGCCCGAGGCTGTTTGTTTGCTGGCATCATCAAAGCGGAAGAAGAAGAATGCTAAGCCGACACGAGGACTGGACCGGCGATGCCGGTAAGAGTGTTGGATCGCGGTGCAGCATAGGAAAGATTTCCCTGTTCCCACAAAGCCTTTCAGCCATATGAAGGAGTTGGGTGCAGTCAACCAATTGTCGAAATTGGACCCTTTTGCCACAAGCCAGAGGCCTGTCCTGACCTGTTTCTTCCTACAAATCTCGTGGAACAAGCTTGTCGGGTCCGGAGCCTTCAGCCAGGCACTGAGGGCGTGCGAAAGCCCGGTATGCCTGACTAGACCGAGGACAGACTTGATGTCCTGCAAGTCGTCTCGAGTGTCGGAGGAAAATTGCTGCTGGAGAAGGTCCAAGGCTGAGGAAAGGTTGGATTTGACTCTTTCGATGTCGCCATGGAGCTTCTGAAGAGTAGTTTCTTCGAAGGGAAAGGCAAGACGCCTAGCACCGGATATTGTCTTTGTCCAGATGCCAGGATTGGTCGTTTTCTGGAATTTGTCAAACTGTTGAAGGCGGTCCTGTAGATCGTCTACGGATTGCTCGCACTTGTCTATGCGGGCCTCAACTGCGCGAATCAGGGTATGCTCGTCGTGACGAAATTTACGAGGGACAAGGTGTTGCTGCAGGGCCTGGAGAGTCGTGACGAGAGCACCCAGGTCGCCCGCAACACTCTTGATGCTCTCATCTTGATCCGAGTAAGCTTTGTAGAATGTAGCTAGTCGAGTCGACACATCGAGGGTCAGGGAGATGAAGCCGGCGACAGCGGCGGATATGGACAGCGGATCCATAGTGACGGCAGAGTCGCTCGATTGTGTATTTTTTTTTTCCGATCAGCTCGCACAAGCCGACGTCCTCGTCCATGATACTTATGGTTCTCATGGAAGTCCTTGGGTGATCAAGCTGCGGCGGGGCCCTGCCGTGTAAAGCACTCTTGTCTCCCAGTGGCTCAGCTGTGCGGCTGTGCTTGCATGTCAGCCGTGGTAGGAGCGTGCAATACGCGCCGTGATACAAGCCGCCAATGCATCATTGCAGCGTGTGTAGTACAAACTACACCAATAGGAACAGGGCCATGATATGTGCAGTGTTCCGGTGAGGCGATGGACGCAGCACGAAGAAGAGGGGGCGAGAGAACAACAGCATGGAGGAGGGGACCGGACCACAACCAGACGTCGCATGTATACCTAGGACGAAGTTCGTATGTGGGCTCTCTATTACGGCACGATCAATTGGCGCAGGATTGAGACGTCTGCAAAGACTGTAGATTGACGAGGACTTTAAAGCTAAGGAGGAAAAAATAAGAGACTGCGCTATATGCGCTGCCGCGGGTTGAAAACCCTATATAGGTTACGTGCGGTTAGTAGGCACGTGCCGACATATATAACACGATCCGTTATATCACCCCCCCGTAAGACGCCGGCGCATGCCCTCTCGTGAAAATAACCTCCTTCCTTCCGTACCTCTTCTACCTTACCTAGGGTCATTAATACCCTCCGCTACCGCCGGCCTTAAGATACCGGTTAATGCCGGCTTGTTATCGTCTAGCCTATTTAGTAGCTCCTCGTAGCGTGCCTATACTTATAGCTAGTCTTCTAGGTATCTCGGTAGTCCCGGCGCTCTAGGGTACCGTTCGTAATAGTTACGTAATAGCTCTAGCGTATCCTTAAAATTACTAGCTAGGCGCTATTTAGACTCGCGGTCTCCTACCTATCTGACCTTATAATATAGGTCCCTAGCGTCGTCTAATACCGTGCCTAATATTCTATCTACTTCGGCGGGCTTCTCGCCGATAACCTCTAGCGGCTAGTCCTCGTTAGTTTATCTAGGTAGTAGATTAGTATATGCCTTCTATAGTTTCGACGGGTAGAAGCGTCTATATACCTTAAATATAGGTAGTAAGTCTAGCTCGAATAAGCCCCCGGCTTTTCTTACGATCTTATATAGCCCGGCTAGTAGGAAGTTAAGCTTCTCTATAGGTCTATCGGACCTCTACTAGCGATAGTCTATAAAGACCTAGTCTCTTATGCCGAAGTCGGGTTCTCGGCGTTTCTTATTAGCTTACTTACGCTATCTCTCTTAGGTAGCCATTATCCCGGTCCGGGCTACTTCCTAGGCTTTCTATATTTTATCGACTAGTACTTAGGCTACTTTACGCGTTAGTTAGCTACGTATACTATTAAAATCTATAGTGCGTTTACGCTAGTCCTAGCTAGTATACGGTTCGTACCTAGTTTCTACCTTAAATAGCGATATGCCGATAGAGTCCTATAGTAGGCTAGCCTATATTAAGTCTAATAGCGGCAAGAAGTTAAACTAGTCGTCTATAGCGTAGCTTATTAATAGTTATAGGCGCTACGTTAGGTATTAGTTTATAATTTCTATCTATCCGTCTGTCTAGGGGTACTATATTGACGATAGCTATATCTATATGCCTAGTATTATATAGAACTCATTCTAGAAGTTAGAGATAAACTAAAGGCTACGGTCGGAGGTTAGCGTCTCGGGGATCCCTATATATAGCAGTATATACTTAATAAATAGCCAGGCCGCCCCCTCGGCCGTTACTATCTTATAGTAAGGTATAATATAAGACCGCTTAAAAAGCCGATCTATTACTACGAATACTATATCGTACCTATACTTATCTTTCGGCAGTAATATAAAATCTATAGTAAAGTGCTATCTAGGCCTAGCGGGCACCGGTAACGGCCTTAGCAATCTAGGTATCTTATCTCTCGGCGCGTAGCTCCGTCTATATAGATAGTAGTTAACTAGGTATTAAGCTATATCGGTATATATCCTAGGCTACTAGTAATGCTTACGTAATAATAATAGAGTCTTATTGCGGCTGGGGTATATTATAGCCTTCTATATATATACTTTTTTAATTAATCGGGTATATATATTATTATCGTTTAGTATTACTAAGCGCTTATCTTTAAGGAGCTAGCTATTAACTTCCTCGAATCCGTCTATATTAGTCTTCTACTACTATTATTTTAGTAGTCCGTCCTAGCGGGCGTTAGCTTTTATTACCTTCTTTAATAGCTAAGCGCCCTAAGGCAATCGGTCTAGGTCTGCCTCTATAGCCTATAGTTCCGGGGCTAACTAGCTAGCGGGCAGTAACGTAAGTTCGCGGTCTGCCTTCTGCCTTTCCTTTTATATATTGAGGTCGTCGCGTTATATTAGGGCGTTAGCAGCCGCGTTCTCGGCGCTAGATCGGTACTATATATAAAAGTAAAAGGGGGCTAGCTCGTCGCTCTAGCGCGCTTATCTAGTAGTTAGCGTCCTCTTAGTCATAAAGTATTCTAACGCCTTATAGTCTGTATATACTAGAATAGGTATCTATTATACGCTAAGTAACTCGCCCTTTTATTCTATAAACGCCTAGAAAATAGCTAGTATCTCTTTATCGTAGATACTATAGTTGCCTTTAGCGGACGATATAGTATAAGAATAGAAAGTAATAGGGTATTACCTATCGTTATATAGCTATAATATTACCCCTATTATTACTCTATCGGAGGCGTCTATCTTAAGCTAGGTCTTTAATCTTAAGTCGTAGCGCTTAAGTACTAGCGCCGATACTAATAGTTACTTAATCTTCTAGAAGGCCTCTTTATATATAGCGTCGAATATAAATGCTACGTTCTTTTTTAGAAGGTTATATAATAGCTTAGCTACCCGACTAAATACTTCGATAAACCTTCTATAAAAGTTATAGAACTTAATAAAAGAGTAGATATCGCGGACCTTCTTCGGGACGGTCTATTCTACTATAACCTTAATCTTATCGGGGTCTATAGCGATACCGTTAGTTAATATAATAAATCCTAGGAACTTAACGCTCTTTACGTAAAACTTATACTTCCGAATATCGGCCTAGAGCCCGGCGTTAATTAGTCGCTATAGTACTTACTATATATATAGTTCGTACTCTACTAGCGACGTAGAGAAGATTAGGATATTATCTATATAGGCTATATAAATAACGTCTAGTAAGTCCTATAGTACGTAGTTTATATAGCGTTAGTATAAAGCCGGCCCTCTATTAAGCCCGAATAGTAATACCTTATATTTATAAGAGCTATAGCGAGTGTAGAACGTTATAAGTTCCTCTAACTCCTCGTCTATACGTATCTAATTAAACGCCTATCGAATATCTAGCTTAATAAAGATAACGGCCTATACTAGTAGCGTTATAGTTTCTTATATTAACGGGAGGGGGTATTAGTCCCGCTATATAATAGCGTTAAGCTTCCTATAGTCTATATAGAACCGAAGCGTACTATCTTTCTTCTTAACGAATAGGACGGGAGCGGTATATAGTATGCCGCTAGGCTCGATAAAGCCCTTCGCTAGGTTATCCGCTAGGTATGCCCTTATAGCTTCTAGCTCCGGTAGGGACTAGCTATAGAGTAATATATACTTTAGGAGGCTCTTATCGTCTATAAGCTTAATAGCGTAGTCGAACCCTAATCGGTATGGCGGTAGCTTATCTATAGCTATCTTAGAGAAAGCTACCTTTAGATACTTATAGAACGATAGTAGCTTCTCGTCTACTAGCTTATAGAGTTCGTTAGAGTCTTTTAGTAATTCCTCGGGCTTATTGGCCTTAGCGCTCTTTATAGTAGCTATAATAGTATCTAGTTCTAGGATAGTAATGCTACCTACTTAATAGTCCTTCTTCTTACTATGCCTCTTAAACGGCATAGCGCTAATAAACGCTATCTAGATAGGCGCTAGCTTGCCCTTAACTTAGGGCTACGTTAGTAGTCTCTTTTATAAGTCCCTTAGGCGGTATACCTTAACTCCCTTTGGCGGTTTCCCCTTATTAAGTTGCTTTTAGTATATCTCGCGCTTTATAGGGTCTAGTAGTATATTATACTTTTCTATCTATCGTAGGCCTAATATAATATCGTAATCGCTAAGGTCGAGCTCGATTATCGGGTACTATCGTTCGTAATACTTATTAAAGATAAGGTTCGGCGTCTATAGGTATATAGCTATATATTCGAGTCGTCCGTCGAAGCCTATAATAGGCACTTCTTCTTCTAGGTCTTTTACTAATACCTTTAGGTACCTTCTTAATACGTTACTTAACTTATAGTTTATAAAGATATATCCGCCTACTCTAGTATTAACGAGGGCCTTTATCGCTATATTAGTACTATTAATCTCTAAGGTATAGTCTACCTTAAACTACGGACCTCTTAGTAGCTTACTTAAGTCGATTAAGGCTATTAAGGATCTTAACGCCTCGTATACCTCGCCTAAGGGGGAGACTTCCCTTAGGCTACCTAGTTTTCTAACTTAGAGTCGCTATTAGAGTTATCTGCTGTAATATCGTCGTTATTATTATCTATAACCTTATCTATAGCGGCTACCTATGCCTTCTTAGGGCAGTCTTTAGCGATATATCCCTTAGTCTAGTAGTTATAATAGGTACGTTAGGTCGGTAGTATTAGGGCTAGCCGATAGCTACCGCGGTTCTCGACCTTAAAGCTACTATCCCTATTATCTAAGGAGTTAATAGTCTTTTTACTCTTATCGCTATAGTCGTTAGCCCTACCCGAGGTATTAGTAGTCGAGCGTCTACCGCCGTCTTTATTACTACTACTACTTAGGGTATTATTACCCTAGCTTTAGGCATCTTAATGGCGGAAAACCTAGTCTACGGCGAGCGCGGCTTAGACGAATTATTCTAGGCTTACGTTAGGGTCTATATTATTACGAACTAGCTATTATTAATATCTAATAGGTAGCTTACGGTAGAACTCTTCCTTAAGGAAGGTAGGAGGTAGGCGCCTAACTTATACGTACTTATAGAAGGCGGTGCGAAACTCCTATATAGTTATCTATTTCGTTATTTATAGCTTCTAGAACTTCTCCCTAGCTTTTACTTCCTTATTTAAATCTATATAGATAGCGTTGAGGTATTTTAGCGCCTTCGTTACGCTATTAAGAGTCTAGGCGCTACCTATATTACGCTAGGAGTCGAGATATCGGCGCGCATTACCTTTAGTGCGGCTTATAAAGTATACTACCTTACTTCTATCGGAGAAGTAGTAATCGACGTTAGCCTCGAGCTTATCGAGTATAGAGCTACGCTATGTCTCGTAAGTAGGTTCTTTACTATCGTAAAGGCAGTCGGGATCTAGGAACTTAGGTATATAGTTATATATAAGCGCGCCGGACTCTAAGGTAATAATATTAAGTATAGTCTCCCGCGATAGGCCGGCGATAGCCTCTACTACCTTTAATACCTTAACTAGCTAGTCTAAGGTATCGTTTTTTTCGTATATTAGGGTAGCGTAGTCCTTTTAATACTACTTTAGCTATGCCTCTAGCTATGCCTTATCTTCCCGGAGGTAGACGATATTAGTGCTTTTACTAAGGTATTCTCCTTCCTAGAGTTTAATATATAGCTCTTAATAGGACTCGATAAGTATTTTAATATTATCGTTAGTATCCTTAATGCCTTCGTAGAGGTCCTATACCGTATAGCGGAGGACCTCTCTCTAGATAGCCTAGGTCTTTACGATATCCCTTAAGAGGTTAGGGGTCTCTAAGGCTAGGTAGGCGATCTAGGCCGTAGTTACTGAGTACTCCTCCTTACCGTTATAGAATACTACCCTTATATTACTAGCGTAATTCCTCTCGTATAACTCTTTAACGTTGCGTTAGAGATGCCTAATATCGGTCCTCTAGGCATAGGTATCCGGTTAGAGCATAGTAATTTCTAGGTCAGTAAGGCAGCGGCTTTCTAGGGGGCTAGGGACGCGTCCTATACGGACCTCTCTAGCTTCTAACGTATTATATCGGGCAGGCATAGGTAGATAGATATAGGGGGGGTCTAGGCCTATATAGAGGACCTTTACCTACCGCTCGTTAATAGCTAGGCTACTATCTATTAAGTTCTAGCGTCCCTCGCTAGGGCTAGCTATAGGCTATTTCTCCTTAGACGGATAGGCTATATCGGATAGTATAGGTAACCTTATCTTATTATGGTATAGTATAGGTGCTACTTAGGGGCGTATTATTATTCTAGGTATGACGGATATATTAGTACCTATATATAGTAGTCTCGGTCGTCGCCCGTCGTCGTATTAGTGGGTGGTATATAGCTAATTGTACTTAGCAATATCGTCGTGATCTCTTTTAGTTGTAAGCTTTAAAGTAATGTTACGGTATGATTAATTGGCGTAGGATTGAGACGTCTATAAAGACTGTAGATTGACGAGGACTTTAAAGCTAAGGAGGAAAAAATAAGAGACTGCGCTGTGTGCGCTGCCGCGGGTTGAAAACCCTGTGTAGGTCACGTGCGGTTGGTGGGCACGTGCCGACATATGTGACACGATCCGTCACACTCTCGATTCTTCCATATGTAGGGTAGTCAAAATGCCATGGCTCCTGCCTACGCGCTTCGTCCATGCGCCACGTGCCATACCGCGTGATCTGCCACTGCGAGGGACGAAGGGACCAGACGCTTTGGACGGTGGGACGCTCCTGCCTACCGTCTCGGCAGCGCGCACACCGGAGGATGCCCCACCCCTCCCCCCACCGTGACCCTCGCCACCCAATCACCGCGGGGCACCCGTCGGCTGTCTCAGCGGGCCTCATTGGCCACGGCCAGGCTGCTTCGACGGCGGCCAATGGGGAGGGCCGGGGGCTGTTTGCTGGCCAGGCAGCAGCATTCTGCCCCCGCTGCTGATGAGACGCCGGCCGGGGCCACTGACACGCGCCGGGACGTTGACGATACAGGCAGCCAGATAACGGGCTTCATTTCATTGCAACGACGCCGCCTGCAGACGGACTGCGAGCCGGTTCCCGTCCGTCCGTCCTCACCACCGCAGGCATCTCTGCCGTTACTTTGGCTCAGCTGCGCTGCCGGACAACAGCCCGACCCGGGAACCTCGCGTGCTGCGCTGTGCTGTGTTGCGCTGCACCACCAACAAACAGCAAGGAGCGCCCCCTCCAACAACACCCGCGGTGACGACGCCGCCCAACTGCGCCAGGAGCCCTCACCAACGTCGCCCATCCCCCGACTCGCCTCATCAAGCAACACGAGCGCTGCTGTGCAGTACGGGACCTTACACTGCCCAGGATACAACATCCTAACGCTCGCGCTGCGCTCCGGGCCATGTGAGCGCGCCCTCACCCGCCGAGCCCTTGCTGGACAGGTCAAGACATCCCCTCTCAGGCGCCCCTTGGCGACGCTTGATCTCGTCACTCGTCATCTTTGCCGCCCCTCTCTTCCGTCATGGAGTCCTTCCTGCCCGTGGGCGGCTTCCAATTGCCCTTTCAGCGGCGCCTCAGCCGTCTCTACAATGACACCAAAAAGTCGAGCGACTTCGTCAAGGAGCCCGTCCGAAATGAAGAGGACCCCGAGATCAAGGGCTTGCACCGCAAACTGCGCATCCAAAAGGACCGGCTCGTCAGCTGGGGAATCGAGTGGTCTGACCCCAATCAGTCCGCCGAGATTGACGAGTCACTCTCCCAGGCCGGTCTCAGCGAGGTCGTCGGCAGCATCATGTCGACCATCAAGGACATTCTGGCTGAGGCTGAGCCGCTCTGGCTGAGCTCCAAGCGCATAGTCGAGGGCCCGCGTTCGTCACCCGACAAGAAGCCGCCGCTCGTCCAGTGGGACAAGGGCCGCTTCGAAGACCTCGTCCGCGACCTTACCTCTTCCATCGACACCCTCTATGACCTGTCCCGGACCCGTGCCGGCGGCGTCCCGCGACGCATGTCCAAGACGGCTGCTTTCAAGTCGTCGGCGGACGATTACCGGCCCTTCGAGTCAAGTCGCATG
Source organism: Purpureocillium takamizusanense (assembly GCF_022605165.1). Taxonomy (NCBI): domain Eukaryota; kingdom Fungi; phylum Ascomycota; class Sordariomycetes; order Hypocreales; family Ophiocordycipitaceae; genus Purpureocillium; species Purpureocillium takamizusanense. The sequence goes on from NC_063071.1 coordinate 2,917,160, forward strand.
CAGACACCGCAGCAAATCGATCCTCAGACTCTCACTCATCTGTCATCAATGGATGGCACCCACGGCGCCAACGCCCGGCAGGTCGTTTTCATGAGCAAGACTGCCTACTCGGAGCTCACGCAGGGCACCACGCGTGAGCCCTGGGCTCCGCTGCTGCTCGAGTATGCCACGTTTGACTCCATCTACGCCACGACGGGCATCATGCCTCCCATGGCCCGCTTCGAGAAGCTGTCGGCTGGCCTGCAGCAGGATCCGCAGCGAGCGCCTGGCACCTGGACGGGCCTACCGCGCCTCTTGGGCTACTTTGAAGACATGGAAAACTCGAGGCTGGGCCTCGTCTACCGTTTCCCGCCGTCGTTCAATGCCGTGTCCTTCGAAAAGCTCACCCAGAACCCCCTGTATAGTCTCCCGACACTTGGTGGCCTTCTCTCGAGGCCCGATGCTGAGCCGTTGTTGGAAGCCAAATTCCGACTCGCATATAACCTCACCAACACAATTTTCGACATGCATGCCCGCGGCGTTACTCACGGCAATCTGATCGACGCCAACATTTCGTTTTGCGATCTGCCCAAGTCGGGAGAGGACGCATCGAAGTCGGTGGACATTCGGCGGCCACTTGTATCGTCGTTTGACTTGTTTCCCGAGGATGATGCACCGGCCAACTTCTCCATCTGGCGGCATCCCTTGGATCCCCGCACCGCACAGGCGTCGCCATTGACCAAGTCGACAGATGAGCGGGTGTTGGAACTGTACTCACTCGCCATGGTTCTTCTGTCTGTTGGTCTGTGGGAAAAGCTCGAAAGCCTAGCTCCCGAGCTTGCGACTGCACCCCTTTCTAGCTCGCTCATGGAGAGATTGGCCGTCAAGTGCGGCAGCCTTTACGCAAAGGCTGTTGAGGCATGCTGGCTGGCCCCCGACGAGGAGGCATCGGGTAATACTGCTGGTGAGGCGCTGCTCTCGTCAGTTCAGGTGCGCGTGAGCCGCTACTTGGAGGCGTGCTGCATACTCGATGGTGTTAGCGGCCTCGAGGATCGATTGACGCAAGAGCTGCGTAGCCATGCCTCAGAGAACCGACAGCCCACTGCGTCTGTCAAATCCCCGACGCATTACCCAGTCGACCGAAAGGTCTTGGCACAAGAACCAAGCGGCGCACCCAAGGCCCTGGAAAAGGCTGACGTGGCCGACGTCGAAACCGATGGTAAGCGCTGGCGATGATATATGCAAGTCAGGATGCTAATTGTGGTAGACGTGCCTGGTGTTCCGGTCCCTAAGATGAGGCTGTACCCTCACGTCCCGCTTGCGCCAGATGTCGTCGAGAAGTGGAATGTGATCTTGATGCCGCAAATCAACCACGCCCTCCGTCACTTCTACCGCAAGCATCCCGAATCGGTCGAAATCTCCCTCGAGTCTGTCGGTCCGAGCGCAAATAGAACACAGCCGACGGTCTTGGTGGTCTGCACGTCGGTTGGCAAAGTGCGAGCAATCCTCAAGAAGCGCCTCGGCGACCTGTTTGACGGCACCACGGGTTTCTCCCTCAAGGTTTGCCGCGGTCAGGTTCTGCGCTCGCGCAAACATGCGGCATCAGTCCGGCGCTCCATGGCACGAACCCACGACGGCGAAGGCGACGACGCAGAGGCAGTCAACCCAGAGTTCCAACAGCGCCCGGGGAATGGCGCAAGCATCGGCGCCTGGATTGGCGACCGCCATCTGCCTCCGGTCAGCTTCGGTGGTTTGGTGCTAGTCGATGACAAGCCCTATGGCATGACGGTCCATCACATGCTCGACGACCCGGACCGCGAGGTTGGTAACGCTGAAACGCTTCGTAGCAGCGCGAGACCCGGGCATGATTGGCTCGCCGACATGGCGGTTGACAGTGCCGACGACGACGACGACGACAGTTATGCCTTTGGTCTGTCGGACACCGAGTCGGAACCCTATTCAGATACAGACATTACCAGCGACTACGACGATGACGAGGAAGAGGACGAATTCGAGCCTGGAGACATACCCGGTATTGAACCAGGCTGCGGAGACGGCTACATTGTGACCCAGCCCGCGCTGGACGATGTGGAGGATGGGTTCTACCCGTGCGCCGAGACGGAAGACGAGGATCACCTCGACACCTTCAGCCTTGGCGAAGTCTTTGCGTCCAGTGGCATTCGCCGCAAACAGGCCAATGGACTCGTTCATGAGGTGGACTGGGCCTTGTTCGAGTTCGCCAACGGTCGGTTGCCAGACGATAACACCATCCCCGAAGCGTCTGAGGGGAAGGCTCTGCCTCAAATTGCCGCCAAGAGAGACGAGACGAGCATGTTGCGGCCAACGGCTGTCGCGCCGTCGGCGTCGTTGCCGGGCATGGAAGTGCAGTGCATGGCCCGGACCAGTGGATTGCAAACCGGTCAGATCTTGCCAACATTGACGAGCGTCAAGATCTACGGCCGGGCATCCCCCAGCCACACGTATCAAATCACCAGCATGCCGTCTTCGGCAGGGGACGGGGCGGACACAGAACGGACCCAGCCGATGGGCATCCCCGGAGACAGCGGCGCGTGGGTTGTGGATCGCCATCACAGCCAGCTCTGCGGGCACATCCTGGCATGGAGCCAGAGGAAGCGTGTCGCGTACATATGCCCCATGGACGTGTTGCTTTTGGACGTGGCACAAACACTCGAGGCCACCGAGGTCAGGCTCCCTGGCGGGGAGCCCGTCGTGGCGTTTGGAGACGCCAATGAAAGCGGCCTGCTGAGCCGCGAACACGACGTCAAAGGCGCACAGGAGGACTCGGACGATGCCGTGGAACAGGAGCACGATGAGATTGAAGAAGATGGCGTCCCGGAACTGATTCAAAGTACGCAAAATATCAGCCTGTGTGAGCAAGGCTCTGCAAGCCCGATCCGGCTGGACACGTCGAGCGAGCTGAGGGGGTTGGCGAGCCGGCTGGAAGACATGAAGCTCGGACGGACACAGAGGATTGGCGTGAGCTGAACTGCGACGCGGTCAAGCCGCGGTCAAGACGCGGGTTTGGCTTGGCTGCGTCTGAGGATGGGTCGGAGAGCACACTGCGGATTTTTGAATAGGCAATACCCTGACGCGTATGAAACAAGGTTGGGCGACCGAGGCGCCAGCTGTGTGAACACGGGAACTCTGGCTCCTGTCTGTGCAGCATGCTTGTATCGCGTGTTTTGAGGCGACTCTCGCGCGTCGGGGTTTGGGAACAAAGCAGTTGAGACGGCAGGGGATAGTAGGTTACGAAGTGACGCTTTGATGCAAAACTGCTTCCAACGTAGAGAAGCAGCACCGTGCTTGGCGAACGAATCTTTGCAGCTTGACCATTTGATCACATGAAGTCGTCCTCCCAGTCTTCGGAGCGGTCCTGGTTGCTCGTGGCTGCCATGTTCTCCTCGGTGAAGAGCTCGTCGTAGGCGTGGTCCTTTTGCCACTTCTTCTCCTTCCACTCCTGGGCCTGCCTGGCTTCTTCTTTTCTCTGAGGCGAGGCAGACGCAGTTAGTTAGTCGGCCTTTGAGGATGGATGCGCACGGGGGGCGGGGTGCAGGCGGCTGGCTGGCTGGTGCGTAGCGTAGGCAGACGGGCAGGATGCGCCGGGGCGAGGGGCGGGAGGGGGAGGGGCGCATGGCCTGCGCAGAACGCTGCGCGGGGGATGATGGGCGTGGTAATAGGCAGCCGGATAGAAACATGGGCAGCATGGGAGCCTGGGAGGGGGGGCACGGGTTTCTAGGGGACATAGGGGAGGCGTGTGTGCATGGACAGTGGTATTGACGAAGTGAAGGGTTGGATGGAGGTCGGTAGAAATTGAAAGGCGCAAAGAAGAAGCCAAGAAGAAGATGAGGAGGCCAGCTACGCGGGAGAAAAAAGGGGATGGGGGCGACGTACCCTCTGCAGCGTCTCGGCCTGGTCGCGGCGGCGCAGCTCCTTGAGGCGGTCGTCGCGCTCCTGCTTGAGGTCGGGCCTCTTCTCGACCTTTGTCTTGTTGAGGCGGTTGACGATGGGGTTTTCGCGCTGCGGGACGAGCACGCGCCTGACCTGCGAACTCGGGGGTTAACTTTTTTCTTTCATTGAATGCCAAACCAATCGACCATCTTTGCTGTTTCTGCTATGCCCCCCTTTGCGGAATACGTAGAAGAAGAGGGTGATCTCGTGGGACGAGTTGGATGGAGACAGATGGGGGGAAAGGACAGGCAGGAAGATGATAGGCAGAAGAGGCGGACAAAACGGCAGAACGGAACAAGAAAAGGAAGCTTGCCTTGCGCTGGTCCTTGAAGCTGACCTGGCCGACGTCCATGCTGCCGTCCTTTTTTAGGTTGGACCATGGCGTGTAGATGATGGTGATGTTGTCCTTTTTGTTGCCTGTGCGCGTGCGTGAGACGGGGGAGACGGGGGAAGCAAAGTGAGGAGGCGAAACAAAACATACCCTCGATGGAGTTGGCCTTTGTGAGCTGCGCCAGGTCCATGACGAGATCCTCGGGCAGGTTGTCCCATGTCTGGCCCTCTTGCATGCGGAGGTAGATGTGCGCGCTGGACAGCTTGTCGACGTGGAACTAGAACGTGGTGGCCCCGCGTGAGCTGATGCTGCTGTATGTACCGAATGTCGGCTGTGATAGCGACTCATGGGTGGGGGGTTATCCGTACCCTGTGACGAGCAGCTCTAGTGAGTTGAGGATCAGTTGGTCGAGTGTAGGGGGGGACGCCTACCATACATCCTCCTCCCAGCCGTACTTGATCAGGTCCTCATCTGGCATTACATGTAAGAACTTGCTGTACAAGGGGTGTACACATCAGGTACTTGTGAATGGAAGAAGGGGCTCGGCTCACTCTCATACTTGTCCTTGCCGACGTAGATGAAGCCGGCGGGATCGACGACGTTGGAGGTGAAGTAGTACACCATGGCTGCTGCTGGGCCCAACCCCCGCGGCTTGGCTGGGCGATTCAATCGGTGCTGGACAGACGAAAGGACTTCCTGTGCTGACAAGTCTGGTCAATGGCGCTGCGTACCGGCGGGAGCGCGTGTATAAGCGGGTTGACCAGCCGGTCGCTCAGCGGGTGTGTGAATGAATGGCCTGAGCAAGAAGAAGATTTGTGAGGAGAGGCCGTGCTGTGAATTGTGAGGGACAAGCGGTACATGCCTGCCTATCTCCTTTCGCGGCGTCGGCTGCGGGCGCTTGGTTTGCTGACAAGTATCCTGCATGGCGGGCACGTGATTGTCCGTCCAGGGTCCTGCAGTGCGTGCGGCGTCTGCACTCTGCAGTCAATCACCCGCTAATAACTTGTTAGTCCAGGGGCGGTCCGTCCATTCATGCTCGACCCCACGACTTCAATCCCAGCCTGTCTGGCAGCCACTTACAACCAGCAACTTGTTGAAAGGATGATTGATGGTGATGGACGACCTCATCGCCATCACAAAATGTCGGTCTGAACGGGACACCACACCACCGGCCCACGGCCTCACCTCGCTTCGCCACTTTCGCAACTCGAAGTCAGGTCACCCACGCATGACCAACAAGGCACGCACATAGTTATAGTAGTTTGCACTACATACGTAACCGTTAGCTCCTACATAGGTTCCAAGTAAGTTAGGTAGCAGCAGCAGCAGCAGCAAATCACGAACAATCAGACAGTCACAGCCCGCCGACGAGGAAAGAGACTGCTACACGACCCGACAGTCGGGGTCGACTTTCCCATCTCGCACCTCCATTTGTCTCAAAAAACGTCCTGCCTGCCTGCCTTCTTTCTTTCTTTCTCGTATCCTGACCTATCAAGTCCCGCCGTTGAACGTTTTGACACCCTGTCGATCCCCCAAAAATATATATAAAACGGTGAAAGTACATACATACATACATACATACGTAGGTAGGTGCTAGGTACTTTGTATATACGGAGTAGTAGTACCGTATGTGCAGAATGTATGTATGTATGCCTTGCGGCTACGTACGTATGTACTTCTACTACTACATTGAAACGGTCACTGCCAGATCACGATTTGACGCGAGCCCCCCCCCCTGCCATGTCTTCACCGCGGGGGTCGCCGACGCACGAATGAACACACACAAAAATCTGCGTCGACACCTTTTGACTCAGACACAAAAAAAAAAAAAAAAAGCAGCCCAGCCCAGCAGCATCCCAGGCCCAGGATCACCGTTGGTGCCGGGCCGTGGCCCAAGGGGGGCGTGCCACCCGCCCCCGGGTCGTGGACGCCCCCCGGTCTCTCTCCCGCGTCCGGCCTCCCGCCCCCCTCCCTCCGAAAAATATCGGCCCCGTTTTTGGGCCGTCGTCGGCGGTGTCGTCGGCATGGAAAGGGGACGTTGAGACCGTTCCCCCCTGCTGGCCCGGCGATGCGGGTCGCTTGTCCCCCTTGTGCGTTGCGTGTCCGTCCCCCCGGGCCCCTCCCATCCTCCCCTCCCCCTTCCCCAAGTCGGCGGCACGCGGGAGCGCGTTTTCCCCCCTCCCCTTCGTTTCCCTGTCTCGCGCGTCTCACTCACCAACCCGGACCGGCGGGGAGTTGAGGGGGCCCTTGCGCCTTGGCCTTGCTTGACGTGTCCATCCCAGGCTGTCGGGTCTGTCAATCTACCGTCATGCTTGGCGCATAGTGACCCAGCATTGATCCCAGTACTAACTTAACAGATGTGTTTTACTACCAAGGCAACAAGGTTCTATGGCTAACTAGCGCAACGGCTCCGACAGACCGGTTACGGATGTACGTACTGTACGTCCGAGTCGAGCCGCATGCAGTAGTACTGTAGCTCCAAACGTCACGCCACTCCCTCCGACGACGTATGTACGTGGGTATCGATTCCTATGTAGGTACGGCAACTACCATCTGTGGAAAAGTGATATCCCGTGGAGAATCAACGACATGTTGGATATCGGCCCTTGGTCTCTCTAACGACTCTACCATTTGATGTTCAAGAGTTTATTGATCGCTCGATTCGACTAACCAGCGAGCGTTCAGTACCAAAGAAAACAGCCCAAGATAAATTTTCATTCTAGTAAAAAATGTCGGCGGCCTTCAATGGCACGCTTTGACTCCAGTCCGCCCCCAAAAGTGTCTGTCGTCTATCACGATAGCCGTACGCAACGCAGCAGCAAGGCTCAATAGAATATTTTCCCACACACGCACACACAATAACCACCACCAAGTAGACCGCCCTCCCTTCCTCACGCGGGCAGCAGCGGCAGTCCCGCATCGCGGGCCTTGCGCATCAGCGACCGCTCGTCCGACGCTGTAGTAGTAGCCCTCCATGTCAGCGCAAAGAAGATATATCCTCGAGGTGTCCCCCGCCTCCGTCGGACAATGGGGAGAAACCACTTACAAGGACTCTCCGTCGCCGTCTCGCCGGCCACGACAGACACCGTCCGCGTGCTCAGCTGCGCGACCAGCTCCGCGCCTGCGTAGTCGCCCGGCAGGAACTGGTACACGTCGATGCGGATCGTAAATGTTCCCGCGTGCGCTATCGACAGGTCCGCAAAGGGAAACACAAACGATGACGACGCCGCCTTGGAGCCGGAGGAGCCGCTGGCGGCCACCTCGTACCGGCTCGCCGCCTTGGTGCCCTCCAGGTAGCCGTCCACCACCGCGCCGCGCCGGTCGAGGAGCACCGCCGTGGCGAAGTAGTCGACGTCGCCGGTCGACTGCGAGTGGCGGACAGAGTGCTTGGCGACGACCGGGGGGTAGAGGTAGGCGCCGGCCTGGACCTTTTTGGGAGGTTGGACGCCGATTTGGAAGTCGGGCATGGTGGAGCGCGTGTTGTTGTTGTCGTCGTTGTTGGTGTTGTTGACGGTGTTGATAGTGGTGGTGCTGGAGGTGGCGGTGGTGGTTACCAAGGGTTCGTGTAGCTGATGTTGATGATGTGCCTCTGGGTGGGTGAAGGATCGCCGTGTGTCGCAATCCGCGGCCATGTACGAGGCTCTGACCAGCATAGCGGGATGCCTTGATGATATATATATGTATATATATATGTGTGTGTGTCGTTCAACAAAGTCTCGCCTGCCGGGGCCGGTCCTCTAGTAAGGATGCGCCCTTGTCTGTCCGTCGGGGCCGCCACCGTCCGCGACCTCACTCAATCACAGACAAGAGAAAGATTCCACCGCCGCCGCACCGTATTCCGGTGGTGATGAGGTGAAGGAGGAGGAGGAGGGTTGATTGAGTACGGCTCAGCAGCACGGGGTGCTGCCGGGGAGCCCGAAGATTGTCGCAACACAGAACTGTCCCACGAAAGGTTTACTCGCCCAGCCGGTGCCGCCGTTTCCTCCGCCGAGGGAGAGGGACTGGAGGAGGAGGAGTAGGACGAGGGGGGTGACACCGCGACGCAGGGCCAAGGTAGGTAGGTAGGTAGGTAGGTAGGGGTCCCGGTCTCGGTGCTTTTCTGCAGCAGCAGTGCGCGTGGCAGTGTCAGAAGCAGGAACAGGAGCGGTGTCAGCTTGCTTGCTTGCTCTAACTCTCTCTATTCCTCTCCCTTGATGCCCGAGGTGATGACGCGGTCTGTCGGTCAGTCTGTCCGGTCCCGGTCCTGTGGGCGAGTAGGGACAACAAGACGCACACGCGTGCAGTCAGCACGGAAGAAGGAGGCGGCGAGGTGTGTGAGTGGTGCGTGTGTGTGTGTGAGAAAGGCTCACCACAAAGGGCCGAGGCGGTCACGAAGCGAGCGACAGACGAGGACAGACAGGGTCGTAGTGGTATATATCTTGTGTCACAAGGTGTGGGAAAGAAAGGCGACATGAAGACGTCAATTGCAAGGAGGACCCCTCCCCCTCCTCCTCTCCCTCCTCCTCGGCGCCCCCTGGGCCCTGGCCCCCCTACCCCGGGGGCGCCGGCCGGGTCAGGTGCATCGACGCAATCCCGCAAAGGAGCGTGTGATGCAATTCAGACATGGGACGAACTACTTCGCGGGGAGTTGTTTGCGTGGTGTACATGTGTATGCAGGCTTGTGTTTCCCTGCCCGGGCGACCGGGGGTGGGTGTGCAGAGAAGGGGAGCCCGAACAAGGGGGTGTGAAGAAGAAGAACAGGGCAGGGGGAAGGGTAGGAAAGAAAGAAAGCTACCTGCCTGGCTGCCTGGCTGCCTGGCTGCCTGCTACGGTACTATACAGGAGTCGTAGTACTACTTTGGAATTGGAAAGCTGAGTTCCCGGGGCGGCGGCCGCTGAGCGGCGTGCTGGAGATGTTGTCTCGCGCTTCGTGTTCCTGTGTCTCACGCGAGCACGCGCCGCCGCCGCAGCCCGGAGGAGGAGGAAGAGGACGGTTGAAAGGCACAGCAAGAGAGCGGGCGAGCAAGCGTCATAATCGCCGCCGCCCTGACGGTTGCTGCCATTGCCCCGGGTCGGGAAGCGTGGGGATCAACGACGAAGAAAAGCGCAATCTAACAAGGGCGAGCGGGCCGGGGCGCGTGCGCGCGCGGCCGAACGACCGCGCTGCTGGTGGTGGTGGTTTGTTCCCGGGACGAATGAGGTCGCGTACCAGGGGGGCCCTGGGAGCCATCGATATCCCAGCCCATCGGATCGGGTCCGCGCCAGTGCGGGTTGGGAGAGTCCCTTTTTTCCTGCTGGTCCCTTGGTGCATGTTTTACCCTGCTACCAAGTTTGTACCTACTTACGTACAGACTTACCCACGTAGCGGAACTGATGAATCCCGGTCGAGTCCAGCTTGTGCCTGTGTCTTGGGTTGCTTGTCTGTCTGTCTGTTTGACGAACACGGGGGGGGGGGGGGTTGCCATGTTTCTTGACAGTTGCGAGAGAGAGAAAGAGAGAGAGAAAGAGAAAGAGAGAGCACTGCGATCTCCAGTCCCCGACACCCGGACGTCAAAGACATTTGCGACGAAGCTCGCCGATCACTTATCCCGTCACAATCTGTGATCTCAGACCTCGAGGGTGTTTCTGGATCTGGCAAAGGGGGGTTCCGAACAGAAAGGACACAGAAGCGGGTTAAAAAAGAAGGCCAAGCTGACACTCACTCACTCACGCTCTCTCTTTCGGGCGCCGCGTGGGCCGTTCCCCGGAGGGGGACGGGAGGGGGGGCCCCAAGCGGCTGCGTAGTTGCCGATGGGAGAGACGGGACCAGACTGACTGCTGGACGCTTGGAGGGAATACTAAGAGAACGGGCCTGCCGCGACCGTGTCTCACACGAGATGACCTCGACAACAATGATATGGCCTGATGTCTGGGCGTTGAAGAGCTGTGTGTCGTCACTTTAGGCCACATGCCATGCTAGCTCTTCTTTCCTTGCCGGAGGGACGGTGGAGGGAGGCTGACCGAAACGGCTAGGCAGTAAGTACTAATGGGGGAAAGCGAGGAGGAGCGGGAACCGAGCCAAGCGCCGCGCGAAGAACGGCTCCCGAGTTTACTAGCGGCAGGGACTGGAGCGCGCAAAGAGACGACAATCGCAAATCCCCCCTTCCGGGCCGGGCCGGGCCAGGAAAGAGCTGTTGTCTCGCCTGTTTTCTCACCACACCGCACCACCGCGCACCATCTTGGGTTTGTGTCGTTGAGAGAGGCACTCACATCAACCGGGTACCGCGCCGCCGCTGTCCTTGCTGGAAGGGGAAATGGGAGGCGCTAGGTTTGCAGCTGGGGGGGAGAGCTAGCATCTCGGCAACAAATCGCCATGAGGAAACAAAACAAAAAAAGACGTGCCAAAGTCGGCCGATTCGGCCAATACAGCCGCCCGCGAAACAAGGCCAAGGGCACAGCGCAGGCACACAAGGCCCTGCCTGGAGGAAGAAGGCCTTGAGAAGTGATGTATAGGAAAGACAACTCGGCAAAAATAAATAAAAAAGATGACAGGGCCAAAAGGAATGGAGGAAGGGGGACCACGGACGGCGAGCGTGGGTAAATGAGGCCTCGGGTTGAGGAAATCTCGACAATGCTGTCTGTGAGGCGTTCGGGCACAAGCACGATCTGGCACTGTTCGTCGCGACCGTCAGGACCTCACCGGGGTCGTGGAGATCGGGGCGGTGCGCCAGCGACAGTGTGTGTGTGTGTGTGTGCGACCAGCCTCATCAACCCAGGGGCTTGGAACTGTGGCGTTGGAGGGCGGCGGGCGGCTGCTCCCCTCCCCGATGGATGGCATGGATGGCATGGATGGAGGGGGATTTCTTTCTTTGGCGACGTTGCACAAGCAGGCAGGGGAACTTTGGGGGCGAACAAGGGGGGTTGACGGGACTGGGGAGCAATCAAGGAGAGAAAGGAGGGGCAAGGACAGGCGGGCAGAGGGGGAGGGACAGTAAGGACAGACGGCGACGCAGACGAGCAGACACCGGGCGCACGGGAAGCAGGAACGACACAAAAGCAAAGGTACATACAGTACGTACTTTGTACATGCGTGCCTGATGTCGGGCTGTCCGTCCGTCGGGCCTGGTGGCCTGGCTTGTTGTTGGCTGGCCTGCCTAATGCCATGCCAGATCCATACAGTACCTGAGAGTACCTACTAATGCAATACATGTAGGAAGTACAGTATGTACCTACCTAGGTACCTATGTACGTGCGAGCGTGCAGGGATACCTGATACCGTGTAAGCCGTTCTCCCTCTCTCCGACGACATGTCAGCTCCCGACACGCGCCGTCCAAGGTATGTACAACGAATTTTCCGCGGCGCGCCCGTCGCTCATGACGTCGCACTCGGTCATCGCCCTCAACTCGGCGCACATAGAGGGCTCTGTATGGATCAATGGGGCATCGGGGATGAGCCCGAGCAAGGGCATGGAAACTCATGGGAGTTGCTTGCTTGCTTGCCTGCCTGCTTCAGCTTGCCTGCTTCCTTGCTTCCCTGCTGGCTGGTCGCCGTCCTGCGTCTTGACTCTTGATGAAACGCAAATCAGGTTTCCCAAACCATCAATGCTCGGACGGAAGCGTCCGTCGCAGCTGTCTGCCCACCCATCCACTGACTGGGCATGCAACATGGGCATCTGCCGGAGAGAATGCGTTGATGGGCGTCACCGCATTATTGTTGCCTCCTGCAGCACGTACAGTCTACAGTACTCCCCTCTCCGAGAAACGTGGCGCCATGCATAAGCAAGGAAAGCCAACTTCCCGGGGCCGAGGAGGCTGCTCTTCATCACATGCGCGGCCGCGGCGGCGGCAGCCCTGCGAGGCCTTTGACAATACTAAGGTATACTGTACTTTGTACATGATGCCGGAAACGGCCTCCGCGTCAGGCGCTCCGACTTACACAGATACGTGTGCCTGCGTCACGGGTAGGATCAAGGCTATACGCAGCGGCTATGAGACGACGAGGAAGCACGAACGAACATGACGGACCAGATCCCCGGGCGCCGGATCTCTCTTGCGCGCGGCCGGTGCTCCGTATGGGCCGTGTAAGTCAGTTAGTACCCACCTACGTACATACATACAGCATACAATATACGCACGCACGCACTCTACCAGCGACGTCGCAGAGAGGCGGCGCCTGCTGCGTGGCGTCCATGTGTCTCAGCGTGCAGCTCGATCGGGTCGCATGTACAGGCATCAAAACACGCGACCCGGGCCTCCAAGAAGATGGATGGATGGAGGCCGGCGCAAGAGGGGGGAGTGGGGGGGAGTGGGCGTTTGTTTGATGATGACCGATTCGGACCGTCCATGGCCTCCTTTCGTCTCCCCCTTTCGTCGCCGTGACCCAGATATGGCAACCAAGGCGGATGTCCGTCCCCCTTCGTTCGGGCGAGGTGCATGGCCTCCCGCGCAGTTGGCCAGCCCCACCGCCCCGGAAAGAATCTTCGAGGAATCGTTCCCTCGGTCATGACAGGTGACACGTCACACACGCACCCGCACACACACACACACACACGCCCGTCTAAGTTTGAGGCGCGCGCACGACGTGGGGTAGCATCGTGTAAGCAAGATCAGCGTGCCAGCAAGATTGAGGCGAAGGGGGGGGGGGGGGGGGGGGGGGGGGGGGGGCGGGCTGCATGTTTCTCCCCACGACTGCAACGCTGGAGACTGGAGAAAGAGACAGTTTGACAGAGAGACAGACAGAGAGAGAATGAGGGTAGCCAATGCCGTGGGGAAGTCTCGCGGAAGCCAGCTGAAAAGACACACAAAGAGGTGAGACGGGACCAAGACGGCCCTTGTAGAAATGCGGAAAGGCTTGCGGGTGCAGTTGAGGCTCGGGTCAGTATGGTATGGTATGGTATGTTGGGTACTATACGAAGTACGAAGTCAGTTAGTTGGGCACCGGTGTGATAAGGCTGGCACGGCTTCTCGTTTCTGAGCAAATGATATGTAGCTTGCAAGTCGTCATCTCACGTAGACAATGTTGATATCTGCCGACATGCACACATACTCTTGTTTTTCTTCAAATCAGCCCATTTTTACCCTCTATTGCGGCGCAGCCTGCGCGCGCGCGCGCGTCATCATCATCATCATCATCACGGGCCGGGTGCCGGCCTGCCTGCCTGCCTGCCTGCCTGCCACCCTGCCTCATCATCGTCACTACATCAGCCGGGTTGGGCCCTGGGCAATCGCGTAAACAAAGCACGGGGGGACGGTTTCGGTCAAACTTCCGCACGAGGTTGGTGATTTCGGGGCGCAGAGGAGTAGCCGCGTGCGGTTGTTGTTGCTTGCTGCTGCTGCTGCTGCGCCGGATGATCGCCGTGGACGCCGACGCCACCACATGTGGATATAAACGCGACTGGACTGAAAGAAACTCTCATCAGTCCTTGCTCCAAGATCACGCCACGGGGGTTGTTGACCCCACGTTTCTCAAATCTCGGCAGATGGAAAGGTGAAGCGGAATAATGGGGCTCGGGGGCCCTCCCCGACATGAAAAGAGGCTGGCCGCAACGGCCATTGCCTTTCTGCGTCGCGCCTGCAGAAGCGACGGCGGCCGCGGCGAGGCCTGGTAATAAATCATTCCAAATCTCCGAGGTTATCGAGTTTGCCAACGTCAAGCGACGGCGACGCGGACGACGACGACGACGACGAAGACGACGATGACGATGGGCGGCCTAGGACGAGACCCGAATGCGTTCTTCCATGGCCGAGCCGCTCTCCGTCTCGCGAGAGAACTGCCGGGGCATCGATGAAACAAGGACAATGCAGCGAGCCGAGGCAGGTGCCTTGAGTGCCAGACGGCTGCCAACGCATGTGATTGACGGAGAGTGACACTCGGTGTTCAGCTTGAGAATGGGAATTGGGTGCGTGGTGACTCGAGGTGCTGCCGGATGGGACAAGATGCCTAGATGGACAAGCGAGATTCTTGCGTCATGGCGTAGAGCTGCAGCGCGCGCACTCTTCCTTCTGTCTCGCAGCAGAATGCCATGTGTGAAAAGCAGTGGGCGTGCTGGGAGCCGCGCAGGGCGGGCAAGTGCCTCTCCTCCTCGGGGACGCGATGGCGTGTTACGCGAGCAAGCCATGACATGACGACTTGACGACGACTCGTGACATTTGACCCAAGGACAACAGCACCGGGAAGTGACTTTTATGCCGACGACGTACACCAGTGCACAGTCGACGGGTTGCTGGGACTATGGCATGTTTATGTTTACCTCGGCGCGGGCGTGGGCTTTGCACAAGGGGCAAACTCTGTGCAAGAAGATTTGCCGCCGGGGCGCGCTTGTCGCGATGGCTTCTTGTTTACGCGCGGACTTGGAGACAAACTCAAATCCGGGGCCCAAGAAGACGCGTGTATAAAAGTTCGCCCGCGGTGGTCTCTCGCTGGTCCTCCATCTCCGTCTTTTCATCCTTTACCAAAACCAAGACGTGCTGCTTTCTGGCCCTCTCTCCTCGTCCGCTCTCACCATAGCATCGTCGACGTGTGTAAGAGAGACTGTCACCGCCACCGCAAGTGCAGCACACTCACATCGCATACATTCGGGAAAGAAAAGGCAAGCATCTTCGTCATGGTACGCATCGCGGCTGGATTGGCTGTGGCGATGGCAGCCCTCTCGGGCACGCACACGGCTGCGGCCCGGTCCATTGCGTCGCACAACAACAACAACACCAAGGCCAGCGACGACGACGACAACAACACCACCACCATCACGCCTCTTGCGCTGCACAAGCCCGCCTCAAACAGCACCGGAGTTGACCCCACGGGAATGCAAGACGTGCGAGACGCAATCGCCCGCACCTCCGCCGGCGGTGGCAACAACAAGAAGAAACAAGGCGGCCCCAAGGGCGGCGCGCACGACCACAACGACGACGGCGACGAACTCATGCCCGGCGTCGACACCAGGGCAGGCCCCGTCGCCGCCCACGGCCAGCTCGTCGACCTCCCGCTGCGCATGGACGTGCGCTGCCGGTGGAACTACGTGAGCGAGAACAGGGACCTCAAGGTGTACCGGGCATTCATGCGACCCGGCCGCGATATGCCGGCGCCGCCGGGCGACAAGTGGTGCGACGACGTGCATAAGCAGCTGGAGCGGCGGTGCGGGCGCGAGCTCGGGGGCGTCGGGGGCAAGCTCACGTGGCACCGGTGCGCGGGGGACAGCAAGGACCTGCTCAACTGGGGGCGCAAGGGAGAGGTGGCGACGTGGGAGCTCGCGGTGGAGGAGGGGGAGAGGCCGGCGTGCGCGCGCGAGGCGCTGGAGAGGGCGGCGGGGGGGTGGACGGTGGACTGGATGGGACACGAGGGGTGCTATCAGGCGTATGGGTTCGAGATTGAGTATTAGAGGGGAAGGGAGGGGGGATTGTGTGGTGGAGGAGATGGCCTTTGGATGAGGGATGCCGTGGGAGGGAGGGGGAGGTTGGTGGTGATGATGATGGCGCGGGATGGGTGGCCTTTCCTTGGTGGTGAGCACCGGTACAACCACACAGACTCACACCCACACAACCTCAAGCTGTTCTGTACAAGTAGACAGCCTGAGGGACTGTACTTGTCCAATCCCCTTTGTAGCAAAAGAACAAAAAAATAAAATAAATAAATAAATAAATAAATAAAAAATATCATTCGTACCTCATCACTGACGCGCCATGGCCCCCGCGTTCGCGCAGCACGTGGTCGCCCAGCACGTCCCAACTTCCTCCCGCCAGGCCCCCGAGTCCGGAACCCCAATCAGGAAGGAGGCGGCCGGCCCGGCGCCGAAGCTGGCCGAGCGAAGACGACGGGACGCGGCGGCTCCTGGTGGTGGGTGGGTGGGTGCCGCCCCGGAAGCTGCGGGCCAAGCCAGGCCCAGGCCAGGGGACGGAGTCTGCTGGGTCGACGGAGGGGCGAGGCGGCGGGCCATGAAGAAGGAATGGAAATGGAACCTGTTGATGGCAGACGAAACGGGCGGGCGGGCTTGCGGGCCCAGAGTATAAGTGTATCCATCCATCCGCCCGCCCGTGACGTTTTGGTGTGGAAGCGGTGGATGCCGCTAGCTTCGGAGCATCCATGGGAGGATGATGATGATGATGATGATGATGGGACGTCCGCTCCTCCCTTCGGGCTCGTTGCACGAGACGGGGCCTAGCAGGCCGAATTTTTGACAGTGCCCTTGCCCGCTGCTTGGCACAATACCGTGGGCAGCCGCCGCAGCCACTGCTACCGTACCCGGAGACCCTCTGCGCTGACAGCCCTGGTGGGAAAGCTACCCCGCCTGCTGGGCCCCGCGGGCGGGGTTCTGCTGCTCACTCAGTGGTTTCTGCACCGAGCACTAGGGGGGACTTCGGTGCTGCGCCGTGCCCTGCCGAACCGCCCTCGTCCGGGCTCTTTCAGGATCCATCTATCCGCCCGTCCCACGCCCATCGCGCATCGATCGCATCAACAAGCCAATGGCAGCGTGGCAGTTGGCCTACGGTAGCCGTACTACAGCCAGTCGTCGGTGTCTGCATCGCGGGGCTGCCACTGCTTTGTATTGGCATTTCTCTGCCGCTGCCCCTCCTTCTCCTCCTCCGCCGCCGGGCCCTCGTCGTCATCTGTCTTCAGCGCGACAACTCTCCTCCTCCTCCTTCCTCCCTCCTCCAACTCCACGACCACCACGACCATCATCACACCCGAGCATAACCTCCTCTCGACCGCACCACGCTCCCGCCCGACACGCCAGCACGATACCCACAGACCGTCGTTCCGTCGCCGCAGCCATGGTCGCCCAAGACTTCGAGGCCGTGCTCAAGGGCAAGTACCCGGCCAAGGCGCACGCCCGGCGCGTCGTCGACGTCCTCCGCCCCAAAGCGACCCCCCAGGTCGACAGCGGCGTCTTCTACCTGGAGAGCACGCGGACCAAGCTGCAGGAGGACAATGACTCGGCCGAACACTTTCGGTACGCCCCCCGTTTCCGCCTGCTGCTGTCGTCGACGACCCTTCCCGCGACCTGCGAGGAAGCCCCAGCGTAGCCTCAAGCTGACATGAGAATGGGGGGGGGACATGATTTAACAGGCAACGCCGCTTTTTCTACTACCTCACCGGCTGCAACATGGCCGACTGCGCCGTCGCGTACCACGTCGCCGCCGACAAGCTCATCCTCTTCATCCCCCCCATCGACCCCGACGACGTCATCTGGTCGGGCCTGCCCGTGAGCATCGACGACGCCCTCGCCCGGTACGACGTCGACGAGGTGCGCTACACCAGCGACGTCAACGCCACCCTCACCCAGCTGGCCTCGCGCGCCGGCGACGCGGCCACCGTCTTCGCCCTCGCCGGCCAGGTGTCCGACAACGTCACCTTTCTCGAGTTTGCGCACAAGGACTTTGCCGCGCTCAAGCCGGCCATGGAGACGGCGCGCGTCGTCAAGGACGAGTTCGAGGTGGCCATGATCCGCAAGGCCAACCACATCTCCAGCCTCGCCCACAAGGCCGTCATCCAGCGCGCCCGCTCCGCCCGCTACGAGCGCGAGCTCGAGGCCGCCTTCCTCGAGCGCTGCGTTGCCCACGGCGCAAAGGAGATGGCCTACCACCCCATCCTCGCCGGCGGCAAGGCGGCCGCCACCCTGCACTACGTCGACAACAACGCCCCGCTCGACGGCAAGCAGAATGTGCTGATTGACGCGGGTGCCGAGTGGGACAATTATGCCTCGGACATTGTGCGTTTTCCCAACACCCCCTGCGCCCTGCCTAGGTCTCTCTGATGGCTGCCTCTACTAATGGGCTCTGCCACTGATGGCTCTGCCTCTGATGGCTTTGCCTCGAATGGGCTCT
Source organism: Purpureocillium takamizusanense (assembly GCF_022605165.1). NCBI lineage: Eukaryota > Fungi > Ascomycota > Sordariomycetes > Hypocreales > Ophiocordycipitaceae > Purpureocillium > Purpureocillium takamizusanense. Next base: position 2,935,215 of record NC_063071.1, read on the forward strand.
GCCTCTATGGTCCTGCCTGTGTGATGGCTCTGCCTCTTTCCGCTGCAGCGTCCACGTCCATGTGCTGACTGACCCCCGTCATCCCAGACGCGCACGTTCCCCCTCTCGGGCAAGTTCACCAAGGAGTCGCGCGACATCTACGACATCGTCTACAAGATGCAGCACGACTGCACCGCCATGATCAAGGCCGGCGCCCTCTGGGACGACATCCACCTGCACGCCCACAAGATCGCCATCGCCGGCCTGCTGGCGCTGGGCATCCTGCGCGGCGACGCCAACGACATCCTGGCCGCCCGCACCAGCGCCGCCTTCTTCCCCCACGGCCTGGGCCACTACCTCGGCCTCGACACCCACGACGTTGGCGGCAACCCCAACCGCGCCGACAAGGACGCCCTGTTCCGCTACCTGCGCCTGCGCGGCGTCATCCCCGCCGGCAGCGTCGTCACCGTCGAGCCGGGCGTCTACTTTTGCGAGTTCATCATCCGCCCCTACCTCGACGATCCCGTGCACAGCAAGTTCATTGACGCCGCCGTGCTGGACCGCTACTGGGACGTGGGCGGTGTCCGGTGAGTCTTCCTTTCCATTTCCTTTCTGCGATGTAGACAATGTCCACTGACAGAGGCGCGGCACCACCAGCATCGAGGACAACATCCTCGTCACCGAGACGGGCTATGAGAACCTGACGACGGCCATCAAGGAGGCCGCCGAGATTGAGGCCACCGTTGCCTCGGGTTGAGGCAGCGTCACGTAAATAATTGTACAAAACAAAAACAAGAGCACAATCCCAATTGTGTTGCAAAAAGATCCCGCAACGTGCTGCGTTTCCTTTCATGTCCTTGAATGTTTTCCGCCGCGACTTTGTAAGGCGGCGCTTCGTGAAACGCACGCCGTCAACAATAAGCCACCCACCCCGCCCTGGCTTTTACGTTAGTATACTGTGTGCCCTGGCCCCGGACCCCGGAGATTGGCTGCGGTAGGTAAAGTACCTAATAACCCTCACCGTGTCAAATGTTGCAGATTGCCATGACGCAGCAGCACGCACTGTGCCTGGGGGTCGTAGGTTGTTTTGTCTCGCGTCGCCAAGCGTCTCTCATTTGCCCCCTTCTCTCCGTTCATCGACTAAGGGGTGGGATGGGGATAATTTGGAGAGGGGGACATCTTTTGTTTCCCATGTCTACTTTCTTCTTTCTGCATTGTTCCTGATTTTCCTCGCTTCGTTTTCGGCGCGTCTCTTCCTGATTGTTCCTCTCTGCATCACGTCGTTTTTGCGCATCTCTTCTTGATTCTTCCTCTCTGCATCGCTTCGTTTCCGCATCTCTCATCATGCAGCAGCGACAGCAGTAGCAGCGACGGCAGTAGCAGCAGCAGCAGTAACGACAGCAACGACCTAATCTGACCGGACAGAGACATGGTAGGCATGGAGGGAGAGGAGGATATTATCCCCCGCCGCGGGCGCCGTCGCCGGCCGTCACCCAGCGGCGATTCCTACCATGCAGCTCCGCCGCCGCCGCCGCCGCCAAACGCTCGCCCGGGCCTCCTCCCCCTCCGGCCCTGCCGATCGGCGGCCCAGCTGCGTCCCGGCGTGGCTCCTCTCCAGGAGCGGGGACGGCCCGGACCCTTGTTGAGCTCGAGTAATAGGATTCGCGGCGGCGGCGGCGGTGGGGAGGTTGGGTTCCCGATTGACGATTTGCCTCCTCCGTACTCGTCCTTTGCCCCGGCCGGTCACGACACCAACACCAATATCAACGGCAACACCCACGCCAACGCCCACGGCGGTAGTGGCGAGCTGCAACGCGCGCAGAGCTCCTCGGCCCTCTCGCAAGCCGGCCACACCACGTCCAACAACACATCCCCCCCGCTATCCGTCGCGTCCATCTCCTCGCCGTCCCTCCCGCCCGCCTCCCAGCCGTCCAAGGCGTCGAAATGGAAAACTGCCCTCGGCGAGGCCCAGTACTTCGCCGGCGGGCTCGTCAGCCACCCCGCCGAGTCGACGCGCCACTACAGCATCATCCGGCACTCGCACGCCCTGGTCTGGTACCGCGGGCCCTGCACCTCCGTCACCGTCACCGTCCTCTCCGACGTGCCCCTACTAGAAGAAGATAAAGCTACTGCGGGCTCTGATAACCGCCGCCGCCGCCGCCGCCCCTCGCTCTGGCTGCAGGAAAAGGGCTACTCGGGCGGCCTCGGCATGGCCGTCAAGGCCCTGGTGGGCTCCACGGGCCGCTGGATCGACGTGACGCCCGCGCGCGAGGCCCGCCCCGAGCACATCCCCGAGGCGGACGAGCGCGCCATCCAGCGCGACCTGCGGCGCTTCGCGAAGCGTGCCTCGGGGCGGGTCAAGGCGCATGTGCCGCGCGAGACGTACGTGGTGCGCATCCCCGCGACGGCGACGGACGGCTACTTTCGTCTCGTGCTGTGCGCGGGCGGCGGTGGTGGCGGTGGTGGTGGTGAGGAGGGAAAGGAGAAGCATTCGGCGCCGAAACGCGTCCTATGCGGTAGCCCCATCTTCCGCATCGCCAGCACGTCGACCGACGTGGCCGTGGTGCGCGGCGCGAGCCTGAGCACCATGCCGCTTGAGGTCGGCGTCAAGGTCGCCAGCACCATCGGCCAGCAGGTGGCCAAGAAGTACGCCGGCGTCGCGGGCGCCGTGGTGCAGAACCGCGCCGCCAAGGTCGCGCACTACGCCGCGGCCAAGACGGCCGCCAGGACGGCCGTCGAGACGTATCACAAGGTCCCCGGACTGGCGAGCTCGGTCAGCGAGAGCTGGCAGCGGGGCAGGCAGGAGCGGGACAACTGGCAGCAGCAGCAGCAGCATCTCCGGGAGCCGACTGTCATTGCCGTCATTGGGCCCGACGCAGGGCCCTCGGCCCCGTTTCCCGTCTTGTTTGACGGAAAGGTTGTCGCGAGTAGTAGACAGTCTGCGGCGGCAGAAGAGCCGTGCTACCGCCACCCGCCGACCGCAACCCTCAAGGGCGTGCCCGACGCCATCAAGACGCGTCTGGGCGGCGGCGTGTTCGCGGCGTGGGCCATGATCGCGCCGATGAAGGGACTCGACAACGCCGTGGACAGCGACTGGCACGAAGCCGTCGTCACGATCGCGCCGCCGCGCGACGCCACCCCGAGCGTGGCCATGCGCAACAGCGTCGCGGTGCACATGGCGTTTGACTTTGACGGGGCGACCTTTTACGGCGCGACGCTCAAGGTCCTGCTCATGGGCTACCTCCGCGCGGCGTCGCTGCCCACGGGTCCCAGCGGCGGCGACGGCGAGCAGCAGCGGCAGAAGCTGGCCGAGGAGCACGCGCACGACGTCATGACGACGCTCGCGAGCCTCGGGCGGGACGCCTGGCGGCGGCCGCGCGACACGCTCGCGCAGATGCGGTCCGTCGCCCGCAGCGAGAGGAGCTTCTCCGACAGGCTGGTGGCCGAGGCGACGGGCCGGGTGCAGGAGCAGGTGGACCGCATCCCGCTGCACTGGGCGGGCGTGCGGTCCGAGTCGGGGACGGCGCGCGACGGCATGTTTGGCAAGGGGGGGCTTTGGATCGCGCGGTAGGCGACATTCGGGAGCGAGCGAGCGAACTTTGGAGCAGGAGCAAGCGAGTTTTCCAGCAGAAGCGAGCGAGTTTTTAAGCGGAAGCGAACGAGTATTGTGTTGTTCTGGCGGCGGGTGAATCTGAATTTGAAGTCAAGTCATTAGCGTACATGCATGGCAAGCGAAATAGAAGCCGTTTGTTTTCCTCCACCCGGTATGTTCGCGAAGCAACCCGCGCCGAGCAAGACGTTGACGTCAACACCGGCGCGCCGACGAGTCACGACGATGAAGATTGATAGATGCAAAGCTGAAACATCAACTGCGGTGAAATGTATCAAAGAGCCACAGAACATTCACGCAGTGAAGAATCGCCCCTACGCATCGTCTCTGGCTCGCTCGCGCTAGCTCGCTCCTCTGACAACAGACAGGCTCGACCTGACCTGCTGGCAGGAGCTGGACTTTTCTGTGGTCGCAGCAAGGCTGCTTGATTGATGGACGACTGGTGCTCGTCTCGTGTGCATTCATGGGCCGTGGGTGTCACATCCTGCGAGGAGAGAAGAGACTGCTCAGTTGCCACCCACCGACCGCGGACGACCGACCGACCGACCGAGCTTGCTTCTAGTGTACGAAGATGGCACCTTGACGGGGTATCCCCGTGGAGAGCACACCGTCGCGACGCGGTCGGTACTTTATGGATCTATGCTTTGATGATGTGATGATGATCGATCCTCACTCACCCACTTGGGCAAGCAAACACACAAACAAACAATCCATCGATCCCAAGACCTGAGATGCCATCTATCCTTGATGGGTGCGGTGAAAAGCAAGCGAGCGAGCGAGCAAGCAAATCCTGGTATCCCCTACCTCAATAGCACTCGCTTCTTCTCCTTTGGTGCGTCCGCGTTTTCGCGCACACGACCTGCCTGCCTGCCTGCCCTCACGCCCCCTTTACCCCCCCCTCGTGACCCCTTACCCACGGTCCCGGATTTGAGTCCCCAAGTTCGGCGGAGATCAGCTCTGTGTAAGTAATGTACTTGTTGAGTAGTAGTCACAACGAGCGGGCGTAAAGGCCTTCTCCCCCCTCGGCGTACGCATCAGCATACCGGCGACATACCTTAGTACCTCCCTACTGTCCAGCCATCCGCAAGCCAAACATGTTGCTAGGTAGGCCTTAGTGATACTCCCAACGCCGCTCGGTCGAGAGAAACGCCTGGCCGGCACTGGCACCAACCGGCGACACCTCCTCCTCCTCCATCTACCTCCTCCATCTACCTCCTTCTCCTCCACCCATCCATCCATCTCGGCGCCACCACCCTTCCGAGGAGATCTCGTCTCCCCCGTCTCCGCTATCTGCCCGCCTGCCCATGCACTCACCAGGGTCACCACCACCATCACCACCACCACCTACCGACTAAACTCCCTGCCTACGAGCCCTACACCGCATACCTAGTACTACAGCATCATCGCCCTCCTCAACAACTGCCGAAGCTGCCCACGCGCCGCCGCCTACTATACCCCAACCCAACCCAACCCAACCCGACCTAACCACCTGCCTGCCCCCCCCCTTCCCACCGCCCAACCTGAACTGAACCTGCCCACCCCGTGACCGCGCCCCCATGCGGGGGGGCCATCAAATCTTCATCCCCGCACCTCCATCTCCATCTTCACCTTTCACCGACGCCCAGCCATCCAGCCAGCCACTTCCCAACGGCTCCAATGCGGGCCAGTGGGCGGAGGGCGCGCGCTGTGCTGTACGTACTGTACTAACTCCTGGTCCCCCCAAGGCGGTTGGTTCGTCCACGGCCATGTGCCCCGTCGTTTCTTTTCTTTTTCTCCAAGCCACCAGAATCTACATACAGTACGCATCTACGAAGTAGTATGTACACGCACTTGCATTGTATCTACCCACTTCGTTATGCAAAGTGCTGCACTGCATGTCACGTCATGTATGCGAGCTATCCTAGTGCCCACGTTTGAGACATACATGCTTTCACGAGTGCGCCGCAGACATGTGCCTAGGGGTGGGGGGTGTGCAGCCACCACATCGCCATCTACTGCATACGAAGTCCATGCCACCACGAGCCTCGACATCCTCACCAGTACTCGACACCCTCACCGGTACTCGACATCCAGCGGTACTCGACATCCAGCGGTGAGCAACGATCGCCAAGGTTTCCTTTCCTTCCTCTCATCAGTCTCACACCACATACATCACTACGCATCACCACACATCACCACACATCAAATCACATCCAATCAGTCAAATCACATCAATCACGTCTCGCGCCCCAAAGTACAGCCAATTATCGTGTCATCTCTTTTGCATGCATGCATGTATGTGTGTCTGAGTGCGCGCGTGCTCGTGCTCCCGTTATCCTACCAAAAAGCAGACAAAACGCTCCCAAAAAACAATAAACGTCAGTCAACCGCCCGTTATGCCGTAGCATCCCATCATCCATGAGCCAATCGATGCATTTGATCCTTCCCTTCCCAGTCCCATGCCCAAACCAATCCATCCCCGCCCAGCCTTGACATGACAGTTCCCAACCCCGTCCCGTCGTCCTCGCCGTGGCCTTTTGCAAAAACAAGAGCAAGCAGGCCAGGCCGGCAAGTCTCCAAGACAAATGTGTGAAAAGGCGTCATTACAATAATGTGTTTTTTTACCCGACCGCCGCCGCCGCCCCGCCGCCGTCGCTCGAGCCCATTTTCCCCAGGCCGTGATGAGAGAAACAGCCGTAGCCGTGCCACAACGCGCAAAGGAAAGTGAAAAATAACAGAAAACGGGGGCAAAAGACCCCGATGCAAAGGCTCCATGCCGCCTCTTCAATGCAACGAGAGCGCACAATCTGCATCCCCATCCGGTAAACGCCTGCCGTAAAAGACTTGTCCTGAACCAGCAATGCTAAACAGCTCGAAACACGAAAAAATTCAATGCTCCTGTGTCGTAAGAGGGTTTTTGTTTGTTGTAGGGCACGGTTGTGCCCCCCCTGCGTGATTTCGTTTGGTCGTCCCAAAGTCCCAAGTTTCGATGGTGCCGCGGCTCACAAAGCCATCAGACGCTCCATCTATCGTTCTTCGCCGCGCTCCTAGCCGCGAATCGCCGTCGCCGACTGCGATTCCGTGGTCCAGGGAAACCGATCCGGCATCTGTGCGCTGTGATACGACACGTCGCTCGCGGGCGTCCCAGCTCCAGAAGCCAGCGCCGAGGGCGTGGCCATGGTCGAAGAGCTCCTCGTCGCCGACGCGGATCGATGCTCGCTCGGCCCCAGGTTGACTAGATTCTGCATCGCTGTTGGCGCAGGTACCGACACCGCCATCAGAGAAGGAAAGTACGGGTTCGAGCTGCCGCCGAGTCGGATCGAGTGGTGGGCGGCTGTCGGCTCGACGCGAGCGGTGGTGCCCTCGGTCGACTTGTTTGCCTCGCTTGCTGCCCCCGCGGTTCCATCATACGACCCGTTCTTGAGCGTCCCGTCCTTCATGGTGGGACTCGATTTGGAAGAGCCAAACTGTGCCGCTCTTCCGTTAGTTCAAATGTTTTCCTTTCTAACGGCTATTGCGCGTCACGATCCTCAGGGGGGGCGGGACGTCGTCACGTCGACAGAGGGGAGGAGGTTGAGAGTGGAACGGGGCTATGCCGTCGCGGGGGACTCTGTGAGGCTAAAGTGCAGCCCGGGGGTACGTACAAAGCAGTATTTGTTGACGAGTTCCTCGTACGACGCGCTGGCGAGACTCGGGGTCGGCGACAGAGATCCGTTGGGGGTGTGGTCGCTGCTCGAGCTCGGCGATGCGCCAGCAGCCGCCGCCGCCGCCGATGATAATTGGGAGACGCCCGACGAAGAGGACGAGGGCTCGAAGCCGCCACGGACGTTTGGCTTCATATACAGCGCGTCCTTGTCTTTGCCGGCGGCAGCCCCCGCCGCTGCGTCCTTGGCCACCTGCATGGCGGCGCTGAGCGAGGCGCCAAAGTCATATCGGTTGGAGAAGGCGACGCCGCTGGGCGACGTCAGGTTCGTGGCGATGTTGTCGCTGGCCAGGTTGGCCGTCGACTTGGTCTTGAGCCGTAGGGGGCCCGACTCGCCGAGGTACTCGTGGATGGGCTGGTCAAAGGCGAGCTTGTTGGGCTCGCTGCCAAAGGCGTCCAGGGACACGGGCACCGACACGGGCCGCAGCGCGCTCGACGGCAGGTTGTTATTAGGCCTGCGGTTGCTGCTGCGCGGCAGGCCGTTGTTGTTGCTGTTGGCAGGCCGGGACGCAGCGCCCCCGAAGTTGTTCTTACCGTTCTGCGGCAGGTGCTTCTTCCTGAAGTCGACCTGGAAGTTTGTCGAGCCGTTGTTGTCCCAAAACTCGTGCCCGTTGACCGCGTAGCGCACGCAGAAGAAGAGAGTCTTGGACTCGAGGTTGGCCATGTCGGAGAGCTTGATGGTGAAGGTGAAGCGGTCGTAGGGCACCGGCGCCTCCCGGGGTCGGATATCGTGGCTGTACTCGGCGGCCACCTCGGACACCGTCTTCCAGTAGTCGAGCGTGAAGCGGCACGTCACTTGTTTGTGGAAGGCCAGGTTGGCCACGGCGATGGAGCCGAGCAGTGACTTTTGATCGCTCGACAGCCACACCTTTTCTAGCCTGACGGGCATCGCCTTGCGGTGGTGCGAGTCATGTGGGAAGTTGGTCGTGACGAGCTCCCACTCAAACGGCGGCGAGCGAGCGCCCCCCGACTTGCCGTTACCGGGGAAGGGATACTCGCCATCGCTCTCATAATTCTCCACGGGCGACGACCCCGCGCTGACGGCCAGAGGACGGTCGACCTGCAGGAAATGCCGTACGTGCTCCAGATGGGAGTCAAAGTGAACGGCCTTGGAGAAGATGGGGGTTCCGGGCATGCTCGTCGGCCGCCGGTGATGAGAGGCACGCAGCGCGGGCCGTACGAGCTCTCCAGACTTTTTCCGGACCATCTGCGGCTTATACTTGAGGTCCTCATCCGAGTCCTCCTCGGAGCCCAGGACCGAGTTATCGGCGGATCGGGGGGTAGTGATGGTGGACTCGGTGGCAGAGCGCACGTGGCCGAGCTTGCGGCCGACCTTGGGGAGGTTGCTGATGGCGCTCGTGCTCAAGCACAAGCGCACGCCTTTGGGCTCAGGCTCCGTTTCTTGCTTGGCATTGTTGGACGGCGGCGGCGGTGGCGACGTCGCGGGCAGGGGGATTTGGCTGACGGCGTTGCGCAAGTCCTTGAGCGTGGCTCGGTCCCGTCCCACAATCTCGATGAGCTCTTCGTCGTCGCTCCCGGACGTGGCGGATTCGGGCGGGGAGACGATGGCCCCCTTGGGGATGAGTTGCCTCCCGTCCATGGGCGGCGGTGGTGATTGCCGCACGCTCCCTCCTAGGCTGCTCCCGTTCACGACGACGCCCTTCTTCATCGTCGTCGTCGTTGTCGTTGTGATGGGCTCTGTTTGGACATTCTCGAGGCTGGTGACGGAGGGGGTGCGGCGGTGCTTATTGAGGTACGAGGCAGATCGGGGGAGTGACGGCCTGGAAGGCCCAGACTGGAACGATGAGCGACGGCTCACATCAGGGGACGCGGAGGCTGAAGAAGCGGGTGACCGATGTGACGGCGGCGTATAAGGCATCCCAAACGCGGGGCCGGCCTATAACTATAGTGTAGAGAGAGAGGGTGGGAGAGATGAAAGGAGGGGTGAGGGCGAGTTTCGTGTTTTGCGGTGGTGAGGAAAAGGTTGTAGGTAGGTGACGGGTCGGCGCGAGCGACAAGCTACAAGACTTGGCTCGGGGATGGAATCATAGGTGGTCGTCGGGGGTTATGAAGACTGCGCGGTAGGTAGGTAGGTAGGGACGAAGCGGGTGCGAACCTGCTGCTGAGGTAGTGTATTGTTAGCCGCATAACCATGCAGGGGACGACTGCGGACGAGAGCAAGGCAAGGCAGGGGGGAAGAAGAGTGTCTTGCACGCGGCCGCATGGCGGCGCTGGGCGGTGCAAGGAGGATGTTGAGAAGGACGCGTAGAGAAAGGCCCGCCAGATGGCGAAAGCCGTGAGCACATCATGCGTCACAAAATCCGTGGTCATAAGGGGCGCAAGGACAGAAAAACAAAAGACTGTGTATGGCACATACCTTGAGGGGAACGACGAGGCAGGAGGAGGCTGTCAAGGGAATCGATCGATCCAGATGCAGCGGCGGCTCGTCACGCAAGGCGGACTCGGGCAATATTCCAGCAACCGAGACAGAAACCAAGCGGAAGGCGGCAAGAGCGTATGTATTAATCCAATCCAGCCCCCAAGAAGCGAAAACCCCCGGAGAAGGCGAGAGAGAGGCGGGACGCGGAAGGTGCCGTCTCAAAAAGGCTCGTCGTATCGCGGGTCGGGATAGGCGGAACGTTGTCGTTCGATGGATGACTAGGTAGGTAAGGAAAAAAAAATGCACGACGTCACTGCTGGCGTGTGTGCTGGCCGATAAGACACGGGTCAGATCCGCCGTGAACCGTGCCTTTTGATAGAGGGGACGGATGAGGGGAGCTGTTCGAGTCAACAGCCCGCCTATGCTTTCGTGTCGAGAGAGGAAAGCCTCGATCTCGTGAATTGGATAGATTTCTCTGGAGAGAGAGAGGGAGGGATGGAGAGAGAGATTCGCTGGGGGGGTGGGCAACAGCAAGAAGCAGGAAGACATAGCCCCCGGGGCGGCGGCGGCGGGGAGCGGGTTGATTTTGTTGCACTTCGGAGGCGACGGCGGCGGCGGCGGCGGCGTTGGAACGACTGAGATGGCACACACACACACACACACACACACACACACACCACCTAGCCATCTAGCCTAGCGCCGCAGCCTCAGTGCAACGGCAGGCACTCACTTCCACTGTAGGAACGAACTGCCAGGACCCAAGCAGCGCTAGATCTCGCTGCCAGCGCGACCGGGGGGGGAGGGGGGTGGCCAAGGATCTGGATGGAGGGGAGGGGAGGGGGTGGTGGTGTGGTGTGTGTGGTCTGGATGGACGGACGGACAGCAGCTCGATGGGACCGTGGAGGGAGGTCCGGGCTCGGCATGGCCTGCCCGGATCGGATTTGCAAGCAAGCAAGCAACAAGTTGGTTCTTGTGTTGTACAGTAATGTGCCGTGCTGATGATGCTATCAGCGGCTCAGCGAGGCGAAGCGAGCCTATCTGTGTCTTTCTGCTTAGCCTTGTCTCCGGATTCCTTTTTTGCCTTTACCGCTCGCAGTCATTCTTTTTTCCTTCTTTTCCACAAAAACGAGATCCATCCAACGGCGCTGCGAACTAAACGTTAGTTAGTACCTGAGGGGGAGGACGACGCCGACGCCGACGACGACGAAAAGACGACGCTTTGGGGGTAGCGGGGGGTGGTGGTGGCGGCGATGGCCACTGGGGGGGCGCACTTTGAGACGAACCTCAGACGCGGACAGGCTTTGGGGCTGGGGGAGAGAAATCACAGCAGCGGCGCCTGGACGCACGCCATGGAGGGGGAAAACGAATTGGGGGGCGCGCGGCCAGGCCGCCGAGCAGCCAGGTCAGGGGGGAGGGCAGGGGATGGGGATGGGGAATGCGTTGCGCCATGCCGCGCAGACACGACAGACAGGACCACACGGCAGCAGCAGCAGCAGATCTGTATGTGTGTGTGTGTGCGCGAGTGTATGTTGAGGCGCTTGTTGGAGAGGTCTGGATCTAGCGTTCGCTGTGGCTCAATGGCTGCAAGCCCAGCCTTGGGGGTGTCGTTTTGGTGGAGCCCGCCGCCGCCGTGAAAAAAAAAGTACGTAGTACTATCGTCGATCGAGGGGTGGAGGAGGAGCAGCGGCGGCTTGGAAGGTGAGCGGGGAGAGCGAAGGGGTGTGTGTGCGTGTGTCTGTGAGAGAGAGGGGGATAGACGAGCGAGGTGTGCGTGGGTGGGTGTTGGTGGTGCAATCATAAGGGGGGGGGTTAGTAGGGAGGGAGGGGCAAGAAAAAAGAGGCTTGCAGACGGCGGGTGGGTGGCCTGTTGGATGGCTCGATGGCTTGCCCGCCAAGGCGACAATGCAAGACAGGGCCCTGGGCCTGGCATGGCATGGCATGGCATGGCGGCATGGGCATGGGCACGGCGGTTTGTACTACGTGCTATGTACGAGTGTCTCCGCGGCATCGCAACGCGTCCCCAAAACGGCTCGCACAGCAGAGACGAGAGTGAGCGACGGGGACGGAGGAGGAGGAGACAGAGGAGACAGAGGAGGAGGAGGAGGAGGAGGAGGAGGAGGAGAGGGCGAGCCACAGACAGACAGACAGACAGACATCGACTCCGCCTCACGCCTGCCTGCCTGCCTGCCTGCCTGTCTTCCTCCTTCTGTCTGGGCTGCAGCAGGCCACAGCAGCGACCGCAGCAGCATCATGGCCAACGAGGGCGGGGGAGGGAGGAGGGGGACGAAGCTATCGACACTGGTCCGCTGCGTTGCCGGCGGTCTGTCCGCCCCTCCCCCCTTCCCCCGTCACGTCAGGTCACGTCAGGTCACGTCACCTGCCGGTGGCGATGGGTTTTGCGTGCCGATACATACAATGTAAATGTATGCACTCCATGTAATGCACGCGTGTATGTACGTACATTGCTTCATATATACATGATCTATCGACTAAGATGCGAAAAGCAACCCAGCCAGACATTTGATGGGCGGGTTGGTTGGTTGGATGAGAGCGAGCCCAGTCAGTCAGTTCACCTCAGTGCCGGACCTCCGGATGAGGCGGCGGCGGCGGCGGCGGCGGCCGGCCGGCCCTGAGTAGGTACCTTGGTAGCAGTATATTAGCCTTTTCTGCCCCCGTTGCGACCGGTTCCGCGCTCCGTCCGAGACGCCGAGCCTCGCATTTCCGCTTGCCGCCGATACCAGGTGATGTGATGTGATGTCTGGTCCATGTCCATGTTCATGTCCATGTCCAATGTTCATGTCCAATGTCCATGTCTTGTGCCGTCGATGTTTGGAGGGGGAAGCATCCATCATCCATGTGGCACAACAAAGTAACCATGTACATGGGTACGGAGTACTAAATGCTTCGAAACAAAAGAAGAAGCTTCCGTCACTTCACCTCCTCCTCACCGGGGGCAGCGGCGGATCCCGTCAGCCCGTCAAGGTCAAGAGGGGGGGTGATGTGGTGGCATGGGTGAGGAGGCAGGCAGGCATTCATTCAGCGCGCGACGCCACAACACAATGAATGAGGGGCACAACATCGCTCGCTGATAAACCCCCGTGTCCGGATGCCTGCCCGTCGTCGTCGTGGACTACAGGTAACTAATAAGCAGACCTTGTTGGCCCCGGTCACGCCCAAGCAAGTCCCGCATCTGCTGCCGCTGCTGCTGCTGCTCGCGGCGGTGCCAGGTCCGTGCTGCGGCGGTGGCTGAACGCTTTTTCTCAACAACGTGCAGCGACGCGCGTGCGCACGTCCAAATGGTTCGTGATGGTATCACCAGCGAGGCGCCCAACAGCAGTAGAAGCAGCAGCAGCAGCAAGCAACAACATCAGCCACCCGCAGCCATCGGGTCGATTTTGTGGCGCACTCACTCCAATCCTCCACCCGAGCATCTGCGGGCACATAAGTGCCGCTGAGAAATACAACAGTACAGTGATTACAGTACGAAGAGAGAGCGAGCGAGCGAGAGAAAGAGATCAACGTCCAGGGGCTTCGTACGTGTGGCCCATGCATCGCCAAGAACGGCGCACACGCCACGAGGCTTCTGCCGCGCGCCGCCGTTGCTCTTTTGCGGGCATCGATTCATCAGCAAGCTCACCAATCCGTCGTCTCGGAGGTGTCCCTCCCATGCAGCCAGCAGTCTCGTTTTTTTCTTGCATTCCACGCCCCAACAAGGTCCGAACGCCCTACGGCTTGGCTGGCCGGCTGGCTGGCAGCAACCAACCAACCGCCTCACGACCTGCTGAGCGCGGAAAAACTTTTCGACATGTCGGGATAGCCAACAGGGTGCACGTCATGAACTGTTTTCCCTCGTCGAAGCAGGCGGGCAACGAGAAGTCAATTCATCGACCGCATGGCTTTTACAATATGGTGCAGTTTCTTGTACTACTACAAAGGGAGAGATCGCTCCGGAAAGTCCCAAAGGGGCTGGGGCCGTCGAACGCAACTAGCGCGGCGCCGCCTTTGCCGGCTGGGGAGCAGACTTTTTTTTTGGGGGGGGGTTAAACTAAATGGATTGCTCACCGACAAGACGAGACGAGATCAAGGCATGGGAGATTTGTTGGTCGTATCATGCAGTGAAGGATCATCGGACACGGCAATGCGTAGTAGGTGGTGATGAAGGCGCATCCGTACAAGCATCGTCACCGTGGTCCGCCGCGCTAGGATCATCCCTCCCTGGCCATCCGGAAGCGAGCAGGCAGAACGTACTGTATGTACGGAGTACTAGCCACGGTTGAATGATTGCTGCCGCTACGTACGTACTACAGCGACCAACGGGAGGACCAGCCCCCCTGTCAGAGCCGGGGGTGAGCCCACGAGGCCTTCACAAGTGCTCACAGAATTCGAGCGAGCTCTCGCTTGCTGGCGCGCAAGGCCCGCAAGCCCACTCGTCGATGACGTATCGACGATTTTGGTTCTCCTGCCAGCCCCAAGCACGCACAGGGATGTGAAACGCAAGACAGACCAGCAGCAACAGCAATTGAAGAAGATGAAGCCGCGATGAAGCGCCTACGCGGGCAGCACCGCTCGCGACGTAGTGTTGAGACGAGCCGAGCCCTAGCAACGTCCAGACCGGTCCTTCGGGGAAGGAAAAGAAAAAAGCAACCACGCAAATCTAAGCGCCTTCGGTCTACAGACACTGCGACGAGCGGCGGCGCGCCGAAAGCGACGGTCCATCAAACTTGTTGGCCCGGGCGCGCGGGCGGCGAGGCGAGAGTCAGCGCCGGTAAAAGCCTGGCGCCTACTACTTTTTCTGGTCGTACCGAGGGGCCGGGGCTCGTTGCGCCACCGGCAGCCGCCTGTCCACCATCTATCTGTATGGATGGCTTAGCTTATCGCTGACTCTTATTACAATACATCACCGTATTACCACGGTCCTCGGCCACGACTGACTGATGCTGCTGCGGCTGGGATGCTGGGCTCTCGGACTGCAATGTTCCGGGGGTCATTGGACGTGACAGGGAGGATGGCATGGATGAATGAATGGATACGCATGACATGGTCTCTCTGTCACCGAGGTGTGCCATGTCTAGTGGCAACAGTCGACATGGGGGATTTCGCCCATCGTCGATGTGTGTGTCTGTGGTACAGTGCTATGGCGTTTCTGAACCAACCATGCACTTTGCGGGATGCGTTATCTGAAACCCCCAAAAATTGCGTGGGAGGAGGAGGAGGAGGAACCTGAGCCTCGTGTCGCGGGGCATCATCATCTCCAATCTTTAGAGCGAGCGCCCGCCCGCATGCCGTCGCGATGGGACGTTATTGGAGCCTCCACATGATCCGCATCCGTCCACCGACTTTTGTTTGTTTGCCTCTCCGCACTCCCCTTCTTTTTCTTTTTTTGTTTCCCCAGACGGAGAGAGCACAATCAAGTCTCTGTCTCCAGATCCCACCCTGACTTGCGTGAGTGCTTACAGTAGTAGTACTACTACTACGTAGTGCCCACACCGATGGGGAAGAAAATTTTGGCATCCATCGATCCACCTCTCCATCCATCCTATCGCTCCCGCCCGTCTGTCCCCAAGAGTAAGGCTCGACCCGCCACGGCGGAGCACCGCGCGGGCGCCAACGTCGGTTCGGCGGCGGCGGCGGCAGCGCGACGCTTGCTCCACTCCCTCACTTTCTGGGAGCCGCCGCCGCTGCCAGAGATAAGAGATGGATGGAGCCCCCAATCCACCCCCGGCAGGCTGATGGGTCAGGGTTGGTGGTGTTACAGCCTCCTCCTTGTCTCTGGGAAAAACTGGTGGGGGCTCCGAGACATCGACGGCTAGACTGGGGCTTGCTTGCTTGCGCCGCTCAGATTGTGCTAATAAAATTGTAAATCTCACTGCGTACGTATCGAGACTAACTGACTGACTGACTGACTGACTGAATGAGGGAGTGCGCACTCGCCGGAGATGGGTTGATGGCGCCTTCAACACCCCACGCTATGCCATCCGCAGCAGCATCGCATGGTGCCCTGCGTGTTGCGACGCTGTGGCTTTTGCCGCGATGAAGACGTTGTATCATGCCCCTCCTCTGACTGACTCCCCGATTACTACGAGCGGAGCAACTCACCGGATGGATGCTATAAGCTTAGCGAGCACGGCAAGCCTCAACACCAAGGCCGGAACTCTGGGGCAACTCACAGCCCCAGGGCCTAGCAGCAACATGGACGGCCAGAATGAGCGAGCAGCCGTTTGACCCCCATCTTCTACTAATTACTTGACTACTACTACTAACTCATCTACTACTTACCCACAGCTGCCCGTGTCCCTGATCGCCAGACTCTGTCGTCTGTCGACTGCGGGTTCGGTAACTCCACTTCGTGTAGTACTTGGTGTAAACGTGAAGGTAGTATCAGCAGCCTGGACCAGCCGCAGCCATGGGTTTCTCGACGGCGACAGAGTCGCGCGACCGCGTGCATATCCGTACATACATACAGTATACATGCAACGACCTCATCTGGCAACCGCGCAACTTTCACCCAAACCAGTGGATGGATGAGCTGCACGCCAGGCGTCGCCCAACTGCCCACTCGACGTGCACATTGCATATACGTACTCGGGCGTTCGTACATACAGTGCATACATGCGGAGCAGAAAAAGCTGTTGTAGAACAAGCGCCGCTCGCTCTCCTCCATGGTTTCCCATCGGCATACACCCCCTCTCTTTCCTTCCTGTGCCAGCAGATGCAGCGTCGAAGCTGGCAGCAGCAATCTACCCGTGTCGGCCCCATGTCGTTCCCGCGCCGCCACCGACGCCGCCGGCAGATGGCAGGTCATCAGCGGTTCGGGGGGACCCAACGACTGACTGCTTCTGCTGGCCCAACCGCTTGCCTCCGTTGGCCGGCCGTGGCAATGATGAATGGATGGATGGACCAGACGAGGGATGGGAGGCTCTGACCGCCAGTGTACAAGCTTCGTCCTTGTCTCTCTCATTTCGTACCAAGTTACTACTGTAGGTTGTGCTGCTGCCCTGCGGCAGAGAGATTACGGGGCCGAGTTGTCGTCGTTCTTGGGCGTGGGGGGAGGGGCATCCCTCACACCATCTTGATGTCGTTTCTGCATGACCAGTGGCGATTCGCATCCCCAACGACTTCCAACAAAGTGCTGTTCGTGTGTGTTGCCGCAGACGCGCCGCCGCCGCCGCCACCGTTGATGGGAATGGGACCTTTCGGCTCGGCGCCGCACCTCCAATGATAACTAAATAACTAATGGCCATCCCATCCTATCTATCCACTCGCTCTCCGCGCGCGCGTCGAGAACCACCCATCCACCCACCCCATCATCAATTACCCTTGTGGGACCCTGTCACTGTGAAGATACTTGGGGCAGTCAGTTACTAGTTGGTCGAGGATGCAAGCAAGCTGCTTCGAGCGAACAGCCACGGGTACGTGCGTGCAGCTCGGTGGAGCAGCAGCATCAACCAAGCAGGGTTTCGCGGGAGCTGCTGTTGTTGGGGCACGCCTTGAAACGCCAATCCAGTCCCCTGCAGCATGCAAAGTGATCAGTGTGCTGTTGCTGTTGCTGAGCTGTGCGAGTACGACGAGCACGGTTGCTGCTGCTACTTCGCACGTACATACATGCAGCAGCAGCAACAGCAGCAACAGCAGCAGCAGCCTTGTTGCTCTTCGAAAGGGAGGAAAACCCATCGCACTGCCGTGTTCTTGCGATTCTGCGTGGGAGTGAGAGCGTGATCCCGCCGGCAGGACTCGCGCTTACATTCTCCCTCCCTGCTGCCGATGAGCCCCCTCCCCACCGGCTCGGGACATTCGTCCATGTAAGAACTAACGTATATACTACGGACGTACAATGCGGATGATGTGAAAATAGCAGCACACTGCGAAGAGCAACGCGCAGACATTGCCGCTCCGGCGCTTGTGCCTGATCGACCGACCGCCCGAGGCCGCTCTCGCGCCATGACTTGCTACTACGTACTTTCGGCCGATGCTGTTTGGGACGGGTGCTCTCTCTCGAATGCCAGCTAGCGTCGCATCGTCGTAGCGCCGGAGTAGTGCATGCGTGCTGAGAGAGGGGGGGAGACGGAGCTCGCGAGACCCAAAAGGCCCCTCCTCCTTGTTCCGCTTCATGCCCTCTTGTCCTATTGTCCTCCACCTCAAGGTGGCAGCTCGCCCGTGATGCTGCCGCCATGCAGCGCCTCGCGTCGCACAGCAGCCCGTGTTCTGTCGACCCCCTCATGTTCCAAGGTACGCATGGCGGCGGCCCAGCCAGCCAGCAAGTCCAAGCCAGTTCAGCAGGTTCATGTGGTAGTGACTGCATGGCAGGCAACGGCGGTGGTGGTGGCGGCGACGCGGCTTTGTGGTTGGGAAATGGGGAGTGGATGGGAAAAGAATCCTCGACAACACCATCACGGCGCAGTAGTCGCGCATCTCGATGATTGGTGCTGTCTGCGAGCCATGATTGGCCCGCTCGAGTTTCTCCTGCGATCAGGTCTCGTCGTTCCGTTCCAACCTTTACCCCCCTGTTGCGGCTTTGCGTCTAGGCTGCACGAACTAGCAGGGGGGGGCTGCCTTGGCTGCATGGCTTGCATCTTGGAATCCACACCGACGAGGCAGCGCAGAGCCCAGGGGGAGGGGGGTGGGATGAAGAGGAAGAAGCGAGTAACCGTTGAGTGGGTTTTGCTGGCTGCTGTTTGGCCTGGCATGACATGGCATGGGTGATTTTCTTTCTTGACACTCGATGCTGTGGATCCGGCAGGGGCAGCCGTCACCGAGCTTGGACATGAATTTGTTAGCCGTTGTTGAGACTACATACTAACTTACTACTAACAACATCCGACTATGCGGCTGAGATGCCCGTTGGTGATAGTAGATGTTTGCTCCGGGGTCGAAGAAGAGACGAGACATTGACCGCAATTCTCACAGCCATTGAGGCCCAAATGTTGTGCGGCACACGCGTCGAACAAGAAAGACGGCACAAGGTACAGTGCCTTCCTAATCACAGGAACTGTATGTATGAAGACGTTGACTGTTGATGCGATTCGCTGGACTGGACATTGTCCGACAACGGACGCATATGTCTTCGCCACTGGGGGGGACCGATTTGCATTGGCGTTGGGATGGCAAGCTGCAGCCACGCCAACATATTTTTAATTTTTCTTGGATTCCTTCACGAATCGCATTGAGCACCAGCGGCGCTGTTTCCATGGTCGCGAGGGAACCAAAGACTTGAACACACACAGGAAGAGGTACAGTACAGTACTGCATATTGTGTTCGTGACAGACTCAACTCGCGGGCAACAGCAGCCCACGGCTAAAGTCTCCGGCGCGACACCAAGGAAGACGCCTTGTTGGACACCAACCCACCAACCACACATCCTACCCACGTCACCCATCCATCCATCCCCCTTCTTGCTTTGGTGCCTCCTGTTGTGCTTTGCCGGCAGCGGCCGCCGGCCGGCCCCACCTCACGATGTCTGTCGTGCGTGTGCCGCTCGCTGCACCGCAGTAGCAGGTCACGAAGCTAAGATGCCATGCGGCCCGCCGCCGCCCCAGCTGCTGCTACTGCTCCTGCTGCTGACCTTGCCTCGTCGTGGCGCCTCTACCACTAGCGTCAGGTCTGAGAGAGGCTTGGCGGGCCTGGCTTTCTACGAGCAGCTGAACGAAACAAGGGCGCGTTGCTACCCTTTCCCAGCAGATTCACCCCCTCCAGCCATGAACCAACCGGCCGCCCGCATGGCTGGAGGCGATGTCTGAGCGGCGTCTGTGCTAGGGACACAAGGGGCTTGTTGCCGAGCCGATACGATTTATCCGAGTGCAGTAGTATGTCACAGTACGAAGCTTGTATGTATGCAGAGCGTGCAGCAATCCATCACTCTACCATTGAAGCCGCCCCCGTTCGCCGGGTCGACCGTCGACCGCGGCGTGATGGCGCAACGCGCAGTGAGTGAGGGGGAGGAAAGAAGGGCGCATGCAAGACGACTGCCGTCGAGAACGCCCTGATGCAGCAGCATACGACGGAGATGTCATTATCATTCCATTATGGCACTAATCATCGTTGCGAGCAGGTCCCCGTCCCCTCTTCGGCAAACGAACTGCTATGAGGAGTAGGGGTCCAATGGACCCTGTTTTCCTCCATCCATCAGTCACTGCAACATGCTGAGTAGAGAGCCAATGTCATATAACGGCGTTGCTGCTGCCGCTCAGGGGAACCGAACCAACCCGCGATTATGCAACTTACACGTAACAGTTGAGCACTCACTTACACCGACAATGCGTAGGTACCGGGGAGCATGGGCAACAAGCGCCCAACGTCGACATGCAGTCAGTCGTGTGTACTGTACTTACCTCGCCGGCACAATCTCAAAGGCAAAAGGAGCGTCGTCATCGCAGAGCTCCCTCAAGGCGGGAATCAGGTTTCGCATGCGTCGTGGCTTTCGCCAACGTTGCTGAGCTAGGTATGGATGGACCCCTTACGCATGGCATTTGATGTCGTCCGACAGCAGCGGGCACCCCCTCCCTCCCATCCTTCTTCTTTTCGCCCGCCGAGTCTAGCTCGTCTGGGCCCCTTTCGAGATCCCAAGTCTGGAATCCCGACATTGTTAGCAGTGGCAGTAGCAAACGGGCTTCGGCCCGCCGACGTGCCAGCTATCTCCGCCAGTTGTTAAAAACTTGTGGGAGGCGGTGGTGATGGTGTGCCCTAACGCGCGACGACGGCCTCGCCATCGGCGGCGTTACGCCGAGCCCGAGGAGGAGGCTGTCTAGGGGCGAGGGGGCTTCTTCCTGCCGTCAAACACGGCGCGGCTGGCTTGGCTAATGGCTTGGTACGACGCCACACCGGCGTCCGGGACGGCACAGCATACGGGAGAGAGCTCCAGTCGAGCTCGCTCGCTCGTTTCCCTGTGCCGCCCCGTGCAGCGCCGCTTGCCGTATCATCATCGGGGGGGGGGGGGGGGGGGGGACAGCAGCAGCAGCCGTCGCGAAGCTCCCACGGGCGGCAAGCCCGCAGGAGTTTGGTTTGCCTCATCAGCAGTCTGTGCAGGCAGGGCCGTTGCGTTGCGTGAGGGTGTCGGAGCTTGCAGAGCCGTCGAAGAAGCGGGGGAGGGGAGTACGTAGAACGGGATGCCTGCCTGCTTGACCCCCTCTTCTCCTTCTCCGGGGGTGGAACCCGCGTCGTGTTGCATTGCAACCGGTGAGAGAGTGATGGGCCGTTTGCCTTTGGGGCGGCATCTGGTGTGTGTGTTTGTGTGCGTGTCGTCTGGAGGTGACAGCGTTTCGTACGTAGAGGCGTTTTGCTGTTCCGTGGCGAAAGCAAAGTCGCTCGCCATAGGCAAGATATCACACCCGATATGCTGGCTTTTTGCGAAGCTGTCCGGTAAGTATCAAATCCCGCCCACGTCAAATCAGGAGAGCTGGGGGGAAATGCCGGACCCTGCTCGTATGACCAACACGCAACTCTAGGCGATATGTCACGCCATACAACAGCGAGGCGCCAAAAGGCCGACTCCGACGCATCCGCTTGCAGGACTGGAGGTGCAGCGAGCGGGCAGCACCGGTCCAGCAGCGCCTTTTTTTGCTGAGCACGCACGTCAGTCATTGCTCTCCAACTCCCAGCCTACTTGTTGTTGCCTTTGTCCCCGTGCCTATCGCCAGCTTCAATGCCAATTGATCTCCGCATCCTCACTCGGCCTCGAGGAGGGGAAGGCGGTCCTGCAGCCAAGTCAGTAGTCAGCCAGCTGCATGTACGGTGTACATACTTTGTACATACGTATCGACAGAGCGGCTGGCAGCAGCAGAGCCATGCCGACCCCAGGTTTCTGCAAAGCAGCCGTGATTTCCATGAGGGGGGGCGGGACCCAATCATGGGCGCACCAGCAATCTCTCTCTCTCCTTAGGTAGGTTGGGGAGCTTGCATTGCATTGACCCCAGACGGCGTCTTTCTCTTTCCCCCCAACAAGCCCGTGCCCCCTCCCCCGGAGACTTTGATGGGCTACGGGGACCTGGATGGTGTGGACGGACAGTCGGCGGCTGTGCTGACATTGATGGGGTAGCCCAGACACAAGCTTCGACACGGACACGGAGACTGACCGCCTCGAAGAAGAGAAAGACGAAGAAGAAGGAATACCGTCAGCGTGATGCACACTGGAATGTCGCAATCTACTGTGGAGAGCGCAGGCGGGCGGCGGCGGCAGTTAGCTTCCTACTCAACTAGAGCGGCGCCAGATCGAGCCAGCCGCCGCCGAGGAGGCTTATTAGCGACACCAACAAGTGACTAACTCAACCATCCCGCAATGAGTGCCAACCAAGTAACTAAACTTGAGGATGTACAACAGTACCACCATGAGCTGGCGAGTCACAGACGCAAGCCCCGTCACGGGGAGCGCTCAAACGGCCGATCCAAACCCCCCCCCCCCCCCTCCCCCTCCAGACGAAACGCCAAACCCACGCGCCATAGCCCCGTAGCTTGGGCCAAGGGGATGGATGGCGCAGAGGCGAGGGCACACACGTTTCTTTGCGAGGTGGCTTTTTCGAACCATCATCCACGCATGCATGCTCGCTCTCGTCACTTGCCTTGGTCCCCACGCCCGCCCGCTGCTTACCCCGGATTGCGCTGGACACATCATCACCTAGTCCATGCCGTGACCCGGTGAGTGCGTAGCAGCCCGCCCCAGGATCGGCGTTGCGGCTTGCTGCCGGCAGTGCAATGCCTGACCCCGCCTGCCTGTCCGCCTGCTTGCTGCTGGTGCTGCTGCTCGCCGCTGCTGCTCGCCGCTGACCTCTTTATCGCCGCCCCCTCTGGTGCCACGGGAGATCATCCCATCACCGAATCGGGTCTCGCCTTCTGAAGAAAGGGTTGAGTAGCTCTCGCCACCTTCCACAGATATTGCCTGTGCTGTGCTGGCTGAAGCACGAACTCTATTGACTGGCAGCGATGAGGCAATTGAACGCGGTCCTCAGTTGCCAGAACACACAAGACATGAAAATTAAATTGGCCAAAATGATGACAAGGAAATGCCAATCTAGATTTTCCGTGCTCAATCGGTGATTAATTTTCCATCGCATCAAGATGATGTATAGAATCCGTATACCTGGCCCCCCCGTCCCCCCACATATACAGCGAGTGGGAGACGGCGGTTTGAGTTGATGCGCGTTATAAGCTCGCCAATTATGGTTCTCGGGTGTTTACGTGTGAATGCTGCAAACATTGGAGATTGAATTTCTGAGCAAAGCGCCGCTGAGTCTTGAGTTACTCATGTATTTTATACATGGCGTATGTGATGGTCTATAAAGGAATGGTGAGCTCTCTCCTAGAAGGGTAGCAACGCGTATAACTTGTTACTTTTCGACCTGATTTTAATCTGATGATTGTCTCAATATAATCTTGAAATCTAACTCAAGTCATGTACGTCGCTCATTCATGTGTTTTTTTTTTTTTTTGCTTTCATTGAAAGGATAGGTCTTGACGGCGCAAGTTTGTAACTAACCGTCCCATCAAATAGGATGAAGGCCGCCATCACCACGCTCCTCCTCCTCGTGTCAAGTCTTGCGGCGGCGGGGGCGGCGGCGGCACCGACCCCAGACTCCGAGAAGCGACAGGACGACGACCCCATGGGCACGTTTGTGAAGTGCCTGTCCGGCTGCATGAAGCGCGACCCCAGCGAATTCGAAGCGTGTGGGGACGAATGCCTCAGTGCCATGGGCGGCGGCGATGGTGGCGGGGGGGATGATGGTGGCGCCGGCGAGTGATCCCCTGGGCCTTGGCGTGGTTGGGTTCAGAGGAGTGGCCTCCGTTGTGCTTGCTTGTCGGTCGAACCTGCGTGTTGCTGCTCTATGGAGTGGATGGGTTTGGCGGCCGATCGAGAGAGCGCGGAAAGACGCCTCTGGGGACTGGGGGTGAGTGAGTGAGTGAGTGCTTGTGGGATGGATGGATGGACGCACGGATGGAGGCCCAAGGCGGCGGCGGCGAGCAGGGCGCGTTTCGCGATCGGGGGGAAAGGCAGATAAGGTAAATGATAAGCTCGCGCAGCGTCATTGACCAGGCAAGGGGTATGATGCCCCCCGCGAGAGATAATAGGACCATGGTATCAAGCCGGCAGCTAGTAGCCCGTATCTATCTCCCCCGTCGTCCTGCGCCATCAAATCCTGTGCTACTATACCCCATACATACTACGTACAGTATACATGACAAGGTCCCCCGATGTAGGAACCTCAGGGTCCTCGAGAAGTGAGATTTGCCCATCAGGGATGGGGCCAAACCGTCCGTCGGCGCTGCGAAGCCAACAACTTCCATCGAAATGTCATCATGGTCGCCCACCAACCAACCAACCCCCGAGCGGGGAGTCCCGTCTCTTCCGTCGCAGCCGCTGCCACGAAACCCACCTGCGGTCAAGTCCGAAGAGCAAAAACTTCCCGCCGTGCCGGGCTTGCTTGCTTGCTCGCTTGGCTTGCCGTGTTGCGGCTTTCCATCAAAAGGGTTCCGTCACAAGCTCCTTACTCTACACCGTTCCGTCACCGTTTGTCCGTTTCCCCTCATCGCAACGGTGGCGGCGGCGGCAAAGGCCATCGTCTTGTCTGATAGGATGGTGAGAGAGAGAGAGAGAGAGAGAGAGAGAGGCACGCAAGCCACAATGCCTGCCTGCCTGCCCTGATTCAACGAACGAACGAACGCACGCTCGCACGCATGATGCACGCACCAAGCCTGTTTGTGGCTGGATGCAAGGCGCAGGCAGCGCGCCTCCTCCTCCACCTCCTCGTCTTCGTCGTTGTCTGGGGTACTGGAACCGAGTCGTCGCTGCAGCTGCTGCTGCTGCGTCGGAGAGGCGTATACAGTACATACACTAACTACCACGTGCATACGAAGTACATACATACACACATGCCCCCCCTCTCTCTCCCCCGGACCTGAGCTCATTTACGGATGCCGGACAAGACACTTCGCCGCCGGAGGAGGAGGACCTGTGCGAGCCGGACACACGGACAGCTGCTGCTGCTGCTGCTGTACCACCGCGGCTGACCGAGGTGACCGTCGATGGCCGGCCTGTGTGCGCCCAGCCAGTCAGTCGAGCTCAATGGCCAAATGTAAAGGCGTTTCATTTTATCATGGCAAAGTGGAAGACCCAGCCGTATCCGCGGATGACGACGAGCCCTGCGGGCCTCGACACGCCCAGATCGCTATCACTCCTTTAGTCTAGACTCGGCGTCTCGCCATGCGTGCAATTACTACCACCACAACCTCCATTAATAACCACCACCACCACCATCAGCTCACTAGCCCTTCCCCGTTTTCTCTTGACCGCAACTGCTGCTGCTACTGCTGCAGAGCCCGCCGCGCCCGCGCCAGTCCAGACGCGTCGTAATACAGAAGGACCATCCATTGACGGGCGCACGCACACACCAGACTCCTCCTCCTCCTCCCTGTCTGCCACCACGCACCGCACCGCTCTCTCATATGCAGGCCATCCTGCTGATGCCACCTCGTGCCGCGCGCGCATCTACGCTGGCGCGCATTTCCCAACTCACCGATATGCACGCCCGAATGCGGAGTCGTGTTGTACACTGTAGATTGTGCCTTGTTCCCATCTGCAATGCGCCCCCCCTCCCATCCCATCCCACCTCGCATCCCATACTTTGCAGTACGTGCGTGCGTGCGTGCGTGTGTGTGTGTGTGTGTGTGCCACAACAGCGGGCGATCCCAAGTAAAAGAGCGGAGAGTGACGAATCAATGCCTCAGGCAATCAATGGTTTGCGTCGCGTCTCCTCGCTTCGAGTCTTCGGCCCTTGATGATGATCACGCCCGTCTGGTGCCCGCTCTACTTCATCACGGGGATGGCGTCGTTTCTGTCGTGCAGGCTCGGGACAATGGGCACGTGAGGATGTTCGAGGCACAGCCCGGCTGTCGGCTCGTCGGGTCGCGCGGCAGATGAGTAGTACTGACTGCTGGTCGAACCAAAAAAGCTCCAAAGTGCACTGCATGGCTAGCCGTGGATCAAGAAGTTGCGTAGTCTTAGAGCCCTTCTTCGGTCGTGAGAGGTCTGGCGTAGCCGGGTGCGATGAGTCGTGGCACACAATGGCATGAGTTTACAGAGTATCTTTACGTGAAATGTGGTTTTCAAAAGCCCAATGATATGGGTTTGTCGGCAAGTTCTCAGTTGGGGTATTTTGTTGGAACATCATCACCTGGGTTCCTGAGCCCGATCCGGACCTACAGCTTCAGCGGCGAGCCAAAGATAGGGTAGACCATGCCGTCTCGGTAGTGCGTCCCGACGCATTGAAGGGCATGTTATGTTCACATCGCCATCATGGCCCCCGGGTAGCTCGAAGTCGAGCAGGCGTTCGCACCATCTTGGAGCACAGCTGACTCTGAGACCGTTGCGCGTGTTTGAGCATGTACTTAGATTCTAGCTGGCTGTGCGCAGGAATCGCGCAACGGAAATGCTGGGCTAGTCCTCATGAGGGAGATACACGCGTGCGGCCGTGGAGTACGCGACGAGGATCCGAGTGACCGTCGAGCAGCAGCATGCCGCAGTCGTCATCGCCACCGGTGTTGCGAGATGAGATGACATTGGAGCGTTGTGTTGCTCTCCATCACATAGAAAGGACCACACGCCAGGCCCGTCACCGACTCACACTTCCCCGCAAAGAACATAGGCGTTCGCTCGAATGGTATCTTCATTGGATGTCAATATGTAACAAAATACGTACATTCGTTGGGCCGCGCTGTGTCCCAAAATATTACACAGCACATATCAGGCGGTCCCTTTCGCCACCAAGCCCTTCGCCACGCAGACACACGCACACACACACACACAGTTGGCCCCGCGCCGACGACTACAGGGCGTGCTGGTGCTCGCCCGCGACGGGCGGGCCGGCGTAGTTCTTGTGGCCCCAGACCCAGTACCAGAGGGCGGAGACGCCAATCGCGGCGACGAAGACGGCGGGCGCGTAGTTGACGGTGGCGGCGGTCACGGGGATCATGGAGGGCATGCAGAAGAGCGGCAGGGCGAGCAGGGACCAAGCTTTGGAGACGCTGTCAGCCGGATATTGTCGCAGACGAAAGGAAGGAAGGAGAGAAACGGCGAGGGGAGGAGGAGGGCAAGGAGAAAGACACACAGAGGGGATTCTAAGGGGGAGAAGGGGGGGGGGTGTCAAACGTACCGATGGCAACAACATTCAGGAGGTATCCCCAGCGGCCGAGGTAAAAGGCGGCGCCCTGGACCTGCTTGCGGCCGGTGGCCAGGCTGATGGCGATGGGGGTCGCGTACGAGGCCGTGAGAGAAATGACGCCGACGCCGGAGAAGGCGTTGAAGGCGGTCGAGGAGCCAAAGTAGATGAGGCCGAGGAGCACCTCGACGACGGCGCACAGCATCATGGCGTTGAGGGGCACGTCGAGGCTGCGGTTGACCTTCATCCACCACTTGGAACCCGGGATGGCGCCGTCGCGGGCAAACGCCCAGGTGCAGCGCGACGAGGCCGTGGTGCAGCCGATGCCGCACAGCAGGGCGAGCACCATGAGCGGGATGAGCAGGCCGATGGCGCCGCCGCTGGAGCCGACGGCCTCCTTGATGATGGTCGGGACGGGCTGGCCCGAGGGGAGCGCGATGAGCATCTGGATGTCGGGCAGGACGAAGACGAGCGGGATGAGGAAGAGGAGGCCGGCAAAGGTATTGATGAAGATGGTCGCGACCATGGCCTTGGGGACCTGGACCGAGGGATTTTGCACCTCTTCGCACATGCTGTTTGCCCAATGTGTCAGTTTATTTTTGTTTTTTTTTGTTTTTTTTTAAAAATTGGTCTGATATGTTCGGGCTTCCTACGCGCGCCCAGCGGGCGGGAGGAATCGAGAGGGGAGGGGTCGGGAGTTTTGCTCACGAGATAATCATGCCCGTCGACGAAGTGGCGTAGCCGGCGTGCAAAAGACCGACGCAAAACGACCAGCCGTTAGGCCAGCCCGAATTGGCCTCGAAGTGACCAAAGACGTACTTGGCGTCGTGGCGGCCGCCCTTGGCGAGGACGAGGATCGTGATCATGATGGCGATGACGCCGGCAAAGGTCCAGAAGATGGCAGCGGTCTGGAAGAGTGGGAGGCGCGCAGTCAGCTCCAGCTCGAACGTTGTTCACACACTCTCTCCCCAAGGTCCAAAAACCACAGCCGGGGAAAGGGAATGGTATATATATCTTACATCGAGCCACGGCAGCCACTTGTTGCCCAGGGCAGACACGGCATTGCACAGGATGGTGATGCCGAGGAAGATGAGGAAGACCTGGTACGGCTCGCCGGCGAAGACGCCGACGCCGGGCTCCGTCTCGAAGACATTGATGCACGCGACGAAGAAGAGGGTCGTGCCAAAGTTGACGGCGAGGGTGATGGTGATGTTGCCCACGACGTAGGCCCAGCCGCAGACCCAGCTCGCGACGCGGCGCCATTTGGCGGGCGCGAGCATAAAGGCCTGGTAGTAGACGCCTGCACGAACGGAAGCATTAATACGAGGGATGCACAGTTGCAATCAATGGAAGGGGGGAGGGGTCCGTAAAGAGGTGGTGTTGGTTTGCGCGTGACCCCAAGGCCCGGTCGACCGCATTCATGTCCGGACGAGAGAGGTGGCCGGGGGGAGGGGGAGGGGGAGAAGGGAGGGGGGGATAGAAACGGCAATGCTTTTATTTACCTCCGGCAGTGGGATAGACACTCGTGATTTCACCAAGCGAGGCAGCGACACAGACGATGATGAGGGAGACGAGGACCCATCCCCAGATGATGTTGACGGGGCCGCCACCGGCGAGCGGGTAGAGGAGCGTGGTCGCGAGGCCGTAGGGGATGGAGGCGAGCACAAAGGACATGAAGGCGACCTGGAGCGTGGAGCGGTTGCGCGACAGCTCGGGCTTGTATCCGAGGTTCTCGAGCAGCTGGTCGGCCGTCTCGGCCTCGCCGACCGACAGTCGCGGCGGCTGGCGCAGGTGCTCGAGCTTGGGGTCCATGTTGCTGGCGCTGGACGAGTCGTGCTTGGAGTCGGAGCGCGCCATGATGCTGTGATCGATCGACCAGACTGGCTGGCTGGCGGGCGGGTTTAAAGAGAGGTGTGCGACCGACCGCTCTCCTCCTGTTAGAGAGGGGGGGAGGAAGGGGAGGTTGGTGTTGTTGAAGAGACCCGGGGGGAGGAGGCCGGGGACGGTGGGCGCGGGCGCGGGCGACTACGGAATCACCACAGCACGCACAGACGGAGGAGGAGGAGCAGCAAGAAGAAAAGAGGCCGGCTTTCTTTCCTTCGGGAATTCGGAGGCGACGACGGCGAGCGCGGGCCGGTGAGGAGAAGACGACGACGGCGACGAACAGGTGGGCACGTGAGATGTTGGTTAGCACCCCTGGAGTGCAGAAAGGCGCGCGCTATGGATGATGACTGGCGCAGGTCTTGTGAGTTGTGGTGGTTGTGTGTGTGTGTGCCGCCAACAGGGGTTTTCCGATTCTTCTGCTTCCTTGAGACAGCGGATGCGCCTCCAAGCGGACAGAAGAGGTGGGAATCGCGTTCGGTGTCGCGTGCTCGAGAAGGATGGAAAGGAAAGGAATGGGGGGAAAGGGAGAGTGAGTGTTGCAAGGTTGAGAGAGGGAGAGACACAAGAGACGGAAGCGTCGCCAGGGTGTGAGCGTGTGTATGAGTGGGTGGTGGTGGTGGTAACGGGCGGGGCCGTCGTGATATACGACGAAAGGCTTGTGAATTTTTTTGCGGGCTGGGCTAGGCTGGGCTAGGCTGGGCTTCCCACGAGGGAAACGAAGGAAAAGAAGGGGGGATACCTACGACGGACGGCCCGTGACAGGCGGAGGAGAAGGAGGAGGAGGAGCAGGTGGAGGGACGGGAGGAGGAGGACGGTGGTGAGGAGGACGGACGGACGGGACTGACTGACTGATGTGGATGGAGCCC
The DNA here is from genome assembly GCF_022605165.1 of Purpureocillium takamizusanense. NCBI lineage: Eukaryota > Fungi > Ascomycota > Sordariomycetes > Hypocreales > Ophiocordycipitaceae > Purpureocillium > Purpureocillium takamizusanense. Next base: position 2,964,755 of record NC_063071.1, read on the forward strand.
CGGCCAGCGAGTAGGATGCAAGCAAAAGAGTCAGTCAGTCGGGATCGCCTGTCGAAAAAATGGATTTTGACAGGCGGGAGTACTAATAAGGTATGTACTGTACTGTACCTGCTGCTGTTGAAGAAGGCGGAGGAGAAGAAGCAGCCCGACGTCTCGAAACCTCGCCTTGTCTCTGTAACTTTTCCCACTACTACCGTTGCTGCTGCTGGTGCTACGTACTGCGCTTCTCGTCGGTACCTACCTACCTCGTACGCACCAGTGACCACGGAACCATGCACAAACGCCACCGGCGCGGCGGCAGCGGGGTGGGTGGGAGGGAGGCGGAGCCCATTCAACGTGGGCGGGCGGGCTGGGCTGTTAGTAGTAGTGGAGGCAAAAGGTTTGGGGCCTTGGACGGATCCAGGAGGAGGAGGGGGGGAGGAGGGGAGCGGTCCCCCCCCCGGGTTGGCCGTCGCCGTCGTCGTGGTTCGAGCAGCCGAGACACGGCGGGCGGGCGGGCGGGCGGCAGCACAGGGCAAGCAAGGGCATTGCATTCCATCGTGTCCTGGGCGGGTGTCCATGCCCTTGGTCCCGAGCGGACGGGTGCGGTGGTGGTTGCGGTGCTGGTGCTGTTGGGTGAGGACGGGAACAACAACTGACAGACGGACAGGCCACATGGGCAGACGCGGACGACGACGTGTATCACCCAACTTGCATCCGGGAACGTGCGCTGCTGCTGCTGCTGCTGCTGCTGCTGCTTCCGCCGCCGAGACGGGGCCTTTCTTTTTTTTTTCTGTGCCTGTAGTCAGCGGGCGGCCATCTAGTAATACTCACTACGGGAGAGATAGATGCCTTCTGTCGTGCAACAACCTGTGCAGCATGTGCTGCAGCAGCAGCAGTATCAGCAGTGTGGACCAAAAAGGATGAGCGCCAGGGATTACACAGAGATAGGGTTGCCGCGCATCATCATCATCATCAGCACGATCAGCCACGGGGCGCCGCCGGCTCCTGCGCACTACGCGCTGCTAACTTGGTACTAAATCACTACTGCTACCTCTGCACACTGCTGGGTAGGTACAGGTACTGTTGCTGCTTCGCTACTGCTGCTGGTGGCTCGCTTCGCCGGTGGGGCGGCGTTGGCGGCGGCGCCATTGCTGGGGCCCTGAAGATTCGCAGCCAGGGTTGTTGCATGAGGACGGGGTCACCATTGGAAAGAGACGCGCAGCCATCGAACGAACGAACTGCTAACGAACAAAAGCCCCCCCGCCCCCCAGTGGGCACCGCGCCCAGGGAGGAGCCACATCGACGTCACTGCCTCCATCCCAGGGCTCCCGGCCGCCCAGTAGGATGGGGCTAGTGGTCGCAGATGGATGGAGCGGGCAGGCCGAGGAGGCTTGGGGGCTTGCTGGGGCTGTTCGAGGTTCGAAAACGGGGCGCCCGCTGCTGCTGCTGCTGCTCAGGTCTCAGCGTCGGTTCCCGTTGTTCGTTGTGCGTGGTGGCTGCTGGCTGGCGTTGTTGGCACGCGGGCCCTTTCACCCGCCAAGCCGAGCCGAGCCAAGCGGCAGCCATTCAGGCGATGCTTTGTTGACTGACGGTGAAGACATGTTCCCATGGAGATGATGCGCCGGCTGGATCTGGATGGATGGATGGTTTGTTGGAGGGGAGGAGGGGGGAAGGAAGAGGGGAGAGGGGACTTTGGGTCTGTTCCTGCTTGCGGGCTGAGACAAGACCCAGCAGCAGACGCGAGTTGCTGAGACGGGACGACGAACGCATCCCAAAGCAACCAAGAGTCGAGCGAGTTCCTCTCGTCTGTCATTGTCACCCGGCCCCAATTATTATTACGCGAGGCCGGGACTGGAGCGCCGGCGTTGCGTCCACCGCGCATCATCATCATCATCATCATCATCATCATCACCATCATCACCATCATCATCATCACCATCATCACCATCATCACCATCATCATCATCACCATCATCACCATCATCATCATCACCATCATCACCACCTGTAGTTACCGTCCTCCTCGCCCGCCAAGTGCTAATAAAACAACGCCTAGCCCGCTCCCGCCGCGTTCGCTCGGCTCGCATCATGGCCGCAATTGGCGCCAATTACCTACAGCTGAGCGCCGCCCTTGTTGGCCTACTACTAATTCAGGGTGGCTGGCGCTCGGGGAGGGCGAGGCGAGGCGGAGCGCCCCAGCAGCAGCAGCAGCAGCAGCAGCAGCAGCAGCACGTGGGAAACCAACATGGACGTCTCCAGTAATAATAGCACGCAGCAAGCACGCTTGGGCGAGCGAATGCGGTTCAATTCACCCACTCGCTCACTGGATGGAACGCAAGCATCGGCCAGCCAGCCAGTCAGCTAGACAGCCGGCCAAGGCGGACGACGATCCGCTTTTGGAAACCCGTCTCTCTGGCCGGCCGTCGATCGCTGCCGTTTTGTCGCTGGCCGCATTTCCCATTTCTTTAATTCCACACTTTCCCGTGCTCCGGGAACCAATTGTTTAAAAAATAAAGTAAAAAATCTTTTCCTCCATGGGAACGAGGACGACGGGGCGGAGATAGTGCATGACACGGCGACGACGACGATACCTTGTCGGCCAGCCCCGGGGTTGCATCCATTCTCTCGTCAGGGACCGACAAGGACGGACGGCTCGGTGAAATAGAACGTAATGCAACGTCCACAGGGCGAGTAATAGATACGGTACGTGCCAACTTTTTTCCCCTCATGATGCTAGTAGTTACTGTAGTAGTGTGCATTGAATTGGGCAATGGCACGGACGAGTCCTCGTCTCCTTGTTCTCCTGCTTCCAACTAACTTTGTACGTAACTTGGTACTGTACAGTACTGCTGGCTTGCCGCAACTCGCAACCGCTGGCTGGTCTGTGGACGCTGGCTTGTCTTGATCTGACTTGTTGACTGACTCGCCGTCTGTTGGGCCGGCTGGCAGGCCACTCGGTCGCTCGCTCACTCACTTGCATGCATGTATGAATGAAACCTACAAAACTCCGAGTCTCCGTGCTCCGTCTGCTCCGCCCCGGTCCGCATCCCCCGTCCTTTGTCCCCGGCCCTCCGTCTCCATGTCCATCCATCGATCCATCCATGCCATCCATCCTTCTATCCCACACACACACACACACACACACACACACACACACGCATCCACATCCCGGTCCCTCCCAGCCTGCCTCCCTCTATCCCTCTTTGACCCCGCCCGCCGAATCGTCGGACTCTCAGTCTCCCAAGGGACCAAGGGACGGTTCGAGGAGTCGAGTCGCGATGCGTCAGTTAAAAACGTCTAGTGTCCCCATGTCAACCCCGTCCCCCGTTATAGTCGGCGCCCCCAACCTTGCGCAGCCGCGCCACCAGGTCCCCCTCGTCGAGGTCCGCGCGGTCGCTCGCCGTCACCGCGATGCTGTGGTGCGCCAGCGCGCGCTTCACGTCGCCGCTCTCCACGCTGACGCGCGCCTTGCGCATCACCCCCGTGCCCTCGCCGATCCACACCACGAGCACAAACTTGACCCGCCGGCTCTCCTTGTCGTTGGCGTACTCGACCCGCGCGTACCCGTACTGCACCTGCGCGTCGTCGAGCGCAGACGACAGCTCCGCGACGCCGCCCGAGCCCGTACGGCTGAGCGTCAGCTTTTGCCCGCTGCCGGCGGCGTGCGACACGAGCAGCCAGTTGGTCGTGTCCTTGTCGCTGCGCACCGCCTCGTACGCTGCCGCGATCTCGGGCGCGTCGAGGCCGTTCATGGCTGATGGATGGCTGCGCGACCGGTCAGGGACCCGGGCCCGTGTGTATGCGAATGAGAGAGAGAGTGAGTGAGAGAGACTGCAGGTTGTAGGTACAGTACAGTACCCCGCGCGGGAGAGACCCTGTGAGAGTACGTGCGTGTGAGTATGTGTGTGTGACCGACTGTGCCTGTGAGAGTCTGTCTGTCTGTCACTGCAGCGGGCGGACCGGCCGGGCGGCACTTACACCAGACACCTCCTGCAGCTTAGTAGTAAGTTAGTTACGTAGTACGTAACCTAGTAAAGACAAAGGCAGAGAGAACGCGAGCGCGACCGACCGACAAATGGCCGCACAGAGAGAAAAAGGAATGGCCCAAGCAAGGTCCAGAAGGTCCAGAAAAAGTTGGGCAAGGGAAGAAGACGGAACGGCCAGCAGCAAGCAAGCAGCCAACGCCGCCAAGGGGGGGGCAGGCACAAAACGTAAGAGTGGGCGACGGGCGGCCAGACGGACGGTCGGTGGGCGGCCCACGGCGTGTGGAGTTTCATCAAGGGTCGCCGCCGTCTGTCCGTTGTCGTGTCCTCCGTAAGGGTCCCCCCTAGCCGAAAAGGGAGACACGAGATTGGTTCGAGCGGGAACGCGATGGACCAGCATGGCTCTTGTTACTACTAACTACTAGTGTCATGCTACAATAAAGCCCGCAACCTTGTGGCCTCTCTCTCTGTCCTTGGTGCTGTTCAGAGGGACCAATCAAGTTAGTACGTACGTACTGGCAACCTGAAAGAAGAGACAGCCCCAATCAATCACCCGAGGCTGGCTGGCTAGCTGGCGTCTGTGACGGTCAGCGACGGGCTGGCTGGCTCGAGACGGCGGGAGGCAGCACGCGGGCTGAAACGGGCCCTTGCCAGGCCAGGCCAGGCCGCTTCGTCAGTCCAGTCCAGACCCGGCTTGGGCTTGGGGTTCCAAGTAATTTTAGACGAGGCACAAGAGAGAGTGTGAGATTCATGCGTTCCGACGTTTACCACGTACCAAGCATACGTATTCGTACTTTGCGTACAGTACAGTACTAAGTTGGTACTTCATACAAGCTATTCCCATGCCTCCGCCCCTTGACCTCCAGGTAGGTCGGCTTGCGGCCCCCTCCAACAAGGCAACTTACACGGAACGCAAAAGTAAAGTGCGCTTCTCGGCGGCGCCATCCAAGCATTGTTGGGGGCCACGGCAGCCATTGAAAGACAACCGGTACCTACCGTACCTCAGCGTGGTCGCCCGCCCGCTGAAGCCCACAAGCAAGGCAGGTTCAGCCACCAGCGTTGCCACGAGGGCAAGATACTCGAGGCTGCGTCCGGTCCCTTGTCCAGGGTTCGAGAATGTACATACACACAATGAGGTACGTACGTACGTTAGTATTGCTAGTACTGGTAAAAAGGAAATAGCTAGCAGTCGCCGCCCACCGCGCGGTGCCCCTGGCCCTGGGTGATGTGATTTGCATATCGTGATCTGCGCGGGATGCATGAACAGCTCCTCCGCCAATGTCACCCACCCCTGTGCGTGCTGCTGCTCGACAGGCCGCCCTGTTCTAGAACGTTTTTTCGAACGAATGCTTCATCGCCAGATCTGCGCCATGCACTCGTACAGTATGTTAGTACGCCGGAGATGAGGCCTGTCCACATGCGCGAACGCCGTCCCATCACCGTCTGCCCTGGCTGGCGGGAGCATGCCTTGGATGACGGCTCGGAGCTACACGACTACCAAGGCAGTCTAGTCTGCATGTTTGCGAACGTATGAGTGACATGTGTCATCGGGTGACGGACTGTCTGTCACTGGCGGCGCCGGCGGCGCGACTATTGAAACAAGCTTCTGCGGCACAAAGGAGCTCATCACCCTGCTTGCCACATTGTTGTTGATGCCATGATCGGATCCGATCCTGCGCCTCGCAACGGCAGGCCAACTCTGCCGGCGTTGAACCTGGTAGCAAGGACGACAGTCGCGGGATACACTGCACGCGGGCATCACAGCGAGAGCCAGCCGCTCATACGACTTGACGGCCCGGTCTGCCATGGTCGGCAGCCAAGGCCAGTCACTACTCAAAGGCAGTAGGAACGCTCGCCGCCGTCGTCCCTTTCCATCCGCCCGTCGTTGTATACCGCTCATCCATCTGTCGCCTGTCGCCTCATACATCATCATCATCCTTCTGCCGCTCCCTTGACCAGCGCCCAGCACTTGTGCATGCCCGTACCCATGCTCTCGCCGTCAACGTCGTCGCTCCAACGCAGCGGTCTCGACTTGCCGCCGGCGACCTTGTTGTTGTTGTTGTAGTCGGCACCCTCTGGGGCGGCGAAGAGGTGCACGTGCATCGTCAGGCGCAGATGCGAAAACAGCCAGGGCACGCTGCCCAGCTCGCCGAGATGCCGGAGCTGGTTTTTTCCTCGGCTCGCGGAGCTCCTCGTCGTCGTCGTCATCGTCTTGGAGAGCATCTTGGCCGCGTGCGCCTCGGCCAGCTCGGTCCTGCGTCGCGCACCATGCGGACCGCCGCCGCCGCCGCCGCCGTTGTTATTATCGTCGTCGTCGTTGCTGTTGCCGTCGTCCAGGATGAGGCTCGGAAACTCCCATAGGCCGGCGAGGAGGCCCTTTTCGGGTCGCCGCTCGAGCAGGTATGACCCGTCGGGGCGGCGGATGGCGCACACGAGCGTCTGCTCCTCGCGCACCGCCTTCTTGGCCACCTTGAGGGGGAACTTGCGCGCGTGCTCCGCGGCCGCTTGCACGGCCGCGGCGCGGCGGCGACTTGCGGCCTGTGTCTGTGTCCGGGGAGACTCGGGTTTCGGGACGGCGCCGCCGGGTACTTTGAAGGCAAAGTCGGCGAGGGAGAGCTGCTTCGCGCCGCCGCTCTGCTGCTTCCTTGCGGCGGCGGCGGGCTGCTGCGGCTTGGTTTCGACGACATCGCCGCCTTCGTCCTCTTCCATTGGCTTGCATAGCGTACAGGCATCCTCGATGTCGGCGACGACGGCATCTCGTGGAGACGAGGATGTCTCCTTCATGTTGTCGGCCAGGGCCATGCCCTCGGCGTAGGCGCGGCACGTCGTCGTGATCGGACACGCCGCGCAGTCGGGCTTGGGCGTGCAGACGGTGCTTCCTAGCTCCATGAGGGCCTGGCCCCAACGGCCCGGTCTGTCATTCACGCGCGCGCCCTCGCCGTCGAGTATTATCTCGTCCGCATCGCCGTCGTCGTCGTTGTCCTCCGCGACGGCCTTGACGAGCGCGTCGGCGGCGACCCATATGGCGTCGACGACGGCGCGGTCCGTCTTGACGTTTGCGTGCACGCCCAGCTGGCGACTCAGCACGCGCAGCACGTTGCCGTCGACCATGGGCTCGGGGCGGCCAAAGACGATGCTCGAGATGGCGCCCGCCGTGTAGCGCCCGACTCCCGGGACGCGGGCTTGGAGCTCGGCGGCCGACGAGGGTAGCAGGCCGCGCATGCGCGGGTCCGCGACGGCCAGCCTCGCCGCCTCGTGGATGCGCGTCGCGCGGCTGTAGTAGCCCAGCCCGCGCCAGGCGGCGAGCACGTCGTCGGGCGAGGCGCGCGCGAGGTCGTGGATGGTCGGCCAGCGCGCCGTCCAGCGGTTCCAGTAGTCGATGACGACGGCGACGCGGGTCTGCTGGAGCATGATTTCGCTGATCCAGACCTCGTAGGCGCGGCGCTCGAGCCGGGCGCGGAGCTGCTGCTGCTGCTGGGCGGCGGCCGCGTTGTCGTCATCGTCGTCGTTGTTGGGCAGGCGAGGGTTGATCCACGGCTTGCGCCAGGGCATGGCGCGCGTCGCGCTGACCGAGTCGAACCACGACAGCAGAGAGGACCGCCCCTGCAGGCCGTGGTCCGCGCTAAGGAGCAGCGGCTTGTGATAGTCGAGCGAGTGGCGGCGGGCGGGCGGCAGGCAGGCGTCGGGGACAGTCACGGGAACGTCTCGGGCGAAGAGGCGGCGGTGGAGGTCGGCGGCGGCGCCGTTGGACGACGACGCGACTTTGCGTCTCTTGGCCGGCCGGGGGCTCGGGGTCGACTTGCCATTGTCTCTATATTCGCCGTCATCGTCTTTGTAGCCATCGTTGTCGTCGCTCGCGGTCGTGGATGTAGTGGTGGTGGCGGTGGTGGTCGGAGGATGATGGACGCCGCGACGCGTTTTGCTGCGCGACGCGGTCCCTTTGCTGCCGCGGCGGCTGGAGCCCGCGGCTCTGCCCGTCGACGACGCCCTGGATGACCTCTGTGCCATCAGACTGGGCGCTATGATGACGCCGAGGGAGGATGGGCGGGCGGCTGCTGGGACGGACGCGTCGACAGCATGCACGCGTTGTAGGTGTAAAGAAGCTCATGATGCCCGAGACGCGCCGCCCCACCCTAGAGCATCAATATGTATAGGACGAAGTACATGGAAGAGGACAGCCCGCGTCGGTTCCGAACATGTTGGGACAACAGGACGCACGTCTGGCTAGCGTTTCAGCTGTAGCTCTTGTTCCTTCTATGTGACATACTTTGAGCTCAATGCGGTCGCAGTTCTGCCACCGAGGTCTCTAAAACGCGTCGTCGGGAATACAGAGACCGCGTACATCCTGCGTCTCACAGGCGGCAAATGGTTTCCGGCTCGCTCACAGCAGGGCGCGAAGTGATTAAAAAAAAAACCGTTTGGAAGCGGCATTTCGGAGTGCCGTCTTAATGTCCAGACGTGATTTGACACGCTCAGACCCATATGCGAGCAGACATCGTCTCGCAGAACTGTCAAGAGCTTCGTCGTGATACTGCTACCCTACATATCACGATGAGGGACGAATCGGGCTCATTTGACCCTCCCCCAATGCAAAAAGGCGCCCAAGAGAAATGCTAGACGGGCCAACAAGTCATGGAGATCTGCAACCCCCCCGACTTGCTGGTCCTCCTGTGCCTGCGTGCCTGCCCAGCATTTGGACAAGGGGCGAGGCCGACTGCACGCGGGATGGTTGCATCGACACCGACCACAAACGCCAAGCAAGCCATCCCGTCCGTGACCACGAGCCGTCCGTCCGTCTGCCCTGCCCATGCAGCAGCAGCAGCAGCAGCAGCATGGCCAATTCCACAGGTGGACGCGACCCGGCCATCCGGATCAGCGTTATCGTGCAGCCGTGCCGTCTACCATCCCCCATCATCAAAGGTAAGCATAAGCATGTACGTAGTAGCTCGGCTTGATACCTTATCGACCATGACACGCGTCTGGCGTGCGTGCGTGCGTGCATGCGTGCGACCGGGGCCACCAACTAACTTGGCCAGCTGCTGTGATGGAGGGACGCGTGCATGTTTGACAGAAGCGGTAGTGGTCGCGGCAGCGGCAGCAGCTCAGCTTCGACAGCAACGGTGGGGGTCCTCCTCCAGCAGGCGTGTGTGTGCGTGTTGGTCGGACCCCTGATGATAGCGCCGTCTCCCCTTTCTCGATGAATGATACGTGTGGCCTGGCGTGTCTGCCGTGCCTGGTCTTGTCGGACAAGTCTTGCAGAGGCAACCCGTGTTCCAGGCGCGCCCCGTCGAGAGCTCATCGGCCAGACGGACACGTGAGGTGTAGGGAAAAAAATATTCAACATGGCTCGACAACGTACTATGGAGCCGCTGGATCACATCTGGGCTTGTGCCACACAATACCAAGATTCAATGTCGGGGACCCATCATCCATGTCCGACCCCCCGAGTAACTAGTAGAACACGCCAAGGGGAACATGCAACGACGAGGACGAGGACGACGACGGACGAATCGAAGGGCGCCCAGTCGGAGAGATCTGGCCAGCCGAAAAGCCTCTCGTCAGACTCCAGACTCCAGATCCCCATCTTCCTCTCATACTAACTAACCCCCCTCCCCTCCTTTTCTCCTCCACAGCGCCCTCGTGGTCCGATGCGGGGTCGAAATCTCACCTGGCCGGCCGACCGCATGCGGCTAACATGCGCCAGCGAAGAGACCAAACCCGCCACGACCGATGCATGGATGGGTGGATGGATGGGGGCGCAGGACAGCGCTACGACTATCTCGTACCATGGGTGGCCAGCGATAGCATGATGGGAAAGGAAGGGGGGGCAGGCAAGCTTCCGTGGGGGGTTGGGTTCGCCGGCCGGTCGGTCGCCCTGCCTGCCCACACAAGCAGCAGCAGCACTGGCAGCACCACCACCCCAAACCCGTGGAGAAGTAATTCTGGAGTCAATCTGGGGAAAAAATGGCCCGGGCAGGTCACGCTCACGACCGGAAGCGAGCCAGCCCCAGCCCAGCCCGCTTCGTTTCCCAGCTCGGGTCAGCTCCAGGCCCCATGTCGCCTCGTCGACCGACGCCGCCTCAGCGGGACTAACGCAGGCTACCCAGACGCCGACCCAGAGAAAAAAACATGACAGCTTTATTAACAAGAGGAAAATAATAAAAACGGCGGCTCCATGGGGGGAAGAGCGTGGGCTGTGGGGTTGTGAAAGCCAACTGTAACCATGCCGTCGGCGCGCCGCCGCCGCCTGCCCACGGGGAAAGACTTTGACGCGCCCCAGCTCTCTGGCCCAAATTGGCAATAGCCAGCCAGGCTTGCCAGGTCAACGGACGGGGCTGCGGCTGCTGGAGAAGCCCACCCGCCGCCGCCGCCCTCCATGATCCCTGTCCGTGCTGTGCTGCTGTCCCCATGTTCAGTTTGCAGTGGCGCCCCTGTCGTGTCTGGTCCTCTCAGCCTGCAGGAGAAAAGGAAACCCTACAACGGATTTCGCGCCCGCCTGAGATTGGTGATGATGGGCTGTCGTGGCACATGCGTACAGTATCAAGTTAAGTTGGTAGTACCAGGTAATTTGATACGTCTCCCACACTTTGCCCTTGCTGCTGCTGCTGCGTCGTCTGGTGCCCGTTGTCACACCCGGAAAACCGACGACCCTGCGCCGATTTGCTTGGCCCTAGTTACATCGTGGGGGTCAGCAGGGTAGGGTACTTCTGCAGCATGGGGAAACCGGACAGCCAGCCCTGCGGTGTTGCGTGTGAGTTGTTGACTGCCTTTTTCATGTTGTTGGCCGTCCGTGGCTTGTCCTGCGTGTGCCGTGACTACTGTGTTCTGCGTCGAAAGGGCAACAAGCAGCTGCACAGGGACACACTCCTGTCCGGGGATCGTGGGGGTTGAGGCAGTCAGTCAGTCAGTCACATAGAGGCTCCGTCGGCATTGCATTGGCGAGGAAGGAGATGCGAAGCAGTTGGGTTGGGTGTCTCGCGCCGACAGCGGCACCGCATGACGCCCCTCCCTCTTCCCCGTCGTCCTCTGCTCTGCAAGCCAACGCTTGGCACAGGCCGGACGGGAGAAAAAGAAGAGGGAAGGGGGGGGGGGGCAGGCCGTTGCCGGCTCCGCCGCATGAAAGGCAGCGGCACCGCTAGAAGGGCTGGGCTGGGGGCGACGGGCACAACCACCACACCTCCCCGGGATTAACCACCCCAAGGCCCTGGGTGGCTTGACCCAGATGGGGGTCACGACTTTGTGGGAGGAAAAAAAAGAGAGAGATGGGGGAACGGGGGGCGCGCCGCCGTCGATGGACTAGCTTGATGCCACGGTACACGGGGGGCGCACCACCACCACCACCACGTTTGCCACCACCTTTACTGCTGCTGCTGCTGCTGCTGCTACCACCACCCGAGCAAGCCAGGCACACGAGCTGCCAGTCACCACTCTTGCTCCTGGCAACCTCACGACGGGGGGCAGGGATACGAACAGCGCTCACTCGCACGCGTAGGCTGTCTGTACCAGGCAGGCAACCCATTGTACCCCAACAGTATCCGCATGCCCTGCCAGTGGGTGCGTGAGTGAGTGACTACTCGAGTGAGTGAGTGGGTGTCTGTCTGTCTGGTCCAAAGTTCATGGTTTTCGGGAATAGATAAACGGGCTGCCCACCTCACACACCCCGTCCCCCCCCCCTCTCTTGTCTCGACTTCTCCAGAGACCGACGACGACGTGCGACGACTGACCACCAGACGGCGACGACGAAGACGACAGCTTGTTGGCAGCTGAGAGGACAAGCCAGCAGAGCAACCACCCAAGCACAAACCCTCGTCTCCTCCCTCCCCGTCCGTCAGTCATCCCACGCCATGTCTCCCGCTCACGACAGCGTCAAGTCGGCCGGCCAGCCGACCGTCGACCACGCCGACGCCGACGCCATGTACGAAAAGGCCAATGGCGGCAAGATCACCGAGGTCCAGGGCAACGCCCACTTCCACGAGACGGTCACCGCCGCGCCCCTCGACCCGTGGTCCAAGACCAGTCTCAAGCTGTACATGATTCTGCTGGTCGCCGCCCTCAACGCGACGGCCTCGGGCTTCGATGGCGTGCGTCTTCCTCTTCCTTTTCATTCCCATCTCCATCACCATTACCGTCTTCACCTCGCTCGAGCGAGATGAAGAGAAACAAAAAAAAAACGGACATCGTGTGGCTAACTGGGGAATGTCCCGCGCGTAGTCCATCTTCAGTTCCATCAACGCCATGACGCAGTACCAGCATTACTTTCACCACACGGAGCTGGGCTCCAGCACTGGCATGTGAGTTTTCCCGCATCCTCTTCTTCTCTTTGCCATCCAGCCAGGACAGCTTGAGAGGTGTTGTGGAGCGCGCCGTGACGCTGACCGCATGCAAACAGTATCTTCATGATCTACACCATCGGCAACATGATCGGCTCCCTCTTCACGGGTCCCATCTGCGACAAGTTTGGCCGCCGCGCCGGCATGCTGACCGGCGCCGTCCTCATCGTCGTCGGCGCCGCCGTCCAGACCGCCGCCCAGAACGACGGCTACCTCCTCGGCGGCCGTTTCGTCCTCGGCTTCGGTGTCTCCATCGGCACATCTGCCGCGCCCACCTACGCCCTTGAGCTGGCCCCTCCCCAGTGGCGAGCCCGTGTCGTCGGCTACTACAACACCTGTGAGTCTTTGCAGTACCCAATCTTTCACCCCCCATACGTGCTCCTCTGAGAGAGTCAAGGAGTGCGAGAGACTGATCTATGAACCCCCCAGTCTTCTACACCGGCTCCATCCTCGCCACCGGCGTCGCCTATGCCTGCAGCAAATCCGAGGGCGAGATCGCCTTTCGCCTGCCCCTCGCCCTCCAGATCGCGCCCCCCCTGATCATCGGCACGGGCGTCTTCTTCATCCCCGAGTCGCCTCGATGGCTCACTATGTGGGGCAAGAAGGAGCAGGCCGCGGCCATCCTCGCCAAGTACCACGGCGGCGGCGACACCAACCACCCCATGGTCCAGCTCGAGCTGCAGGAGTTTGAGAACAGCATCGAGCTGCAAAAGTCGTCGACCGTCTGGAACTACTGGGCCCTCGTCAGCACGCACAACGCCCGCTGGCGCTTCACCATGATGGCCTTCATGTCCGTCTTCGCCCAGCTCTCCGGCAACTCGGTCCTGACCTACTACCTGCCCTCCATGTACAAGCTGCTCGGCATCACCTCCACCGAGCGCCGCCTGCTGCTCACCTTTATGAACTCCATCGTCTCCTGCGCGGGCGCCGTCGCCGGTTCAGCCACCAACGACCGCATCGGCCGCCGCACCAAGCTCTGGGTCGGCAGCATCGTCCTCGCCTGCCTGTTCGCCGCCGTCACGGGCTTCTCCAGCCAGTTTGAGGGCGACAAGAAGCTCACGGCCAGCCACGGCCTGTCCAACGGTGGTATCGCCTTTGTGAGTACCGAACCCCTGACATTACATCAAATATGGTCTTGCAAGACCCCGACTAACAAATTTGGACGTAGATCTTCCTCTTCGGCTGTGCCTACTCCTTCGTCTACACTCCCCTCACCGCTACGTACTGCGCCGAGGTCCTCGACAACCCGACTCGTGCCAAGGGCATGGGAGTGGTAAGTTGCATCACCAACAAGTACCCCGAAACGTCGCCGATGGTCCATGGGGTCAACTAACCTTTTTTCGACGCACAGCACGTTATTCTGTCCAACTGCGCCAACCTGTACAACACGTACGTCACCGCCATCGCCCTCGAGGCCATCGACTGGAGGTACTACCTCATCTTTGTCGGCCTCAACTGCATCTACAGCATCGTCTGGTTCACTCTGGGTGTCGAGACCCGCGGCCGCACGCTGGAAGAGATGGACGCCGTCTTCGACGCAAAGTTCCCGCCCCGGGCCGCGCTGCAGAAGACGGTCATGGTGCGACAGGGCGACGGCCACCTCGAGGAGATTGGCGGCCGCGAAGTGTAACTGTAAGACAATGGGCAGCGAAAGCGAAACGCATGTATGTACTTTGGGTTTGTGCACTGGCGGGGGGAGCATGCGAGCAGGGTTCGACTTTAGATCGAGACCGTGCGACTGCAGCTCAATTTGAGATACATTTTGGCACCCTTTTTCTGCTCCATCTGCGCGTGGTGACTGAATCTGTGAATCAATGCGTTGCGACTGGGCCCGTATCATCAGATCGAATCGCTTCCAGCGCTCCATTAGTACTCTGCCGGCATTTGCGTCGGAGAGACTCTGCGTTAGGAAGACCCCGACTGTTGGACCCCTGGCTCGATGCCGCTGGCGTGCTCGATTCGCGCACAGTCGCTACTTTGACGATGGAAAACATACTGCACATAGGCGTAATGGGTGCTAGAGATTCGTCGCAGCTGACCCCTGGAATTGACGTTAAACCGAAGGCCCGCCATTAACCTTCGACACACCCGGCAGCACCTCAATTGCAAGCCAACTTTTGCCTTGTCACCCTGCGAAATGGCAGTTCTTGAACTTGTTATTATCTGCCTAATGCCAAGAGGCTCGCGTTGGAGCCAAGCTATCCGTTCACAGCTGTCTGTCATGGCATTGACGCGTCGGTCGCATTCGGGGGAAAAGACCAACCAACATTCATGTGATGATGAAGCTTGATATGGCTCTCGCTGTAATAACTTTGAGATATCTGTCTGCAGGGGGGGCTGAAGCTACGACATACATATGTACTATCACAACATTCGTAAATGCGCGGTTGGGTCCTCGGCGCTGGGGCAGACGCTGCCGTCGCGTGAGATCATGTCCCACTTCCTTGGAGCGCGGTACCATTCTACGCGGAAGAGGTCCGATCCGCGCTCTTCCCTGTCGAGCGCATGCTTCACCATCGTAGAACATAGTAGCGAGTGCTATGAAACGCAGTTATATAATGTGTTACTATGTACAATAAGTTTCGACTAAACTAAAATAAAAGAATATACCAGAATCTGTCGCAACATTAAAATATACTAAGTAAAGAAAGCTAGTTACATCTCGAATCTTTAGTCTTGTTGCTATAAAGTTGAGGTTCTGCGACCGCGGCAGGCAAATTAAGGTGCGTTTAGCGTTATCTTAGAGATTTATGCATATCCTGCTATGTGCTTCGTGCGTATGGAGAGCTCACCGAGTGGAATTCCGCATGGCTGGCTACGCATACGTGCCGGAGATCAACGATTAGCACTCCGAGTAGATCGCGTTGGCGAAGAGCGTGTAGGTATCGGCGTTGTTGAGGGCGTCCTCAGTGGAGAGCTGCATGATGGTATCGTAGCCATAGCCAAGGTCGTCGGTCCCCTTGACCCGACTCACGTGTGTCGTCTCGTGGAGTGTCGTCGTGGCCTTGTCCTGGTCGTGGCACGTGGACGAAAGGTCGACCAGGGTGTCAAAGTACAGGTCACAGTATGCCTGGTAGCTCCTGTCCCCGGAGGTGACCGTGTAGGCGAGGATTCCCTCCGAGCACCCGTCGTCAACGTCGGTGCAGTAGTATTGGGAGACGCCACTATCCGTGGAACCGCACTCGTCGGCGACCTTGGTGAAGACGTCGGCGACGATGTCGCGCACCTCGTCGTCTGACGACTTGAAGTACTCCTCGACCTTGCCGGCGTCGCCGGACCGGGCGACCTCGGCGGCGGCCTCTGCGAGCTGCACGCAGTTCTCCAGCGCCAACTGCGTCACGGCGAGCCTGTCGCCGGTGCAGTCGCTCTGCAGCTCGGCGCGCTTGGCCTTCTTCTGCACGAACGCGTCGAGCACGGAGGCGGCCTTGGCTCCGTCGACGATCGCCTCGAGCTCGTTGGAGTGGAAGGGGACGGATCCGACGAGCTTGTTGTCCCCCTCGTGGGCGAACTGAAGGATGCCGCGGGCGAGAAGGTTGTACTTGCCGCCCGCCGAGAGGTCATGGACGTGGCCGACGTCGAAGGTGACCGAGATGGATTGGCTGGCTGGGATGCTCTCGAATGCCCCATCCTTGATGTTGCGGGTGCTGATGCGCTGACGCATGCCGTGGAAGGCGACGCCCTTGCCTGCGAGCTCTATTGTCAGCCATTGGAACGAAAGACGCAAGTCGGGGTGGATTTTGAAGCTAACGAACCCTCGCCAGTGATTTGCACCTTCTTGATGGCCGACTTGTCCAGGATAGTACCGGCCTTGAAGATCCTCAGGTTGTTCTTGCCATGGTTGGTGATGGTGGCCTTGACAAGAGTGTTGCCCGTCATCTCAAGCTTCACATCGAGAGGCGTCGGCGCGGATGGCGCCGCCGCAGCGACGGAGACGAGAGCAGCAAGGCCAGCGAGGAACTTCATGGTTGCATGAGGTGACGGGGAAGTCTGATGGGGGAGAGATGAGATGTATAGTGTTGAGGGATAGGCATGAGTAGGGTGAGTTGAGTCTTGGTTGTTTCTGCCAGGCTGATGGGAAGACCAGAACCGATGAGCGGCTTGTTTGGCTTTATACATGGTCAACGTGATGTGTAGTCCGTTCAACTAACAACTTGGTACAAATGTTGGTGGTGGCTCTATCTCTCAATGTTGCTCCTCCGTCTGAGGTTGGAACCGTCGATCCGTGGAGTAAACTGGCACGTTTCATCAAGCCGCAACTGGGTTGTATCTTGGAGCCTGGCCGGATTGCCCTATCTTGCATAGCCTCATGGTTCTAGACCAAGGGGCTGGGGGGGGGGGGGGGGGGGCATCTGGTTCTGTGATAGCCTCAGATACCATCGCTACCGACATGGAGTAAACTCGCCTCTCAAATGGGGATGAGACAATTACACACGAGTTCGTTGATTTGTAACTGAGGTTTGCGGAACAAAGACCGTGACCACGACAGCACCCATGCTCATTTGATCTTTCCGAGGGACCGTTGCTGGCAGAGATGTCGTTGAACGCGGGTCAAACCATCCCGGCCCCAGTCCTATCCTAAGTTGCAACCTTGGCGCCCAATACACGTGAACGCCCCTTATGAGTTCATTATGAGCACCTCTTCTTTATGGGAGCCTGCGGCCCAGGCCATAAACACACAGGGTCAAGATATCCTGAAGCGACCTGGTCGGTCAGCCTCAACCGCTATTAGTCTCGTTGACTCACCGGACTGGCCTGAGAGGAAGCATCGCCTCATTCATGTGACGCTCAGGTGATATGTTGTCATTTTGTTGGCCGTGTTCTCTTTTTTCGCGCCTCTGGTTGGTGCTCTTAACCTGAACTCTGGTGTAACAGAGTCATTATGCTTGATGCCACGCTTTTTCCTCCTCGCAAATCGGAAAGTTGCTCGGCACAATAGCCGTTGGTAAAGACCCTGGGTCCACCCAACGGCTAGGCCATACCAGTCGAGAGCTTCGCGGAACGGCAAGCTCCCGACGATCTGCACCACGTTCAGTTACCACGGTATAGCTTTTTTCCCGCGGGCCTGCCGAAGTCCCACCGGCGCGCCATGTGACGTGTGGTGATCCTGCGACGCGCGAAGGCGGGTTGGGCGCCTTGTAAGTGCAGCCAAATGGTCGAGATAACTCTCGACGGACGGATGGCTGTAGGTCTCGGTTAAAGACGGACGGCAATCTATAGCAGCGAGCCGACACAGACAGTTTCCCTGAGGCAGGAACCTTGGCAAGGTCGTGGGCAACAACATGAAGTGAAGTTGTTTACGGACCCCTAAAAGACCCTTACTTAGATCCTTGGGCGTCAAGCTTTCAAGATCGTTGGGTTCTACGTATGTAGCTGCCATGCCATGCGCGCTACCGGCAAGTGCCGGTGACTCCGCCAAAAGGCAGCCACGCAACGAACCAACAAATGACGCCGAGGCCTGGGACTACTATGTACGTAGGAATCGTCGCTGCGGCACCTGGCCGAGGGTCCACGTCGTGGTGGTTGAAAGCCAACCACCTAGCGTCAGGGACGACGATGCACCGCGTTCAAGGCCTCATCATGTCTCTCACGAGAATACTTTGTACATGCATGCAAATTGAACTCGAGCTCGGCGAACGCATGTTCCCACATGCGCCGTCACCTTCCGTTTCTGTAGCCATTCCGTGCTGTCCATACCTCTCCTATGCACGGGAGCGCACTTTTGCGCTTCAATATATGCGATGAGACCAGCGTCTCGCCCAGGCCGGGCCGGGCTACATTGCTGCGCTATCGGTCGATCTTTGATGCCTGGGATCGGGAGCAAAGTTCGGGACTCCGGGTTTTCACATGCACGCCGCCTGCCGTTCTGTTGACGTAGGTAAACCACCACGCCGGCATTTCTTTGGAGAGGTTCCTTTGGAGGGCGGTAGGGAACTGCCGAGATGCCCCCTTTCTTTAACAAGTGAGGCTAGTACTTTTGACCTGTCTCACTTCTCGTTGCTTGTTCCGTGCCATGCCGTTTACGGTCCCTCAATTTACCCGCTACGGGTCTCGCTACGAGTCTCCAAGATGTGGAATACGAGCCCCCTCACTTCGGCAGGCCGTGATGCGCGCCAATGCTCGAACCAACCACGCGGTGAGCGGAAATACAAACGCAAGGGAGAGAGCGGCGCAGCAAAACCCCGACCATAGGTTATTAACAAGCGGCGGGAAGAAATGGAACCATCATTGCGTAAGTTCGTGCGAACAGCGCAACTCCACATCTGCTCTGACAAGCTTTGAGGCGCGAGTAGTGCCGGACCGCGTGAGACATGGAATCAAACTTTCCAGCTTCTTGGATCTACGTACGGAGTACTACACCCAACGTGCCCGCCCGTCTGCGTAGCAGTGCTTGTGCGGCTTCCCTTTAACAGGTTGGCACGCCCCCTGCTTGACGTTCTACGGCATCTTGTGCTACCTTGACGACGCCCGAAACTCCTACTGGCGCGCCCATCATGCTATACGTCAAGGCTCTCGGACTCGCTGCTCTGGCTGCGACTTCGTTGGGTCAATTGAACGAGCAAACCACCCCAACGCTGAACCTCACCGCCATCGGAGCATCGCGGGGCGAGTCGACACTAGAATGCTGGCAGCTTGACTCGCCGTTCAAGACCTCTGCAGTCGCCGGTACCGCAGGCGCGCTGGCGCTGTTCCTCGGGGATCTCTCCAACGCGACTTACAGCATTCTCCCAGGCCGCTTCGACGGCGGTTTGCATACGGCGCCCGCGCGACAGTGAGTCGGCCCCCTTCCCCCTCCCACTGATCTCTTGCACTCTCGGGGGCTCGCAGATATAGATCAGATGCTGAACCGAGCACAGGTTTGTTCTGTTCACGACGGGTCTGATTCACATTACACTGCCCCACGGGAGCGACGAAGCCTGGGTCCAGGGCGGCAAGTACGGGTTGATCATTGCGGCGGACACGGCGGACGTCTCGAAGCATGGTCACCGTACTCGATACCCCAGCGCCGCGGACACAATTGGCGTCCAATTCCCGATTAAGTCGGGCAGCGACTTCAAGTACAAGCTGCTTCACCATGGTGCGTGCCATGAAACTGAAATGACGGGACTGTAGCCCAACATTGATTGGGATGCTCCCCTTTGCGACAATATATATATATCTATAGCCAACTTCGTATGTACATCCTTTGTACGAGGTATATCCTGACGACGGAGCTCAGTAGCTAGGGTAGGCAGTAAAGTTCCACTGCACACTGTTCTTGAGCAGCTCAAAGTCCAGGCCCTTTGCGCCCGCGTTCATGTACAAGAACTTGGTGAAGGGAACCGTCGCGTGGTACGTAAAGGGCACACCGGCCGGCACAAACGCCACATCGCCTTGAATCAACCTGGCCGGTGATCCGTATCCGCGGACGGAAATCTCCAGCTGACCATCCTCCATTTGCAACGCAAAAGGATGGGGCAGCTTGGCCTGCGACGCCGTTTCGTTAGCCCGCTTCGGCGACATGATGATGGTGCCCATGGTAAAGTTCCCGTGCGTTTGATCCGGTGTGGCCAGAGGCTGGATGATCTTGTAGCCCGACTGCGAGTTGAGGTACTTGGGCCCGTAGTCCTTGGCGACAAAGTAAGGGACGGTGGGGTCAGCGGGCAGCTGGTTAGTACCATTGTGCCAGTTGAGGCCCTCCTCGTCGCTGGCTGTGCCGTTGACAAAGTCTCTCCGCGGGATGTACTCCTCCTCGGGCGCAGCGTATAGGTCCATGCGCTGCAGCAACTCGTCCACCTCAGGCGTCAGGGGGCCGAACGGATCGTCGTCTGCGGGGATGGCGAGGAAGGGAGAACTGATGCCGTCGGTCGCCCACTCGCCTTGGCTGTAGACGTCGAAGAGATGCTCAAAGCCGCCCGGGTGAAAGACGTGCGTCAGCTGCGTATCCGGGTCCGTGAGCTGGAAGTTGTGAATGGCACCGGGGGGGATGTTGCCGTAGTCGCCGAGGGTGCCGACTCTCGCCTCATGGCTCCCTTCCGTCGTGTTCTTCTTGCCCCACAGCTGGACGCGGCCGCGGGCGCAGTAAAAGTGCTCGTGCGTCTGGCGATGGGTATGAGGCCTGGCAGAAGTCCATCCCGAGTCTTTGCCGTTGTGCTGTAGGAGGGAGAAGGCCCCGCCAGACGAGTTGGCGGTGATGGAGAAGCGGATGATTTGTGACGGCGTGAGTTTGATGGCGCGGCCCCTGTACTTTGGAAGCACGTACGGCCTCGGGAACTCGGGAGCTACGTCGACAACGAGGCTTGTGTTTTGCCCCGGGCAGGTGACGGCGGCGGCGGCCGACGCGAGCGTCCAGGCCGTTGTCAAAGCGGACCACGCAGAGAGCGAAGCTTTCATCCTAGGCGACGGGCAGGGCTATTGTTACTCGAGTAGTATATATGGTGATTCATTGCAGCGCAGAAAGGAACCCGTCTCTTTTATGACCCTCATCACCTCTCTTCCATCAGCTGCGGTTCAGTTGGCTCTGGGCTTCGGATGACGACGCGTTGTACAAACAAGCAACACGGCACTTACAAGCGGCTCGCCGGGGCTTGATCGGACGACAGCCGGTCATTGCGTGGAGAGTCGTTCATGCGTCGGCACAATTGCTACGAACAGCGTGGGATGCCGACTTGCTGCTAGTATTGGCGTTAGCCTAGAGTCGATGACTCGTGAAGAAGGCGATTACGCGTATATGAGTTGACTCTGGGATTTCCCATTCCAGTGTTACTAACTTACTACGCAACAGCTCTTGGCTTCGCGGGATCGGGGGGAGGGCCCCCTCTTGGCGATCTTGGCTAACTGGGCGTTGTTCTTTAGTTAGTTCGTTGATGGCGGCGTCACCGAATGATTACACAGGGGAAAGGTGGCATCAGCGCCCACATGACTTGACTCGTCTCGTCTCCAGGCCCTGGCGATTTTTCAGGTTTTAAGTTGACTTAGTACGTAGCAGCTCGTTCGATTTCCCGTTTTTAATAGGCCGGCCGATCGGTCTGGGCTTGTCAGGATGTGGGGGGACCCATTGACTGCATTGAAGTCGTCGCAACGATTGAGGAAGCTTTCTAGAACGCAGACTGGCTAGGGCTAAAATAAGGAACCCCTGATTGCTCATTTGAACTAGAAAGACTAACAACAGTTAAGCATAAATGTCTAGCTTCATGGGGTTCATGTTCCGCGGCGACCTCCTTGTGCTGGACTGGAGCGATGGCAACGTGTCGTCTGGTGTGTATTGCTCCATGTCTGTCTGGTAGACGGACCCTTGGAACAAACAACGGCGAGATGCAGCGCGCACCTTGTTGATAATTGATGAGATTGGTGCCCCGCGGTCATGTACAACTGCCGACGGGACGGTAGCATTCAATGGCCTTGAAGCCCGCCGTTGACCATGTGCGAAGACAGGCAGGGCAGGGCACCACCAGACGCTTCACAAAAGTCCCATTTCTCTGAATCCTTTCTTGATAATTCTCAGGCTCCTTGACGAGAACATGCCCGACTTTTCTGGTTTGGGCTGGCGGCCGCAACCCGCCACACTGAAGTATTTCCACGCGACGCAGGCCGACGCGTCTGTACGGCACTAACGCGATGAATTAGAATGTAGAACAGGATCGACGCG
Organism: Purpureocillium takamizusanense; assembly: GCF_022605165.1. Classification (NCBI taxonomy): domain Eukaryota; kingdom Fungi; phylum Ascomycota; class Sordariomycetes; order Hypocreales; family Ophiocordycipitaceae; genus Purpureocillium; species Purpureocillium takamizusanense. The sequence continues at coordinate 2,986,675 of NC_063071.1, forward strand.
ATCAAATATGGCAGGGTCGATGTGATCAATCAATCAATCAATCAATCTATCACGCGAGCTAATAAAAACGCCACTCACCCTCCAGTCCAGGTTCCATTGTTTCGTGGGGTAGCCGCAGCGCTTCGCTTCATACAGCTCCTCAGTGGTCGGAGGCGACTGCATCGCGCCCGGGATGGTGTAGTTGCACGTCTGCGTCTCCAGGTAGCATTTCTTTTTTGAACACGCAAGGTGAGTTACTCCCTGTTTCTCTCGGGGGAAGGGGGTAATCATAGAGAGGACAAGTGCGCACTCACGCCCAGGTAGAAGGTGTTGAGCACGTCGTCTATGCAGAATGCCGATGGCAGGGGAACGCCTGCCTTGCTTAGCTCGTTGCCCGCTAATACGAGGGTCGGCACGACGCAGAGGAGGAAGCTCAGTCGGAGATTCATGTTGTGTTGACCGCAGGACGAGAACGAAGACTGGACCGCTGTAGAGAGAAAGTCGATGAGCGTTTTGAGCCCCCTTTTTGCAGAGAGTACCTACCTAATGGTTGGCGCCCAAAGCCCTTTTTATATGCTCGGCTCCGTTATGGATTCATTCCTAACAGGCATCACGTTTTACGAAAGGTTTTCGACGTCGGCATTATGAAACAAACCAAGGCTGAACAAAAACGTATGAAACGTAACAAATCAGCGTAAAGGCCTATAGAAAAGGCATCATGGTTACGGCATAGACTGCGTAGGACGCGTGGGCAAGACACATGGACCACCCCTCATCACGATCAGCATCGATAAGCTCCAGCGCTGGTCCATAGGTACTGCTAATAACTAAGCTGATATGATATGACTCCGCGCCAAGGTGACGGGTTAGGCGGCAGGAATACCAAAAGGAACTCATTACGCAACGCACATCAACACGAGTTCTTGAGCGACGACTGGTTCTGAAGTGCACTGAAGTGCCGAAATTGGCACACTGATTGCCGAACACACTTGATTGAGTGTAGTCCGTGTGCCCCTTGGGTTGAGCTGCTGGTGTAGAAGACACGGGAGAGCCGCCCTTGACGAGTGGGCGGTTGTGCGCGGGTCTGGTGACTGGTCCCGTGCCCGCCTTCTTTCGGGCGTGGAAAACGCATTGTTCGTCGATGATGAGACGACATGGGGGGACAGTTGTCCATGTCGAAAAGCGCGCATGCCCTGGCCGATCTGACACATGCCTCGGGAAGGATCAGGCATCGTAGAGGCGGCAGGGAGAGATCCGATGCCTGGCAAATGCTGGCCATTAGGCTACAGTACACTGGGTCCGGAAATGCCTCGTGAACTCCATGAGAACTGTCACGTACGATACGCAATGACATGACATAACGCTTTGGTACAAGAGCAGCCCTCATTGAAGTTTACGATATTAAACGCCATGCGTACGCATGAGTACATACCCATATCGGGCTCTGGATGGAAAATAGCATACACTTTCCTTGGCAATCGCCGCCGAGCAAACTCCCTCGTCGCAAAGCTATGTCGTTTACAATCTTTACCAGAACGCAAAGGCCGCCACACCGACGACGGCCAGGGCAGCGCTGCCGGGCGCATCGAAACGTCTGCCGCCGGCGCCGGTAGCAGTCGGTGGTGCTTGCAGAGTGGAGCTGCAGGTGCTGCCGCATGGAGTCGTCGGGCTGCCGAGTATCGGCTCCGACCTGCTGCTGCTGACTGGCTTGCCTGCAGTCGCAGAAGCCTGAGGAGGAAAAGATGGCAATGTGGCGCTCGTAGTAGTGTTGACGCCGCTCGAGGCTCCCCCAAAGCCCGAGATGGAGTACGACGACGACGATGACGACGATGAGATGAGAGACGTGCCGCTGCAGGATGCGCAGCCGGGGACCTTGACAGTCGTCGACTGCGTGACGACGGAATGCATGGTCACGACCGGCGCTGGGGGACGGGTCTCGCTGGGGCACGGCTTCGGGCCGTAGCGGCAGGTGTACCTGTACGGCAGCGTGTATACGGGGGTCGTCGACATGGAGTTAGGGACGCTCGCTCTGGCCGTGCCCGTGGTTATGTTGGTTGCTCGCGACGTCTGTATGCTGGTACTGCTGGTACTGCTGGTGCTGGTGCTGGTGCTGGTGCTACTCGGGCAATACGTGGTGTAGAACGTGCTCACCTCGGTGACCACCTTGCCGATGTCGCAGTTGGTCACCGTGGGCGCGCATGACGTGATGGTGTACGTCCGAGTGGTCTTGACGGTCGATGTGACGGTCGGTAACGATGACGTCGTCGTCGTCGTCGTCGCGCTGCTACCGGTGCCGGTTGGGGTTCTAGTGGGCACGGTCCACGTATAGTTGCCCAAAGCCGTGAAGTTGGACGAGCGGGTGATGGACGTTGACGACACCGTGCCGGATCGCCAGGAGGTGGTGGTGCTCGAGGTGACGGAAGCGTAAGGAGAAGAAGAAGAAGAAGAAGAAGAAAAGGAAGAAGTAGTAGTACTAGTAGAAGAATAAGAAGAAGAAGAAGAGGAGGAGGAGGAAGAGAAGGAGGAGGAAGAGAAGGAGGAAGAGAAGGAGGAAGAAGAGAAGGAGGAGGAGGAAGAGAAGGAGGAGGAGGAGGAGGAGGAAGTGACTGTGGCCCTTCTGCACTCTCCGGTCACGGATGGCACTGCGTCTGGACCCTTGCCAATGGGAATCAAGTTGCTGCCGCAATCCTCATTGTTGGCAATGTGAATATTCTGGTTGTCCTGGTCGTACACGACGTATGCGGCGCGAAGGAACGTGTCGCCCAGTATAGCCTCCTCTGTTGCCGTTCTTTTATCAGTCGCTGACACGCATGCAAGAAAGGCATGGCCCAACGGCACGGTGGAGAGGACACCACTCACTGTCGTTTTCATACGCGCCGAGTATGCAGTACTTTCCCGAGCGCCAAATAAAGTCATTCACAGGCGCGCGGACGACCGTCTTGCCGAAGTAAAAGTCAACAGTCCAATCGGAGTCCGCGGCCGGGCAGTCCACGGTGTAGACCTTGCCGTTCTTCTTGGCCGAGGGGAAGGACCTGAGCAGCTCCTTGATGACCGATGTCGGAAGCTGGCATAGCGTGCCGCCGCTGTCGAGGAAGACGGGGACGCCGTTGACCTTGCGGAAGACGGATCTGAAGGTGTTGTTGCTGTAAGTAACGGCCATGCCGTCCAGGTAAACCCAGTATCTATTTTTTTTGTTTTTGCGCACGCGCACCGCAGACGGTCAGAAAAAGTCCCAACAAGGAGAAATACAGAACACGCGCAATGAGAGTAATAAAGGGGTTTGCGTTGGGTCACCAACCGGATGGTCCTGTCGGGCGTCTCCTTGCCGGGAATGATGGGCCGCTTCTCCAGCGTGCCCGAAAACTTCTTGGTGTCGACCCCCCCGAACGTGACGGAGCCGCGCGCGTCCCCAATCTTGCGCAGGTCGAGGCTGAAGGCGCGGCTGCTGATGAAGCCCTGCTGGGCCAGCGAGTCGACGACGAGGGGGTAGCTGCTGTTCCAGGTGGCGCCCATGGGACCGGCGCCCATGATGCCCGTGACGGTGAAGTTGCTGTCTAGAGCGACGCCGAAGATTTGCTGCGAGAGTTTGGCCGCTATATAAAGAAGGAAACCGCCTATTTTAGCCTCTCTCTTTCTCTCTTAAAAGACTCAAAAAAAGGGAGGAATGCTGCAAGACCGTATATCATTTCACACAAAAGGCGTGGGGGGAAAAGACTTACGCCCCAACTGCACATAGTCATAGACGTACGCCAGCTCGACCACGCCGGTGCCATATCGAATCTCCCCGTTGGCGTGCGCGTCGACGAGCGTCTGGGACCCGGTGAAGCGGCCAAACTTGGAACACAGCGTCGGGTCGTACGACTTGGCGCAGTTGGGGTTCACCCAGAGCTCGGCCGAGCCCGTGTCGAAGACGACCGTGACCTTTTGCCCCGGCGTGCCGAGGACCAGGTCGATGGTGTAAAAGGTGCCCTGGTTCTGGCTGATAATGTCCACGGCGGTTTGTCGCTTCTCCGTCGCCGAGCTCCCTCCGTTGGTTACTGAATATTTGGTCGTCGCCGTGACGGGAAAGCTCAGGATCCCGGGATGCTCGTCAACCGCGGCGGCGTTGCTGCCGGTCTGAGGGCTCAAGGCCAGGGCCCCCAACGACGCCGTCGCCGTCGCCGTCGCCGTCGCCGCGGCGAAAAGCAAGGAGGAGAGCATGATGAGAGAGGAGCTTCGCTGCTTGCTCTCCCAGTGGCCGGTTAAACGAGCGGAATCGGCATGGCAAATCCCCAAAACATCAAGAACAGTACGTCTGGGGGGCACGCCGGGCAGCTATACTGTGATAACTAGTCCGAGTTGAGGGACGGACGGATTGGCCAAGCCAAGCCCATATGCACGACGGGACCCCATCCCCATTGCATGTGGGACAGAGAACCTGTTGGGCGGTATCACGACTGACTCGACAGCTTCTGTGAAGCAGCAGCACGAATGAGCAAGGCGCGAGAGGCGCTTTCCCCCCCGCCCACGCGGACCGGAACTGGGGAAGTGCCTCGTGCTGCCGCCTCGCGTGCTGCTGCTCTTGGCTTTCAGGGGAGGGAGGGGGAGAGGGGGAGGGGGAGGCGCCAATGGATTGTTTAAAATGTGGAGGAGACTGCAGTAGGCGAGAGAGGCGTCGGGGAGGCTGACGCCGGTGGAGTTTTGTGACAACGCGATATGGCTGCTGGCTTTCCCATCAGGGTTTCAAGTCGAAAGCCGGTCTATGTACGGGTGTGTATGTTGTCGGCAGAATACACATGATCTCTTGACAGCCGTGTTTGTGACTCGTCTGACACGATGCCAGTGAGGAGGTATGAAGCCCATAGGGCGACTGTCGTGTTCAGCATAGGATGATGTCTAGTAAAGCCGTTGTTGACGTAGCGCAGTTGCGCGCGTCTAGCTACTATGAGGTGAGGTGAGGTGAGTTCGTCCGAGAGAGATGAATAGGTCGCGTGCCCTACCCCATCCATGCTGTCTCTAACTAGTTTGGCAGCAAACAAACAAAAGCCACTGCATGTGAACAGGGAGCATCGGGTCTTGGCGTTTCGGCAAAGCGAGAGGGAGTGCGTGCTGTCCAGTATGCGTGACGAAGAGAGATAGAGAGAGAGAGAGAGTGTGTGTGTGTGTGGCGTACTGTAGCCCAGGGCACCAGCAACGCGGGGGGCATGGACACCGGACACAAATAGAATGGAGCCAAGATAGAGCGTGCCATGGCGATAGAGCCAACATGCGTGTCATCGGAGGTGGAAGCAGGCCCGTCTGTTGAGTCTCCTCCGCAAACCACCCACTCACTCAGCCTTGTCGCGCATTTGTATGCCGCCATGGTGTTCCAAACGGAGTTTTGCACGTCAACTTTTACCGGAGCGTACAATACAGTACTGTAGCTTTACACGTTCATGGGATTCAAGTAGGCCCCTCGATGAGATCGATTCATATCCGTCCGTCCGGCCTGTCAAGTCTAGTGGCACACAAAATGCTTTTGTCCACGTGTATAGCTGCCTCGCCTTTCGTCGCCATGCCGGGCTGTTTCAGCTTCACCCAAGCGCCAGCTACCCACGTCGCGCACTCTGGTCCGTGTAGTACGTAAGTAAGTAGGTGGTCAGGGGCGCTACTGTAGGTACGAACAGCGCACCGCCTGCAGCACAATACAGTACAGCAGGCGAGGACGACGACGACTACGTGCGCACGGAGGCAGGGCAGAGTTGGTGGGAGGAAAAAAGTGAGAGAGGCCCACCGGGCCGAGCATGCCTTGACCGCTGTCGCAACCTTGCGTTGTTGGGGCTGCCGCTTGCTGTGTGGCGTCTGGAATGTCACCACCATTGCGCGATATTTTGACCAGTGTCGGTGCGTGCACTGACAAGGTATCGGGGGATGGATGGGATCAGTGCGCTATCCGGACAATACAGTACAGCACGCCGAATGCAGCACATACAAAAAGCAGTCATGAGTACGGGACGGCAATGTGAGATCTGCAGGGCGACAGATCCCTAGCTGGCCGGGGCGTCAAATCGGGTGGTGAGGCACATGCTGTGCAGTAAAGTCTAGCTTGTGTAAGCCGTGGGGGAATTGGCAAGGGCAAGGACATATACGAGAGCACGGCGCGTCAATGGAAGACATGAAACGTTCAAATCATATTCGGGACAGTGCTGCCTATGAAGCGTCACTGCGAGACACCTTGTGCCGTACGTACCCGAGAGATTTTAAACGTCCTTCGACATGATCCCAATGTCAAAGGGTTCGTGCTGATTGATGTTTGCTGATATTCAGGTGCCCACGGCTGCTTCCATCGCAAATCGCGTTCTGACTACTCCTTTGGAAGGTGTCGATGGTGGTTAGGAGGTGGCATGGCTCAAGGCCAGGGCGGAGAGAGATGTCGGCCTCGCGTCTGCGATGCACTCGCAGGCTCGCGATACCTAGTGCCGATGTAGGCATTCTGCCGGTGATGAGGGTTACCCCCTACCCACGGCTAAAGTCGGCCATGTAAACGCGGCCATGACGAAATGGTTCCCGTCAGAGACATGTGTCGGGCGGCCGAAGGGCCACGGCGGGCGGTAGTCTTGGGTTCCAATAGGAGCCGCGGGCGCCTCAGTTGACCCAGCCCTTGGGCCCGCCCCAGGTGCCCTTGACCATGGAGTTGTAGTAGACCCAAGGGAAAAAGTCCTTTTTGAGGTGGTAAAAGGCGCGGCGCGGTTCGACCTGGTCGATGCCGAGCCAGCCGTCAAACGTCTCCTTGGGCACGCCGCCGTACTTGAACTCGGCGAGGAGCACCTTGCCGTACTCGGTCAGGAGCGGGCACGAAGTGTAGCCATCGTAGAGCGCGTCGGGGTCTTGGCCGTCGAGGGCCCGCAGCAGGTTGCGCACGAGAACGGGGGCCTCGGCGGTGATGGCGGCGGCCGTCTTGGACGTGGGCAGGCTGGAGGCGTCGCCAGCGGACCACACGTTGGGGTATTTCTTGTGGCGAGTGGTGCCATCGTCAACGTCGACGTAGCCGGCCTCGTTGGCCAGGGGGCTGTCCTTGACAAAGGCGTGGGGGCCCATCTTGGGCACGACGTGCAAGAGGTCGAAGCGCCGGGTGACTTGCTGCTGGCCGTCGGGGCGGGCAAAGGTGGCCTGGTTGCCGTCGACGGCGACGAGGTCGTGCTGGAAGAGGCCCTCGACGCCTCGCTGGCGGCGCAGCTCGTCGAGCTTGGCGCTGTACTTGGGCACGCCGAACATGACGGGCAGGCCGGTGGCGAAGGAGACCTGGACGGGGGAGTCGCTGTTGTTGGCGTTGTAGAGGCCGGCGCGCTTCCAGTGGTCGAGAGCGAGCCACATGATCTTCTGGGGAGCGCCGGCGCACTTGATGACGCCGGCGGGCTGTGTGAAGATGGCGCGGCCCTGGCGGAGGGCGTCGACGGTGCGGAAGACCTTGTCGCAGTGATCGTAGCCGTAGATGGAGGAGATGGGGGCGCTGGGGTCGGCGAGGGCGTCGGGCAGGCCCTTGACGCTGCCATAGTTAATGGCGACGCCGGGGGCGACGACGAGCTGGTCGTACGTCAGCTTGTCGCCGTCGGCGAGGGTCAGCTCATTGGCATCGGGGGCGAAGGCGCCGACGGGGCGGCTGTAGAGGCGGATGTTGGCATCGACGAGGGAGTCGAGACGGCGGCGCAGGTCCTCCTTGAACTTGAGGCCGCCACCGACGAGCGTCCATCCGGGCTGGTAGTGATGCCACTCGGCCGGGTCGACGACGGCGATGTCGCCCTGGGCGAACCTGCCCGAGCGCAGCAGCTGGTGGCTGATGGCCAGGCCGGCGCTGCCTCCGCCGACGACGACGACGCGGTGGCTTCGCGACGCGGGGTTGACGGGCGAGACGGTCGCGAGGTGTCGGGCGTATGACGACGGGGGAGGGGATGCGCGGCGGCGGTTGGCGGCGGCGGCGACGGGAAGAAGCGGAAGCTTGTTGACGATAAGGCGGCTTCTGCTGCTGGGGTGGCCGCCACCGCGGCACAACAGCGGCATTGATGACGAGGGGCCAGGCATTGCTGGGGGGGGGTCGGGGTGCTGGCGAACGCTGTGGGGGAAGGGGAGAGACTGGGCCCAGGGCGCTTGGAAAGGAAAGCACGGGGCACGAGAAAGAAAAAGAAGGAGAAGAAAAGAGCCGACAACGGGAAGGAGAAAAGATGAGGACGGCAAGTTGCCCAGGAGGGAAAGGGGCAGAGACTGAAGAGTACCTTAGTACTCTAGGTACGTAGTAACTATACTTCCATCTGGACGTGTCCCGCCATCCATCCAATGTCTCTAGCTGTCGCTACGGACGCGTGCGGCAGGCATGGGGCGTCCTTGTTGCATTCGCTAACACGATTGCGCCATGGGTGGTTCCAGCGCGGCTTGGGCGGCTGTCGGAGCTGCTCTGCTTGCGGCCCGTTAGCCGCCCGTCCAAGCCGCCGCCGTTCCTGACGCTTATTATTACTAACCTAGTACGAAGCATAACTTATTATCCACAATGTCATCGTCGCATCATCGGGCCACGACGGCGGCGGCGACCCAAGGTCTGCCATCGCGTGTTAGAGGCAAGGAGGACGAACGAGCTGGTCTCGTATTGAGAATGCTCGGTTTCAATGTTCCGCACCAGTCCAGCGGGCGTCATGATGAATCCGGCAGCACACCCGTGCACCGACCGCCGCCCCGGGCTGCCGGTCAAGTCTTGCAAGGCGCTACACAGGGTACTGACTGTCTGCACGGCTTCGTTGACCAACTGAAATGATTCTTGCTATTATACCGTGAAAGTGAAAGCCCCTCACGATACAGAATCATCGTCCATGGCACCCTCATTCATTCCATGAATTCACACCCGCCGTACACACCAAATTGAAGCTTGTGCTCGGCTAGATCATCTACGATCTGCAACGCCGATTCCTCCGCAGTCTCCTCCGCTCGGGACGGAAATCCCATCCATCACTGACCTTATTGCGTTGCAAAAACTGCCGACCCGGTCCGCGCGCTAATAATACTTGCCTCATTCTGAACCTCGTGCGTATTGCCCGTCATGCGGTTCCCATCTACCCCTAACTCCTCTCTCTATCGCCATAAAAGTATATACGTTCTTGCTTCTTCTATAGAACCTTAAAGAATAGAAGGAAGATGAAAGGAATTCTCCCCGGGGGGGGGGGAATAGGGTTCCTCTACGCTAAAGGAAAAAACTAAGGCTAGCTCTTAATCCCTTTAATAAAAAACCAATCAATACAAAAGACTAGATGACTCAATCTTAACTGCTTGAACCCCTAAGAAATCTCTTAGAGGCCCCTAAAGAATGATAAAGCCCCGGGCAGCAAAGGTCCGTTTCTGAACAATCCTCACCAAGGTCGCGGGCAGGGGGCTTTTGCCAGACTCATTGCCATACGAGTCGCAGCCTTACTTATCGTCTGTACACTCTGACCTTCTGAGTAAGGTCTATGTGGCTGGCGGCGGATAGCACAAATACTACCGGCACTACCTAGTCATAGCAACCCAATGATCCATTGTGCACGATGCCGTCACTCAACAGTAACAGACTTAGCTAAGTTACGAGGAAAGTCCACGTTCAAGCCCTCCAGGACAGCCAGCCAGTAAGCCATGAGCTGAAGAGGAATGACATTCAGTATGCCTTGTAGGCAATCCACCGTCTTAGGGACCTCTATCTTCCGAGCCACGTTGTTTCCCTTGAATTCCTCATCATCGGTGTGACAGATAATTATAGGCTTGCCACCACGGGCCACCACTGGACAATATTAGCCACAAACCACCTATGAGAGGGGGAAACACATACGCTGTTCGTAAGCAGTGAGGCTCTTCGTAAACAGCCTATCTCTTGTCATAATCATGATAATCGGCATTTTCCCATCGACAAGGGCCAAAACGCCATGCTTGAGCTCGCCGGTCATAACAGCCTCGCAATGAAGGTAGGATATTTCCTTGATCTTCAAAGCGCCCTCAAGAGCGGTTGGGTACTGGCTGCCGCGACCAAGCAGCAGCAATGACTTCTTATCCTTCAAAAAGATCTCACAAAGCTTTTTGATTGGCTGGTCAAGGTCCCTTATCATTTGTTTGATCTGCGCCGAGATCTTGCCGAGACCGTCCATGATCTCGAGACGGCGTTGAGCCTTTGACACACGGTCTTCCCCAAGATACAAAGCAAACATCACCATCGCGACAAACTGCGAGGTGTATGCCTTGGTAGAAGCAACGCCAATTTCAGGACCAGCATTAACATGGACGCCGCAGTGGGTAAGTAAAGAGATACTAGAACCCACGACGTTAACGATCCCGACGGTGAGGGCGCCGCGCTCTAAGCAATACTTGAGAGCCATCAGCGAATCAGCGGTTTCACCAGACTGGGACGCAAACACAAAGGTATCATCTCGAAAGACGTGGGCTTTGCGATCCAGGAAATCCGACGCCAATTCCACCGCGACGGGAATTTCCACGAGTTCTTCAAATACGCCTCGCACGGCCATGCAAGAGTGATAGCTTGTACCACAAGCGATAAAAATGATACGCCGGCATTTGCGCATGGTTGCGATGTGGGATCTGAGGCCACCGAGAGTAACGAAATTGTCATCGGAGCCGAGGTGCAAGCGGCCTCGCATGGTATTGACCACGGACTCAGGCTGCTCGAATATTTCCTTTTGCATGTAGTGGTCGAATTCACCCTTCATAATCTCCTGGAGCTCAAGATCCAAGGTCTGAATGATGCGAACACCGGAGCCGCCGACTTCCCCAGCCCCCCTGAGACGATGGATGTTCAAAAAGCCATCATGGATGTGAGCAATGTCATTGTCCTCAAGATACACGACTTTCTTTGTATGCTCAATGATGGTCGCTGGATCAGAGGAAACGAAAATCTCGACGGGTTGTGGCTTGTCTTCGTCCGTTCCAATAGACCGTGACTGTGAGCGGTGGAGCAGGGGTTGGTCGGGGCCATCGAATGTCGGCTGGTTGCATGCCGCCTTGTTGAACGCATTGTGTGAAGGCGTCTCCAAAGGTAAAGCTCCGTCGTCGAAGTACTGAACGTCCACGAAATCCACCTTCATGCGTTGCTGAGTCTTCAGCCCAACAACGAGGGGTGAGCCCTTGCGGGCGGCGAGAAGCTCATGTGGGTAGTGTACCGACTTGATCAGTAGTCCGTAGGCTCCTTCGAGCTTAGTCATGACTGTCTTAGCGAGGTCAACAAAGCTGAGGCGGGGATTGTTGTCATGTATGTACTTGAAAAGCTGGGCGATGCACTCTGTATCCGTCTCTGTCTCAAACTTGGAGCCCTTGAGGGTTAGAAGGGTCTTCAGCTCCTTGTAATTAGTGACTATGCCGTTATGCACCACAGCAAACTCCCACTTTGGATCAGATCTGGTACACAGTTGGGTCAACAACAGAGAAGGGCTACCAAAGCAACCAAGGAAATGTAGAAACGTCTTACCGATGAGGATGACAGTTGAGACGGGAAGGGGTACCATGCGTTGCCCATCTCGTATGAGCAATGCCAGCATGTGAGACGAATGTCTTGGTCAGATCAGGCTTCTCTTCTTCGATGAGTTGCTTCAGCCGGGCGACTCTTCCGACCTCCTTGTAAGACAAGACTGTGTTTATCCCGTCACCATCCACGGCTAAGCCGGCGGAATCATAGCCGCGGTATTCTAGACCGGAAAGAGCTGATGTAAGGGTGGTTAGCACGTTTGTAGATGAGATTGAAGATAAGTGGTGGGCTTTGACATCTCACCGTTCAGAAGCGTGTCGAGGACTAGATGGTAGCCGTTAGTAACGCTAATCCAGGTCGAGGATCCCCCAACTACCGTTCCCCTGGTCTAATCAAGGAATAAGGCATGCTCGTGATACTCACTGAACTTTCTATCTTTCTCTACCAGATAGTTCACATCTAACCGTTGAGTCTTAGCGGTCCATGCTCTCTCTCGGTCATGGTATGAATTGATCTTCTAGCACTATAGTGAAAAGAGTCCATTACTCACATCCAAAGATCCTACATGCACCCGAGGATTAGCAAGGGTTGAAGACGGTACCACTGCTTGAGCGTGTATCTGCTGGACTTACCCACACATCTTGGAAACGCACGATAGGTTGCTGGAGTTTCCCTAAAGAGGAACGTACGCCTGGTTGCAACATGGTGTGCCGGCGGAACCATGATATAGAAGAGTCCGGCACTTAGCCTAACAAAAAAATCCACCTCCAACAGAGAAGTTCATTCCCTGCGCCGACCGGAGAGGGCGAATCCCGTGAAGAAGAGCTGAAATACGAGTGGACGGGCCTGGAATGCTCCACCCGTGTTGGTCGGGTGATAAAAATACACACATCTACTTCCGCCGATAGGTGCTTGCACGGGCACGCGGGACCTGACCAGACTTCCGGCTCGCCCCGGCCAGTGCGACACTACGCCCTACGTAATATCAAGCGGTCTACTCTCACCTACTTGACCCTAACCATAAACAGGGGCGATCCCGACGCGGCCGACACGCAACTCAACTGAAACGCGCAGCTCGGCCGCGAGACCGAGGGCAGGGTGTTTGCGGCCCTCCCACAAGCAGTCAGCATTTACCGCGGCAGCACGCGTCCACGCATACAATGTACCCTGCGCATGCCGGAACTCTTATCATTGCATCGGATGGATGCCCAATACGATCTCGTCCCAGAACTGCATCCGTCGATCGCCAGCTCCAATGAGCTCAAACGTTCAATTGTACGAAGATTGTTACCATGGAGTACATTTTCTTTCTATGGGCCAACGTTACCTTAATACTGCTAGTTGGAGACTACCCCGCAACTACCCCTAGACAACATTGAATATGGCCGCCGGGACTATAGTCTAAATCCTTACCCCCTCCGGCGTACGATGGCGTTTTCTTTCTGGAAACATATCCTGATATCTGGCCAACCCAGTATAGATGCAACCTAGGCCTTGGCATAGATCTTATAACCCACCTTCGCGGTTCTTGCGCCGATCATCGCTGCAGTAGACAGGACGAGTAATGCACCCGCCCAGATTTGTAGCCCTACCCAGTTCTCTCCGCCGTTGGTCGCCAGAATAGCACCTGCGATGGGACTCCCAATCAAGGACCCAAGCCCAGCAGCCATGAAAGCCATACTCATCCTACCACCTAGCAATGCCAGATTCGGGGTGAGACTGGCCACCGTCGGAGCTGGTAAACTGACAAAGGTGCCGGTGAAGAAACCGTACAAGACGCAAAATGCAACAATGCCTTGCGTATTCCGAATGGCCAGCAATACAAGGCTGAGGATGGCGGCGAAGAACGCGAACGAAGTTTGCATGTTCAACGTCCCAACGTAGTCGGCAGCAAAGTTGGGCAACACCCTGCCCAGCGACGACCCCGCATTGATGAGTGCCAGCAGGTAGAAGCCCATGTAGGCGCTCACGTTTGCCCTCGACGTGGCATAGAGCTCGATATAGAAGAAGACGACGTAGATGCCCATGTAGCCAAAAAATGTGCCCAGCCCGAAAAGGACGTACGGTACATCGCGGAGAGACGAGAGATCGAAGAGGGATCTGCGAGTTTTGGGGTACTGAAGCGGGCGCAATGCAACAAGCGGCAGAAGGAGTGTTCCCAGCATTATGAAACCAATCACTCGAGTGGCCCAGCCGAACCCAACTTTGGGTTGAAGCTGCGTCCATAGAATCGGATAGACCACGCCGCCTACTTCCTAAGTTAGCGTGAAATATCTATGAGAGCAAGGATCTTCGGGCTTTCGTTTCGAACCAATGCTACTGCCAAGAGATGCAATGCCTGTGGCAAATGCTTTCTTGGTGGTGAAGTACTGAGATACAATAGCAACTCCAGGGAGGAAGAGGCAACCAAATCCAAAACCAGTGACGAGGCCTTGGGCCAAGAAGAACTGCCAGTATCGATTGCAAAGACTCGTCATGAAAATGCCGAACACGCTCGTTACAAGACCAACGATCAAGAGCAACCGGACGTTACCACCGTCGTAAATTGGTCCGACAAGCGTGCCGATCAGAGAGAGCAGAAAGACTTGGACAGATCCTATCCACGATATTGCCGACGAGCTTGACCCTTGAAGTGAATCAGTGTAATATGTCTGGAATACGCCGTACATGTTCACGACGCCCCTGCTTTTTGTTTAGCCTCCCGAGCCATCAAGAAAAAAAAAGGGGGGGGGGGGGAGGCAAGTTCGCATCGGTTTCGCAGACTCCAGGGTTTAAACTCACCAGGTGTTCAAAAATATACAGAAAGAGCCTGCAACCTGCAGCCAAGCTAGGAAACCACCATTCGGAGCGATAGGCATGCAAGAGGCCGGGGCCGGGGCGGGTGACGGGAACTTCAAAGGTGTGTGGCCATTGCTGTTCTTTTCGGGGTCGCGGTCGCTCGAATCATGGCTTCCGACTCCATTGACTTCTAAACAGACCACGCTTGTCAGCATAGACGCGATGATGAGGAGGTTAGGCAACCCTACCTGGCGTTGGATTTGTAATATGAGACCCGTCGCTGGCTGGCGCCTTCTCGTCGGCGGGCTTAGGCATTTTCTCGGTAGAGACGCTCGGTTCATTCATGACGCAGGAGTATTGGGTAGCCGAGGCTGGGAATTGTAACTAGACAAACCAAGCGCAGGTGTGCTGGTGGGAAAAGTCAACAGAAATAAACAGACAGGAGCTGTAAACATCACCGACATTACGAACACCGTTGTGCGGACAGGGACAGCCCTTATCAAGGCCGTTGGCTGGTTGCGAACTGTGGACAGCCCCCAATCCAAAGATGGCCCGCCCATAGTTACGGGCCCGCCTAATGAGGACTACGGGCCACCCGACTTCTGCGTTCACGTCAACACTGGGTCACGGTGTCTCAATTACCTTGTTGATAGTGGGCACCCGTACTTTGTACCATAATAGATAAAGCTGAGGTTTATGGGTGTTTCAGCACGTAAACGCCGCGAGTAATGAGATCGAAATTTCTCTGTTGCGACGAATATGCTGTCTTGGGGGGGGGGTTGGTTGCCCTCGATGCTAGCGGGGCATGTCACCCTAAATCGCCAGGGTCGTACCGAGCAGGATGGGAGTAAAGAAGGGAGGCGATGCATATGATTGATAGAAATGGTCGTCAAAGCTGATATGTTTTCTTTATGAACTGAATAGATTGGGCATCGAGGTTATGACAGTTTATGATATTGGAAATGTCCTTGATGCACATCATGATGAAGCGCATCCGGTCAGGTAACCAGTAAAACAAGCATTCACTAACTACGAGCCGTGCCTTCTCGGCCCGCGCCCCTCCCCCATACCGCGCCAGCTATTTTTGGTACGCAGTTATGGGCGACGGCGCGCTGCAACGCGGGCCGACATATCCATTGAGATTGAGATTCAATTAAACCATATCGTTGCAACGCAGCCAGCGCGCCGCGGATTTCAGTTCAGGCTCAATTCGCCTAGAAAACGCATGTCGTTACGATGTCATGCCATCAGGGCTACCTTCATTCGCTCCGGGCGCTCTTGCCGTGTCTGGCCTCTGCCTTCACGAGCGACCAACTGCGCTGGCACCCTTGTCGGTCTCATGTGCCTCAGCCGCGGCACCAGCAGGGCCGAAAACATGCATATCTGTTGGTTCCGTGCAATATCGTGACATCGGGGCCGTGCTTGTTCTGGTCCGGGCCGGGCCGGCTCGGTGCCTGCACCCGTGCCTACTGCCAAGGGCTGCATGGCCACCGGAGACGCCGTCGTGATGCCGTTGGCGGACCCCAGCAGCACCGCTGCCGCCGCCGCCGCCGCCGCCGCCGCCGTGTTCACCTCGTGATGCCTTCTTCATGGCCGTCGTCTTCTGCAGTGTTCTGCCTATAGCCGCAGGTCTGCGATGCGGCTCTTTGATAGGGCCGCGAGAGGTGTTGACCCAGTTGGGCTGCGAGTTGTTTGCGCCGGCTGCAAGGGACTGCGGCTGACGGCCCGCAGCTACATGGACTGCGCCGCAATGGACCGGCTCTGGACCCGGACGATGCGGGGGGTCGGTCACGGGCCGGTGGTCACGCCATTCCGCCCCCTTGGTTGCAAGCAGTGCCGCCACGGGCATTCCCTAACGGCTCGGCGGGGGGGGAAGGGAGATTTGTCGTATGGTGCTGACCTGTGTCTCGCTCGGGTCCGGGGTCGTTGCTGTATTACACGGGGGACCGAATACCACCGCCACCGGCTACTGCGATAACTCGAATGGGCACCGCGTTGGGCAACGTACCTGTTACGCGGCACAGCATGGTCGGGGTTAACCTACTTCGTGACGCTATCCCGGCAAAAAGGAGTCTTGTTGGTTGTCCGTGCATCGAGAATTGGTGCCGGCGAGCTATGGTTCTGTGAGACTGACCATGGCCTGTCAGTTGAACAGTGGATCCGGTTGTTCGATCCAGCCTCCTCCTCATTCGACAGCGGGATAACGTCGTGATGTTGGTTGTCTGGGATCAAGTTGTCAACGCCACCCAGAGCACATCAGGACAGCATGACTGGCGTCTTATTTGAGCTTCTGATACTTTGATTTATAATTCCCCTAGGTGGGACTTGCCGTCACTATACGATAAGCGACTTGTGTGGTATAATGGGATGTTGTACTCTATGGCCGAGATGAACAGTTGACGCGAATACATATATTATGGCATGCCATGCTGAAAGTTCATGAGACAGTCGAACATCTGTTACTAGTGAGGCCGCTTTTTATAACTTGGCTTGGACCGCAAATATGAGTATCTCAAACGTTACGTTCAATGGGACACAGGACGCCTTAACACGCGTTCAAGATCCTCGATTTTCTCAGGCGGTGTTCACAATTACAGTCCTTTTTACTCTCAGTGGACTTGGTTTTGGATGGAAAGTTTTTCAACGTATTATTTGGTTCTTTGACGGTATGCTGGGCGGAAGCCCCCGTACTGTTACGCTTCCTGGACCCCCCGGCCTTCCCCTGGCAGGGAATATTATTCAGGTGTGTTGACAGCAAGCAATTGTTTGTCCTGACCGGCCTAACCCCTTTGCTCAGCTGAAGCAGGGCCATGTCCTCAAACTCGCTGAGTGGACGAAGAAGTACGGTGATGTGATCCGTGTCTCCCTTGGGGAGCGCGAGGCTGTAAGTTCTTCCTGATATTGTTTCTGTGACGAAACATCAGGATGAAATCCCTTACAATAGCTCATTGCAGGTGTTTCTCAACAGCCACAAAGCTCTTGCTCAGACTGTTGTCCAGCAAGGTCCTGCGTTTCAGTCACGCCCGACCTTTAGGCTTTTTCACTGTGACTATGCGACCTCTGGTATCTGGACTGTTGGGAGTAAGTCTCAGACCGCATGTTTTGTTGCTCTAATTGAGGGCTCATAAATTACACCTTTCACAGCTTCGCCCTTTAGCAGCCGTCTCGTGCGAACTCGCAGGGTGCTCTCTGCCCAGATTGCTCCTCGAGTGCTGCCCATCTACACTCCCGTCATTCATCCCAAGCTCAAAAGATTTCTTGGCGACGTCCTCGAGATCAGCCAAGGCCCTGCCATAGACATGGGCGAGAAGCTTCACCATTTTGGCACTGGCCAGGTCTCGGAGCAGCTCATGGGTCAAGCCCTTGCAGACGATTTGGTAGCAACGATTGCAGAGAACGAGACCAATATCTGTGAGCATTGCCCATACACTCTGTCATGGTATTGCACCGCTTGGAAACTCATACTCAGTGCTTAGTCCGTCAACGCACCATTGGCTCGCCAGCTCGTGACTACATCCCAGCCTTGCGCCTTGCTCTCCGAGCTCGCTCTTTGATCTGTGGCCGTTTTGGTATGGAGGAATGGGCTAAGGATGAGAAAGCGGGAACTGCCCGAGAGTACCGCAGAAAACAGCAAGCCTATATCAACCGGATGCTTGGTGAACTGAAGGCGCGTATTGAAAGCGGCGACAGTACTCCGTCCATCCTCGGCAACATGCTCCGTCAGGGAACACTGAGCGAAGACGAAGTTCTTTTGGCTTCCTACACAGGCAGTATGTTCCTGCCCAAGTTACGCCACAAGCGTTTGGGCGGTCGCTAACACGATTCCGTGAACAGTTGCCGCAGGCGTTAACCTTGGCTACTCCCTCACCTGGATCATCGGCTTCCTTGCCAACAGACCCGATCTGCAGAAGAAGGGCTTCGAGGCCATTCGAGAGGTGTACCACGGCGAGCCACCCAAGCCCCATGAGTATGACCGTGTCGAATACGTTAAGGCTCTGCACACAGTGAGAGACTCGATCTGATCTGGCTTTGGAAACGGTCTCTCATCATGAATTACCTGATATAGGAAGGTTCCCGAATGTATACGCCAGTCCGTCTTGGCTTCCCACGTCAGACTCTTGATGGCGCCACCTACGAAGGTCATGATTTTCCCAAGGACACCGTACGTCTACCCTCCCCTGAAGACGATAGACCGTGCGCTACCGAGAAGATTTCTGATTATGATGGCGTACTCAGCTAGTGATTATGAACCTGTTCGCAGCCAACCGCGACCCCACCGCCTTCAATTCTCCCTACGAATACATTCCTGAGCGATGGATGAACGGACGGAGGGGTCGTACTGACCTGCCCGCTGAAGGCGCAGACAAGCTTGGCGTCCCGCACTTGACCTACGGCGCCGGCCGCCGCGTTTGTCCTGGCATCGACAGTAAGTTATTACTTCTTGGGACCGAATCTTGTGCCAATCTGACCGTTGTCTCAGTGGCAAACCGCGGCCTGTACTCAACTCTAGTACTACTCCTTCACTTTTTTACCTGGGAGCGGCAGCGTCTGGGCGAGGAGGAGAAGAAGCTCGTGTTTCCCCCGTTCCGCTCGCAACGGGAGTGCTCGCTTGAGATGGACGCGATTGCGGATACCGCCACACCAACCGAGGTCCAGGCCATTCCTTGGTCGGCTGGCATCAAATTCTCTTGCCGGGATCCCGTAGGGCTCCAAGCTTGGCTCGAAAGGTCAGACGAGTGAGCACTCCAGATTTTCCACGCCCTGGCCGGAGACCTGGACAGAACACCTGGCTGCGGTGTAACAAAACTCGGCCGAACATAGACCTGAGCGGCGGGTTTCCCATATGAATGCATGGTTAGACATGAAAATTTGACCTTTTCTCTGTTTCGGGGTGAACAACTGGAAAAAAGCTGCCGCTTACTCTCCCTGTCTGTCTCCCCGAAGCCTTTCGCCATGAGATGTGTCTCAATGCACATGCTAAACCAAGCTTGTACGGCTCCAGTATCACTGCCCTTATGGAAAATCCCGGGCCAACTTTATTTTCAGATTTTCTGGCAGTCAGCACAATGAGCACATGTTTATTTTGCGCCGTGGACAATCCGAAGCCTTCTTACTAGCATACAGATACCTAATTTTGCCACACAAGTGGCGTCCAAATGTGTTGTACTGTGTAAGAAACGATAGCCTTAATATGATTAGCAACTTATGCCAAGTTGTTGAGGAGAGTCTAAGGCTCATTGTACAAGTCCCTACCTATCTAGAATGGAAATAACACTTGACGGCGAATCAGTGAGCATAAGTGTAAGCTGTAGCACAGCATAGGTAAGACGAGGGAGAGTCAGGGCTGGCACACATTATACTAAGTATTTCGGAGTACCACCATTTTTGTGTTGGACTACTCGACGTTCATAACTCCAGTCATATCGGATGAGTTCATATAGGCACATGGGGCGACCTGCATGTCTCACCTGCTCACAAGAGGAAACTGAGAACAAGCATTAGGCAGAGATAGAGCAGATGAGATCAATATTAATACACCCAAGTAAGTATCCACACACCGAATCTTCTGGTGTGCATGAAGCTGCATCGGCCCGAGGTCAGAGTAGTAACGCCAACACGACACCGACCAACTGGACCCTTTGTAGGTGTTCGTGGGACCCGGGAATTTCCAAAAAGAACTTCCGATGCATTAGGATGTTAGACAGCCTCGCCGCCCGAGCTAACCGCGGCCCCTTCCTCGTTAGAAGCGTGACAGTTTGAGTGCCAGGGCATGGAGTCTTCCGTGCGAGGTCCTTCTGTACAGCAACATCCCCTACAAGGGCGCCTAACTTGTGTCATTTTTGGCCCCCAAACGCGCCAGAGATTTGTTCAAAGCAGTAAACAGCCTAACTGCATCCAAGGCACGCCCGCAAACGACTGTTCAAGTCTGTTTGTACTGTCACTAACCCTGGCAAAGGCGGAGTGCATTGCATCTCAATAGCAATCTGGTATGATTGGGCAGCTTCTGAAAGCACAATCTCTTAGCAAGGGGAATTTCCGGGAGCAAATTCCCAAGGTTAGATGTCACTCTTTAGAAGCCTCCTAGCAGTGCAGTGGGTTGCTCGGTATTGCTCTATAATCTCAAATCCCCCACCTTATTAAAGGTAACACTATCGTATGCCTTGTGAAATCCTCTCTATCTTCTCTTCCTTCAGCCAACGTGCGAAGACTCACCATGGGTGACCCGGTTCATCAATCCCAGCCAGCATACGGGCAGAGGCTTTTGACCTCAATCATCGATGAGCGGGCCCTCGCAAGCCCCCTGAAGCCCTTCATGTCCATACCCGCCGGCGACACTGTGGCTGATGGCCAGAGAGACATCTCATACGGTGATATCGCTCGAGCAATCAACCGTTGTGCCTGGTGGATCGAGAACACGCTAGGCAAAGGTGTTGACTTTCCCCCGATAGCGACTTACATGTCGCCCATGGATTTTCGACACGTTATTCTAATCTTTGGTGCTATCAAGTCTGGATACAAAGTTTGTCGAACAAGGCCATGTTTATCTTGCCTTGGCTAACTGGGCCCTGCAGATGTTTTACAGCTCTCCACGGAACCACGTAGATGTTCAAATTGCGCTGCTGGAGAAGCTGCAGTGCACTGTCCTTTTTACGCCCAACGACATGTCTGCGACCACCAAGGCGGTGCTCGAGAAGCGGCCAGAAATGAAAAAGTTCATCCTGCCCGAACTCGCATATTTTCTCTCGGAAGAGTCGATGGAGCCGTATCCATACAGCAAGACGTTCGAGGAGGCACGCAAAGACCCTTACGTCGTCTTGCACTCATCTGGTTCAACTGGCACTCCGAAACTCTTGATCCAGAAGCACGGGTCAGCGGCGGCCCATGATGCATTTCAGCTATTTTCCAGCCTTGACGACGTCCCTTTCTTCGTCAGTTCGTGGAAGGGGAAGCGAGTCCTGACTAATTTCCCCTGGGTGCACGCCGGTGGCGCCCACATCCTGGGTTGCGGCATCTATTACGACTTCGTGCCTGTCATCTCAGCGGCCTGGCCCCTCCGAGGTTCCGAGGCCGACCACTTCCACAGGAATGGCAGTATCCAGGCGGCTTGGTACTCTCCCTCAGTCTTGGCCGACATTGCACGCGATCCGATATTTCTGGAAAACATCTCCAACCTCATGAATGTCTCCTATTCCGGCGGCATCTTACCTCCGGACGTTGGAAGCGCCATCTCCAAACGCACGCGCCTCTTTGGAAGCATGGCTTCGACGGAAACCGGGATCCTTCCCAGCGAGATTCCGCCCCCGGATATGTGGAATTACTATCGATTCAATGAGCGTCTGGGGCACACCTTCAAACGCTACACAGACGACTTG
The DNA here is from genome assembly GCF_022605165.1 of Purpureocillium takamizusanense. Taxonomy (NCBI): domain Eukaryota; kingdom Fungi; phylum Ascomycota; class Sordariomycetes; order Hypocreales; family Ophiocordycipitaceae; genus Purpureocillium; species Purpureocillium takamizusanense. Next base: position 3,008,248 of record NC_063071.1, read on the forward strand.
TACGAGTTGGTGCTCACTAGAGACAAAGCCAAGCAGCCCTTTCAATTTGCCTTCTACACGTTCCTAGATGCTGGCACGTATGACATGCGTGACGTCTACATCGAGCACCCGTCTCAACCCGGCTGGTGGCGGTCATCTGGACGCATCGATGACGTAGTGGTTATGGAGGATGCTAAGAAGCTCAACGTGATTCCTTACGAGGCATCAATTGAACGGCACCCGGATATCGCAACCGCCCTGCTGTGCGGCACGGGACGCCCCCGACCGGCCGTTTTGCTACAGCCTCGTAAGTTCCCTGAGTCGGACGAAGAAGCGAGCAATTTCTTGGACGATGTGTGGCCAACCATCGAGAAAGCCAACGAGTCAGGGCCGGTCCATGGGAGATTGATCAAGGAGTTGGTCGTGTTAGCGACGGAGGCTAAGCCCATGGTGAAGGCAGGGGGGAAGGATACCGTCATGCGAAAGAGAAGTCTCCAGCAGTACGAGGAGGAGATCGATGTGGCATATAAACGTGCCGAGAAGCTGGGTCTCCTCTATGGCGAGTTTGCAGAGAATGGTGGATTGGTTTAATGGATCAATGCCCATTACATTTGATATGATACACTCTGCTCCTTGACGACACTTGGCCATCTCAGGGAGTTGGGCATTGCATGTGTTCGTGGTTCACCTTGTGGGTAGGCTTGTTCGCGGCTATAGTGAATGACTTTCCAACAAAACTTGAACACAGCGTCCTCTCTGCCGTTCTCGTGTGCCCCTGAAATGCGGCGCAGGTTCCCTCTCAAAGACAGGAGGTGGCCGTGGCTCACAATCTGTACGACGGCGACTAGGTTCCAGTTGGCGCGGAGCAGAAGGTATTTTACACCGTAACTCGAGTCCCATCGGTGCCAACGCCGACGCTCTGGTCCTTGCCTCGTCGAGTCACTCGTGTTCCGTCAGTGCCGTCACCAACGCTCTGATCCTTGCCCCGTCGCTGCACCCGGTCAGCACGGCTACGCTTTACTGGGGAAGTGTAAGGAGGAGTTCTCACCGTGACCCGCGTTCCGTCCGGCTCGACGACACCCTGTTCCTTGCCGCGTCTCGTCACCCGGGTGCCGTCCGGCTCCGCCATCTCCCAATTATTATCGCCGCGAGCCGCATGTGGCGGGGGGTGCGGCATCGCAGCTGCCAGCGCCGCAAAAGCAGCAATCGAGGCGGCAAGCGTGATGAGCTTCATGCTGCGTGAGAACTGGATTGAGGGGGGAGGTTCGAACTCTGTTCGAGCGGGGTCTAGTATTCTGAACGGTCAAGTCTTTCTCTGCGTGCTCGTCAGTCAGCGCAACCGACTGGAAGTTGAGGGCGAAGGCTCAGCGGTTGACTTTTATAAATCCTACCTACTAGCCACCAAAATCAAAACCGAGCAGGCGGGAAGGTTGGTGTTACCTTTGTCGTATTTCTCGCGATGCTACCCACCCACCATGGATGTCTCACGCGCGGGTCGCTGACAGGTTTGGGTTTCGACTCGAGTACTTTTTGCCCGCTCGCGTTTCTCGTGTCTGTCGACCAGCCGTAGCCAAGGCAGACCAGACAGCTCAGCTTTCACACAATGCTGTTCCCTTGAAGGTGGTGTCACTGGCACCGCGACAAGTCGATAGACACCCCGGGGATCATTCAGCCTTAATTGGCGAGCGAGAGCGCTCAACAGCTACGAATGTAGTTTACGGCAAATCTAGGCCGAGGACATTGAGGAAGCGCCCGCTGCATCAGCCGCAACCAAGCCCCACGATACGCGCCAAAGGCGGTGAGTGGCACGCACGATCTCGTATCGATCCGGAGGCAGCACAGGAAGCATCTGGTCTGGTCAGCGTCGCGTCATCCCATGTGGTGTTGTCGATGTCTTTTGTCACAGAGAGATTGCTGTGACGTGATGAGGCGGCTGAGCTGAGCCTGTCTAGGGCATCGGAGGTGAATTGCGCCAGGGGGTTGGGTTGTCAGGGTCTGGCCCGCATCCTCACCAGAGCTCGTCGAGGACGCCGGCCGCGTGCACGGCTTCACGTTATTGCATGACAAATTTGCGACGCATGGGACATGAGAAATGCAGAAATGCACGCGCGAGTAGAGTCTCGCCATGTTCCATCATGCCTGGAAGCAAGCGGGCTCCATTCCATTTGTATAAGGGTATATAATAAGCGCTGCTTCATGCTCTTTCGCCTAATGCCACGTCCTCCTTCTATATACAAAAAGATTCGGTCGGTATCGTGCATTCGGCTATTCTGTCAAGCTCGCGCATCGTAAAATCGTGTCCAACAATTGGTTCTGCTGCAGTGGCTTCGAGAGGTACTCGTCCATTTGTCCCTGCATGCACTTCTCTCGGTCCCCGATCATGGCGTGCGCTGTCAGCGCGATGATGGGCGTCTTCTTGGCCCCGGTTCGTTGCTCATACTCACGGATGGTCGCTGTGGCTTCAAAGCCCCCCTGGTCTTGATGTCAGCGCGCCGTTGGAAACTCACAAGACGTCTTTGCGCTTACCATGATGGGCATCTGAATGTCCATGAGAATAACATCAAACTTCTTTTCCTTGACGGCCTCCACTGCTTCCAGTCCATTGCCTGCTACTGTGACGACGTGGTGGTATTTCTGTAGGATCTTGACGGCTAGTCTCTGGTTGATGGTGTTGTCCTCAGCCAGCAAAATCTCCAGCGTCCTGGTGTTCTCAGCGAGCGATGGCGTGGCCCTATTCTCCAAGGCGGGGATCATACTAGTGGCCAGGTCCACGAGCTGGCACGGCGTTGTCATGTACGATGTGATGCCTAGCTCGAGGCAGGTTTTGAGATTGACGTTGACCACAGGCGCCAGAAGAACAACGGGAAAGTACTTGAACTGATCCATGGCGCGGAATCTCCGGGCCGTGTCGATGGAATCCACGACAATCGCGTCGCAGTCTTCCGGAACGGCTCCGTTGGTGTTCCCAGAGACCTGGCGTCCGTCGAGACTGAAGATGATGGGTCGTAGGCCGAGTTGCTTGAGCATGTCCTCGATTTCCGTCCCAGAATTCGGGAGCGCCTTGTCCACGACCAAGACCTGGTGGCCACGATATGGTTGTAACTGCTTCTGAATAAACTCCGCTCCTCCAGACGCCAGTCTTACCTTGCAAGTAAAGTAAAACTGGCTCCCCCGTCCGGCCTCGCTGCTGACGGAGAGATCTCCCCCCATGAGGTTAACGAGTCGCTTCGAAATAGAAAGACCTAGCCCGGTACCACCAAATTTGCGCGTCATGGAGCCGTCAGCTTGCTGGAATGTATCAAAGATGAGGTCAAGCTTGTCTTCGGCAATGCCGATGCCCGTGTCCTCAACGGCAAATTCCAAGGCATACTCTCCGTGGTCAATTGGCAATGGCTCTGGGCTCTCGCGGATCGTTAGGCCGACCGACCCACGCTCAGTGAACTTGATGGCATTGCCTACCAAGTTTATGATGATCTGCCTCAGACGGAACGAGTCCCCTACCACGTAGTCTGGGACCGAGCTATCCACTTTGAAGGTTAGGTCTAGGCATTTTTCGTTGGCTTTGACTGCTAGCGTCTTCAAGGCGTTGAAGACTGTCCCTCGAAGCGTGTAGGGAATCTCCTCTAAGACCATCCGTCTCGCCTCAATTTTCGACAGATCCAGAATATCGTCAATGATGGTCAAAAGGCTCGTGGCCAGGCTCTTTACAATGTTGAGCATCTCTCGCTGGTACTGTGTCAAATCCGTATCGAGGGTGAGCTGGGTCATGCCGATGATGCCGTTCATTGGAGTCCGGATTTCGTGAGACATGTTAGCCAGGAATTCCGACTTGGTCCTATTAGCTAGCTCGGCGGCTTCTCGAGCTTGCGTGTTCCTCTGGATACTGTCTCGCAGGTTCGATATCATCTGGTTGATCTTCCGTTTCAGTTCATCCATCTCTCCGGAGGCCTCCACGTCGACCAGCTTGCTGAAGTCACCGTCTGTCGCCAAGTTGGTAATGTCAGAAAACGCTCGCACTTGTGTTGTCTGGTCACAGTTAGCTTTCGCGGAATGAATAGGTTCCCTGCAGCCGTGATTGCGTACCAAATTGCTGGCCATGGTGTTGACGTCTGTAGTGATTTCCTTCCAACGCCCATCGAGGCCAACGACGTCGGCCTGAGCGCCCATTTTCCCGTCAAGACCGACGTCCTTGGCAACCCGCTGCACTTCGTAACAGAAGCTCGAGAGCCGACCGACCATGTTATTGATTGTGACTTTAAGCACCTGGATCTCTCCGTTGGCTTCGACGTCAATTGTTTGGCTCATATCTCCATTGGCGATGGCTTGCGTCACCGCAGAGATACTCCTCACTTGGACTGTGAGGTTTGACGCCATGGTGTTGACATTCTCGGTCAAATCTTTCCACTTGCCCTCGAGGTTCGAGACTTGTGCCTGCCCGCCTAAGGTTCCTTCGGTTCCGACCTCTCGAGCAACCTTGCTGACCTCAAGAGCGAAGGTGCCTAACCGATCGACCATTTGGTTTATGGTGTTTTTCAGCTCGAGAATCTCTCCCCTTGCCTCGACGCTAATTTTCTTTGTCAAGTCTCCCTTGGCCACTGCTGTAGTTACCTTTGCAATTTCGCGAACCTGGGTGGTTAGGTTCATTGCCATGTAGTTGACATTCTCCGTCAAATTTCTCCACGTCCCCTGCACATCGTGAACGGTAGCTTGACCACCAAGTCGGCCTTCCGTGCCGACCTCTTTGGCAATTTTCGTCACCTCTCGAGCGAATTGCTGCAGTTGGTCGACCATGGAATTGATCGTGGACTTTAACTCGAAGATTTCGCCTCTGCAGTCGACTTGGACCTTTTGCGTAAGATCGCCCTTTGCCACGGCAGTAGTCACCTTGACGATATCGCGGACTTGTGTTGTTAAGTTGTCGGCCATGGCGTTGACGTTGACAGTCAGGTCGTTCCACATCCCTTGCACGCCAGCAACATCTGCCTGGCCCCCGAGAATGCCCTCGGTGCCGACATCCCTTGCCACACGTGTAACCTCGGAAGCAAATGTTCGCAGTTGGTCGACCATGGTATTGATGGTTTGTTGCAGCTCTAGGATCTCTCCCCTCGCGGGTCGTTCGATTTTCTTGGTCAGGTCGCCGTGCGCGACCGCGGTTGTCACTGACGCGATTTCTCGGACTATACAAACGAGTCAGCTTGTCGGGGGAGAACGTGATTGAAGGCTGGGATACAAACCTTGGTCGGTGAGATTCTGGGCCATGACGTTCACTATTGGGCGTGGTCAGTCGGAGGTAACAAGTGATGGGCCCTGAGCAGGGTTCGATACCATTGTCTGTAAGTTCCTTCCAAGTCCCGTCGATGCCGCCGATGACTGCCTGCCCACCTAACAGACCTTCGGTGCCGACTTCGCGTGCTACTCGGGAGACTTCGCTGGCGAAAGTCTGCAATTGGTCCATCATGGCGTTGATGGTGCGCTTGAAAGTCGTAATCTCGGGGTCCAGCTCCACGGCGTTCATGCGTACCTTCATGGTCAGATCGCCACGGGCAACAGCAGTGATGATTTGGCCAATCTCCCGCAGCACCTTTTGGAACGCTTCGTTGGCCTTTTGGTGCTTGAGCAGCTCCCTCTCGAGGGTGGCGACAGACTTGTGTTCCAAGATATCCAGGGTGCCTTGTTGCAATTTGGTCTGCGTGACCAGTTGAGCATTGAGGCCAGTGATTTCCTGACGCTGGGTGTCGAGTAACTTGGACTGGTCGCTGACGTGCTCTTGCAGCGCATCGAGCGCCTCGTGGTCCAGCCGCCGGCGCTTGAGAGGAGGGCTTTCTGCAGAGGTGGCGCCATAGACGCCGGACTGAGGACCCTGCTTGGAGGCAGCGGCGGCCGGACTGCAGACGCCGCTTGAACCGAAGAGGGTATCGTTGAGCTCATTTGGAGTCTGCGGCAAAGTAGGGAAGGGGGCAGCGGAGGCTCTGCTCTCGAGCTGGCGGACCCGGATTGCGAGCTTCTGAAGCTCAGCCTCGAAATGTCTCTTGGTCTCGGTCTCGGGACCGGGGAGGGTGATTTGGCGTCCAGCAGCATCGCACAACGATGAAGCCGTGGGGTTACCAGCGGCCAGAGATGTGACAATGTCGGCCGCCGCCGCCAGAGTACCCTCGTCCATCATCACGACCGGGCGCCGACGAAGCGGGAGGGCGAGTGAGGTTGCAGCGAATCGCTCACAGCGATTGCCGGTCGTCGTACGTGGGGTTGGTCGCGGCGATGATGGCACGCCACTCCTCTCTGATGCTGGCGCGCAGGTGGCGGCTCGTTCGATGTCTTGGGAATGGGGCAGCCGCACATTCAACCGTGATGCCGCGACAGAGGGTTCAAGGCATGCGCTCGTCGAGTCGTAGGTTTGCCAGGCTCGAGGATCGGATCGCCCTGCCCGCTCCGGTTCGGTACTGACAGGAGGGTGGCGAGATTCAAGGTCGCCTCGGCCGTGATGGACACAGCGCCTAATGTCGTCTGCAATCTGGTCTGGGGGGTGCGAGGCTGCCCTTCGGACGACCAGAAAGACGTGTGCAGGCAGAATTGACGATGAGTTGTTGGAGATGGAGGAAGCACAGACGCTCCACGGTGTCGAAAGGCATCCAGACCAGCTCGAGATTTCCGTGCCGTTTCACGCTGAGCGTCTGGTGTGTGGCTTGGGTCTAGACTGTTCCAAAGGTACGCCGGACGCGCGCGGAATGGGCGCTGATGCCGTGACTTGCTGCATGTGCGCCCGCGGCCATGGGCAAGGACGATTGCGTGCACGGTTGTCGTCGATGCATTGGTGCGTTGTTCGTGCCACTGCTGCTGTCCCAAGGATGCATTGTTGGCAGAGTTTCCTGTCAACAAGAGCATCATGCTGGACAGGTGTCCGTCTTTTGGGGGAAGCTTGCTATCCATCCCCTCGACCCTGACGCGCGCGCGGGTGGCCGCACACACTCAGTTCAGTTGGCTGTACATGGTAGGGCGGCGGCGGTGGAGGAGGAATGGTACACCACAGACATGTACTGCGGTATCAGGCGACAAGGTCCCCATACATCTGTCCTCCCCCGGCCATCTGCAAGAAACCCCCGCACCTGGAGCCCACTTCTCAAAGTAGCATCAGCTCAGGCAAGTTACACGCAATACATGATACGAAGTACCTCTCCGGCAAGCACACAGAGCTCATCAAGCAGTGGATCGAAGACTCACGCGCTGAGCACGGGGGCAGGGGTACAACGGGGCGGAGCTGTGCTGCACCCCCTGCAGGTGCTGATGAGCACCAACTGGGAATCAGGCAAGTGTGCAGTGGAAGCCCGCGGGACGAGTGGAGACTGGCTGGCAACAACAACTTGACTCTCCCGTGTCTACTAATGAGTGGCCCCTGGCGACGGCAGTCCGTCCAGCTTCCCAAAAGTCGGACAGTCGCCCCCTTGTCAATGACAAGTTGTCATAAGCCATTTTGTCTGACATTCTCGCCCCGTTGAACAAAGACGGCCGCAACTGCCGAGCCAAGACAATCGGCATCTGGAAGTGCTACATGCACATGCAGACACCTCGGTAGGGCCTCATGCACGCGACATGCCCCGTCCTCACACTCCTCGCCGCGTTCACGAAAGCACCAGCACCCACCTCCTCATACAAGTGAGGAAGAACCTTGTAGCCGCGCAAACAAAGTCGCGAAAAGAAGTACTATTTACCCCAGACCACATCTCTATTTGCCCAAACCGCGCACGGTACAGAAGGACCTAGCGCCTGCGCCAGCAGCCCAGCAGCGCGCAGCCCGCGATGGCCTCCAATGTAAGCAGCCTTTATTAGGTCTCAATCACTTGCAGGCAAGGCATTGCAGCCCGTGGCGCAAGCCAATAAAGTCTACTGTGCTGATACGACTGTATGGGGCCGCGATGTGTATGGGCGGGCGTGGGTAAATAGAGATATGGTCTTGGGTGAATAGTAGTTCTCATTGTCAGTTACTCCCTGGAAGTATTAGTAGCTCAGAGCTTTCTCGCATCGGTATCGTGTCGAGGTACCCGCTATCGCCTCCTTGACCCTTCCAGTATCGGCTTCTTTCCTTCTGTGTTCGAGGTTTAGGAGAATCACCTGCAATAAGGGCGTGAGAACCATAGGGGTATCTACTAGATCATGCCCCTAATTCCTGACTTGGCTTAGTACCAGATTGATGATACGTATCTAATTTAGGGCTCCCAGTCTGTGGTACAACCTGGCGATGCTGTCGGTCGTATAGTTCTTGAATGTGGATGCTATGTAGTTGTTGTGGTGTTTGTTGTGACTGAAACTGAATGTTGCCGTTTGACACATACCCTCCATCTTGGTGGTGATGCTGGTATTGAGTCTGTGGTGCTATGGGATAGCTCACCATGCCTGGCGCCGTTTCTTGTCGCCGACTAGTCTATAATCCCTTCTGTTTCCGCATGCCTAGTGCGAGAAGCCGGGCCAGGATTGTAAAGAATGTCCATGTATTGAGGACAGCATCGACGGCGATCCACTCAACTGGGTCATTTTTACTCCCGGAGCTTTCGCTGAAGTCGCGACCACTTCTCTTGGGAAGGACCCAGACCGCATAGTAAATAAAAAAGGTGGCTGCGCGAACAAACGATAATAAGGTCGAAACCAAACAGATACGGGCTTGCATTGATCCACAGCCCGTAGCCCCCAAGATACATCACAAGGTGACGATGGGTAGATAAGCGGGCTGCTAGGTCACCGAATCCTATTTATGGTAATTGTTGATGAGATATCTTCATTCTGCTGCCTTGCCATATGCCGCTCAGCCTTTTGTGGACCATTGCCAACCAAGTTGTGCAGTCACCCATCCCTTGTGCGTCAAGGCAGTCGGTATGAACGACATGACGAAAGCAGCAAAGAGTTGATCACGAGCTTTGAAGGCGACCGCCGCTAAGGAGAGGTCATAGGACAATGTGACTGCTGAGCTCCGTCACTAAAGCCTTGCCGGTTCGTCGGTTGAAGCACTGAAAGTGACGGTCGTTACGCTGCAGCGCGCGGCTCATCGCCATGCCTTGCACGTTGCGAACTGCATATGGCTTACCGAAACAAAGCCGCCTGAGACCTGGTGCCAGTGACTGCGACCTCACCCATACTATACGCTCCCTCTATGCACGACGGATCGTCAGCACGGTGTAATGGCAATGCCGTTGTGTCAATGTCTTCAACTGGTCAACCTATCGCTATGATCGGGCAAGCACCAATGTCTAGTTGGGGGCCGGCGTGCCCTGCGGTCTTTCGGCATGTCGGAGTGCTCTGTTGCAGCCGCACTAATAATCGGCCAACTGCCTCGGCCAACTGCTCCTTATACTGTCCCATGTTCGTCGTCTGCAGCAACTTCCGGCCGCAGTGAGACACGGAGACGGAGTGGTCGGGCGATTGCCTTACGACTAGGCACCCCTCGCAGCCCTGTAAATGGGGACGATCGGCCCGGACCGTATCACACGCCATGTATCGCCGTCTTCAATTGGTTTTGGAGCGCACAGTGGAACAACTTGTGCAGGTCCTAGAATTCAGCTCAGCCGACTGATGGAACTGCGCCGATGACCAAAGGGGAAATATCTTGCGCTTGTTACGCGTTCGCGTTCGGGGGCGGGAAGGTCAGCGGCTGCACTCTGCTCTTTGGGACAGCGGGGAGGGCTGACCGTATCATATCGATACAAACCAATTTTCGATTGCACAGTAGGCCTTGACTGGAGACGACAACGTGGCGCGCCGCATCCTTCACAATGTGCAAGCGGTGAAATCTGGTTGACATTGGGGTCCTCGCACAAGGGTCCTGTAAGCACATCAGCAACCACCAGATGCTACTACCATGACGGGGAAGTGCGTCGTGGGATCAGCCATGGATGGAAGGCTCAGCCCGCCGTGATAGATGCGGTATGTAACGTGGACACAGAATTACTTCGTGGTGTGGTCGGAGAATAAAAGGCTGGCGATGAGACCTGTTGGCTCAATTGACATGCCTTGTAATTCTGGACCTAAGAAGCTCGACCTATTCTTCCTGGCTTATAAGGTGTGAGACCAACATCGACAAATGATGCATTGTTCTATCCTGCTGGCGGTTGCTGCTGCACTATGCGGTGCCAGTTCCCTCGCTTTAGACCTCGCGAGCGTCCCCGGAACTACTGGGGGGAACTTATCAGCGGCCGCCCCTGCTGAGGCCGAGCTCATCAATTTCGCCGCACACGCCGCAAGTGAATTGAACCCCATGCGCGGCCATGGCATTCGAGACGTTCGACTTGAATTACTTGGTCGACAGCAATGCCCGCCGTCCCACCCGCGTCAGTTCTCTGCGCTGTGAACACCAACCAACGTCATGTTGACATCCGATAGATCCATGCCCGAATAGTCGTTGCTGCCAGGCCGGCTACCCTATCTGCGTAAGCTTGCACACACCCAATTTCATGAACCGGGTGCAACTAATGCGCGAGCATAGTGTGGTGGGGGTAAATGTTGCTCCGAGTCGTTCCCAGTCTGCCAGCCTACTGGGTGTTGTCCAAAAGGCATGACAGAATGCGGCACCGTAGACCCAAACTTTTGCAAACTCCCGGGAGCCAAATGCTGCGGGCTTGGTGTGGCTTGTCCGGTTACTCATGAATGCTGTGGCCGGAACTGCTGCCAAGCACCCAGCACGAAGTGCTGCAAAGGGTCGACTCCGGATAAGTCGGTCTGCTGCGGTGAGCATGAGGTTTGCTGCGACGGCTGGTGTACGTTCTCCCTGATTGCCCTTTTATGCGACTTATTACGCACGCACTGCCTGTCGCAAGTGACGTTCTAGATTCGGCTGAATGGACGACTCCTAGGCTGTCCTGAAGGCTCGCAGTGTTCCAAAAAGGGATACTGTACCGTTCCACGACTCACCCTTGGATGGCAGAAAAATACCGAGACAGCAGCTGTGAGTGTGCCACTGCCGGCAAACCCCCGTACTGAGTGCCTGCTTGCTCCTTTGCTGACATGCCTGCTCAACAGCTCGTCGAGAACGTGTGCTTGGGTAAGCCTGTCGTGTATAGAGGAAGAATGTCCCAACTAACGCGCCTTGCAGGAATTCGAGCTCAGTTAGCCAAGGGACGTCCAAACACATCGCCCAATGGCCAGATCGTTACCTATGCCGGACCTGAATCTGGTAATCGTGAGAAGACGGACTGTCGAAGCTCACGGAAGCCTCGATGCTGTGCAGGTAAGCATGCCCTAGGGAGGCCCAGCCTGACCAGAATATTTGGCTTGGGCCTCCTATGCGATGGTATCGCCCGGACGGATACAAAACGGAAGCTTCGCCGCTTCAAACGCAGTGGACTAACAAGAGCCTCAATATTTATAGGCCGCATTGTCCCACCCGGCCAGCCCGGCGCTGGTACTAAGATGACCTGTGATGAGTATCCCTTCAATTCCGTCATGGAGGGTGGACCGGGTGCGCACGTCGCCTGCGTCAGCGAACATGCGAATGGCGGTGGTGGTGACTTGCTCACGAAGCTACTTCGCGGCAAACACAAGGGATTCAAATTTCTGGTGGAAGTGGTGGGCATTGACTGCACCAAAGTGAAAGAGTCGGACGTGCCTGCTTGTAACCCGCTATCGTAGTGAACTGCTTTAGAAACCCACCAATACTGGAGTCTGTTAGACGTATGTTACGCCCCAGGTGCGAGGCGAAGAGCTGAGAACGGCTTCAGGCTGCCTGCAGGCACAACAGTTACCCACAGTAGGTCATGTCTATGACATCATGGAGAATTAAGCATTCGCTTTTCCATGGCTTTGCGTTTAAGTATATAACACTCTTATGCTTCTAGGTATATTTAAGTCCATACTTACTAAGTCTAATTTAGTACTTATAATATATATTATTTTTAGTCTTAATATTATTTTAAAGTCTTACTATTAATAAGAGGATAAAAATTATATATAGAGATATTTTATTTTATTTTAGGTTTATACTCTAGTCCTAGACCGCGCTAGCTTTATTTAGCATATAGGGATATAACGAGACTAATATACTATATACTATATCATATATTAATATTTTAATTAAATTACATTATTAAAGGATAGAGTATAACCTTATAGAAAGAGAGAATATCTTTATTTAGAGACCTTTCTCTATCAATAATAATAATACTCTTTATTATAGTTACTTTCTTATATATATTTTTTTACTTGTTCTTAAGCTAAGAGCAGGTAGCGTCGTACAGGCATTAGGTACTATTTATATGCAGTTATATGCAGTACGTCATGTTCCTTTACACCGTGCTCGCCATGCCGGAGAGGTACTCGGTGTAACTTACCATTCGGGACTAGACGGACAGCGCGCGTCTCTGTAACCAACTCGCGGTGTGCCTGCAATTTGACGGGCGCTATAGATGCCAAGCGGTGCGTGCAACAAGTCCAATTATTGACAGCAATCCAACATCGCGCGCAGTCACCTGACCGCCCATGGCATGCCTTGAGCGTTGCACGCGAGGCCCCTCTTCCTCCACTTTGTTGCGCTCTGGAGACGCAGCATTGCATCGCATCGCGACCCGCTGGCTCCACGGATCTCGGTCAGCTTCATCGACCGCATGTGTACTCGCCGGTCGTGGGGTCAATCGCTGCGGTGCGCCGAAAGCCGGCGACACGGCGACCATGTCACTAGCAAAACGAAACAATGGTGTGCAAAAGGCGGAAACCCCCAAACGGATAATAGCAGGCTGCATGGTGGCTGACCGTTGATCCTTTTTCTTACGCAGGCTGCGTCCAGTGCCGCATTCGTCGCATTCGATGCGATAAAGAGGAGCCCGAGTGTTTCAAATGTCGTAAAAAAGGCATTTGTTGCTCCGGCCAAGGGATCGAATACCGCTTCAGCTCCCACATGAGCGTACCGCAATCTTCCAAGAACGACGATGCGCAAGAGCTCAATCGCGATGGGCTTCATCAGGCGAGCCCAGGGTCCAAGCCAGGAAGACGGCTGCCGCGACGACCCGCCCAGTCCCTTGACAGAGACGATGTGCAGCCATCAAAACCGGGAAGATTATCAGCTCGCCGCCACGAGCAAGCGTCAACTCCCAAGTCGCCGAGTGAATTACCAGGCACTCCTCAGCTCCAGCTCCAGTTCCGGCTCCAGATGCCTTCTCAGCAAGGGTCTCACGCGAGACGTGAAGCGACACCCCCCGACGAACGAGAGCTCTGTTTGACTACGCTACGTCAAAGAAGCGCAGCCCTGGGACCACTGCGTGGCTCCTTGGAATCTGTGACCTCGCGAAGCAGAATGTTTTTCGACCATTGTATGTTGCGAATGCCTTGAGACGCCCGAACCCCGTTCTCCCCCTTCCCCTTCCTTTCTCGTAGCACGAACAGGAGATCGAGCTGACTTGATCAAGTCTCTAATTTTATTGCCGCCAAGATGGTGGTGTTTGACTACGCAGGAAACGGCTATCGGCAGATCATCTTGCCTCTCGCCTGTCAAGATCCTATGGTTGAGCAAGCTGTATCGACTGTCGCTGCCTTTCATCTCGCGCGAGAGGCACCCAACATGCGCGAAGCTGCCGAGTTGGCACAACAGGCTGTCCTAACACGCCTCTATCGCCAGTCTTTGAGCTTAGATTCGAAACATTTGTTCGACATCGCTGCTTGGGCGACGATTTTGGCCTTACTTGTCGGCGACACGATAACTGGTTCGAAGAATTACATCCGTCTTCTCGGCCTGCTTTCGTTCCTTGCCAAATTGTCCGAATCGGCGACGTCCCTGTCCAGTACGACCAAGGCGTTCATTTCGGAACAGACACGCATGTAAGCCATCCGTGCTTCGCATCAGTTCACACATCTGAATTAGTGCTCATTCTTCGAACTATACTTAGGTTCGAGCTTTTCGGTCTCCCGCTGTCGAGCGAACAAAAGGGCATCGAGGCCCTCGGTCGATGTTCCGAGTTCTACCTAGATTTCATGACCGCTGCCCCGGCGCGAGATCTAGGCTCAAGACAACGCGAGAATATAGGAATTATGAAGGATGCAATATGCAAGGCCTGCGACATCTATCGTCGTCGCGCCCTACACATCATCACTGCGGAGCAGTCCATTCAGCTGGTTTCGGACTTGCAAGAGACTGTAGCAGGCTTGGATCCCAAGGAAGACGGCGGCCATACCCTGGTCTGGACATACTTTGTGGCGGCTGCAGAGAGCTCCCTGCCGCAACACCGCGATTTCTTTGTCGATCGCCTGAAGAGTTTGTTCGAGTGCACGCGATTCGGCAGCATTCCTATTGCGCTTGAGACCCTGGATTTGATCTGGTCGGGACACGACTCGTCACATTGGACTGATGTAGTGACCCGTCAGAGGCCATTGCTTATAATGTGAGAACATCAAGATGTAATTTTTTTTAATTCCTTTCAATTTCAATTTAGCTAGCCAAATTCCCAAAAGTTCATCCACATGGAAACACTCAGAGCCTTGACCTGCCTGTGAGATCGGCGCACACGGTGGCCGCCGCGCGGGTTCCTTCTTCGATTGCTCCGTCAATGAAGCTGCGCCAGCCCAGAGCCCAGTCTGAGCACGCGAAGACAATGTTCCCTTGACGCTCCTGAAGGTCTTGCAAACTATTTGATAGCAATCCAGGTCCTGGAAAGAACCTGCGGGAGGGTGTGAGCCAATGCAGAGACCGCCGCGCCGAGTGAGGACTTACCATGCTCCTTTTGCGAATTCATCTCGTGACCAATTGTGGAAAACCTGGCCGAGGTAATTAGCCCATTGTTTTGGCAATCGAGGGGAAGCGGCGTTCTGTACAAGTCTATCCACCTTCATGGGTGTGAATCCGTTGAAAGCCGCAATGGTCTTGGAAATGTCGTCCTCTGGATGGAAGTGGTTATGTTGTCCGCCGAACGCGACGATGTGGGTTTTGCCCGCTGGAGTCTCGCCATCACCAAATCCGTATAGCAGCCCGTTATGTGGGTAGCTGATACCCGTAAAAGATCGCAGATCCCGATCACTGGTCTCAGCATGGGCTTTGATGGTCTGATTGACGTGTCCAGTGTCTACGGCTGCCTTTCTCCCGGGCGACAGCGGTGGTTCGAACTGGACATTGTTGAGGACGTTTAAAGGAATAGCGCTGATCGCTCTTTTGGCGCAAAAGGTCCTGCCGTCGCGAGTGGTGACTTGGACTCCGGACCCGTTGTCTTGGATCTTGGAGATTGGGTTGCTGAACGAGTACGACATGTTGCCTGTTGCCTCGGCCTCTCGGAAGAACCTAATGGCAAAAGACGACTGTCCATGCTTAAACTTGTACTTGACCAGGTGGTTGATGCAGCCCTCGTATGTGTATCCGCATAACGCCCACCAGTGGAGGAACTCGTAGAAGCTCGTCGTCTCAAGCGTGGCTCCACTGCACAGGAGCACGAACGCCTCGGCGCAGAGAAGTTCATTCGGCGTGAGGGTATTCTTTATCTCGGCGAGGCGGTCTGCGACGGACATTTGGTCGTATCTACGCTCTTCTGGATTGAGGATCAGGTTATGAGGAAACGGCACCGCGACGCGGCCAAACTGTCCGTCGACGTTGACGAGCTTCAATAAGGCAGACCCAATCAGTGCGTCCTATTGTTCGGCATCGTTAGGTCTCTTTCTGCGATATAGCGACTCGAACGTACCTCTTCCTCGTGGCTGAAATGCTGTGCCTCTTGCCCGCAGGACAGTATGTACCGGTTGAGGCCCCTGGAAAAGTCATACGAGCTTACGAGCTCATCTCGCATTCCGTAACGACTTATCTCGCGCCAAACATTCGGTTGTCCCCAGAAAACCCAAGTACCGCCCATCTCGTATGGATAACCGGCGATGTTGGACGACCACGATCGGCCGCCGATTCTGTCGCGCGCCTCGAGAAGAAGAACCTTCAAGCCTGTCTCGACCCAGGTGGTCGATCATCAGTCGTTGTTGCCAGGCATCTACTCATGGGACAGAAGAGAAAAAAAAATTGATCTACCGGCAACGCTGGCATCTCGAGCCGCGGTCAGTCCGCTGTAGCCAGCACCTACGACGACGACGTCGAAGTCCTCAGCGCCCTGGACGATATTCGAGGAGGGTTGGATTGCGCCGATGCAGGGAACGCCACGGCTGAGGCCGTTAGCCTCAGTCCATGAGAAACCATCTTTGGACGCCATGATTGCTTGTTGAGGGTCAGAACGATGAAGATAGTGTTGTCGGTAGTAGGGGAGGGCTGAGCTAGCCCATAAGTATTTCACGTTGCCCTAGAGGCATTCTGGAAGTCTCTGGGTCCACCCGAAATGGGCAGATTGTTCAAATAAAGGCTTATATGTTGGAAATTAAATACATCGGGCAGAATACTGAGCTGCAGACCTGGATATCGGAAACTAACTCCAACGGGCAGAATAACGAGATGTAGACTTGAGGTATTCCGACGGACGACATCCACAGCATCGTGTGCGGAGACCGGGAGTCGCACTGAGAACTCTCGCATAATTGCCCCTTTGGGTGTCCTGCATGTTGACAAGCACGGGCGGGATACACGAATCTGCGGCGGGAGGGTCTGGGGAAAAGGGGGGCCCAGCCCCCAGCACAGTCGCACAAATCCGCAGACCCCATTTCGCCTGACTGTCAAATCATTGCTCGACGTTGGGTCGTGGTCGGACCGTCGTGCAGAAGATTCGCGGCGCCTCCAACAAGGCGTCCAACACAAATGTGGTTGGTAAAAGGTAACCCCGCATCGGGAGAACGGCAGGAAGAGAGGGCCAAGGAGGCGCGAAGCTGAAAGCTTGTTTGTTGTTCAGTCTCGATCTCCCATCTCGATAATTTGCCTGTTTCGGGCGAGAATATTACACCAGATGACTAGGATATGCAGTACGTACGTAGTAAACCTGGTTCAGATCCATTGCTTTGCCAATCGGCCCCCCTGCACATAAAGAGGGTCTCGGAACGGATGGCTCCCGCTGTTGACATCTGGAACCAACGGCAGGGCAGACCATATCTCAGCTGGCGACCCAACGTCTGCAATTTGCAGCCCCTGCGGCCTCATTAAGTTTCCTTTCGCGTCCCGTCACGATCCCCTTTCCTTCAACAAATTTTTCTCAGCCTCTCATTGCCTAAAGAGACGGATAATTTGACAAAATATGGGAGGTTCACAAGACTCCTCGCGTCCAGACCATGGGGAGCTTCAGCCCCGTCTCTCGACACTTTCGACGGTGGCAATGGCATTTGCCATTCTGAAGTAGGTAGCTGCTGTGTCATATGTAACGAGAAATACTCACGGCTTGAAGCACCTGGATTGCTCTTGCGGGTTCCATCGGACTTATACTGCCATCGGGAAGCTCTGTTGCCATGTTATATGGCTTCTTGTTTTGTGTTGTATGCTGCGTCTGCGTTGCCGCGAGCCTCGGCGAACTTGGCGCTATCTGGCCGACCGCAGGCGGACAGTATCATTTCGTCTTTGCGCTCTGTACCGAGAGGTGGAGGAAACCAGCGGTAAGATTCCCCAAGTAAAAACAAGATTGTCGAGTGTCTAGCTAATAAAACGGACCCTGCTTTGTCAACAATGGCAGAGCTTTTTCGTCGGTTGGACAAACATCGCCGGCTGGCTGATCGTCGTAACCGTACAGGCCTATTTCGGCGGTGCGCTCCCGATATCTGCACCGGAATGGCACGCCCGACGCTAATAACGTACTCTAGCCCTCTTCATATCCGCAGGCGCGGTCGTTGCGTCAAGCGATGCGTACGAAGTAACGCCAGCGAGAACCTATGGCATCTTTCTCGCCATCCTTACTTTGACAACTGCTGTGAACATTTGGGGCAACAGAATCCTAGGAAAGTGGAACGACTGCGCCTGTAAGTTCGAGGAATGACTGGAAACAGATATTGGGTACTGACATGCACACAAAGTATATTGGTCTGTTTTTGGCGTCCTTGTTCTCAGCATTGTTCTTCTAGCCAAGGCGGACAAAACCGATGCCAAGTTCGTGTTTACCAACTTCCAAAACGAAGTTGGATGGCCCAATGGCGTTGCGTGGATCCTCGGGCTACTGCAGTCGAGCCTTTCTCTGGTCGGCTTTGATGTGGTGCTGCACGTGGCCGAAGAGATGCCAGATCCTGCACGCGACGTTCCACGAGCCATGATATATGCCGTTCTCGTTGGTGGCGCAACGTTAGTTCGACCCCGTTCATGCTTGAGGTCGTGCTATCTGCTCACCGTCGCAGGGGATTTGCTTTTATACTCGTCATATTGTTCTGCCTAACTGACCCGACAACCATCCTCGCGTCCTCGACAGGGATGCCCGTCATTGAGATGGTCCTTCAAGCCACCAAGAGCCGGGCGGCTGCGACGATTCTTAGTTTCATGCTAAGTGTTTGCTTTGTGAACGGATGCAATGCCAGCATCACCAGTGCAAGCAGACTGCTTTTTGCCATGGCTCGTGACCGCGGCATCGTGTTTCACAAGTTCTTTTCTCACATCGCGCCGGGCCTCAACGTTCCTGTCCGCACGATAATGCTCTGCTACGGCTTCAATGTGTGTTTTGGACTCTTATATCTGGGTCCATCGGTGGCGTTTAGTGCCTACGTCGCGTCGTTGACGATATTCCTCGGCATATCGTATGCGTTCCCCATCATTACGCTGATGATCCGCGGTCGTGACATACTACACCAGCACCGGATCGCACATAAATCTGGACTGCAGATGAGCAAGACGCTGGGCCTCGTTGTCAACACCGTTGCTGTTGTATATCTGGTGGTAACTTCTATTGTAAGTCCCTTCCTCCATGCCTGGGACTGTCCACGCTGACAATTCGAAAAGTTTTATTGCTTTCCTACTGCTCTGCCTGTAACCGTGAGCAGCATGAGTAAATACCCCCTTTGCAACGTATTAAAGAGTCAGACCTAACAGATGGCCCTGGCCACAGATTATGTATCCGTTGTCTTAGGTGCTTTTGGTGTACTGGTCACCCTATACTGGCTGCTGTGCGGGAAGTCTTTTCAGGGTCCGGTATGCATCACCCTGCAGCACTCTAACTACCTCCAAACTCGAAGGCTGCCTTGGAGTCTGCATATTGTTGCTAACAAACAGTAGTCATTTGACATGATATCGGGTTTTGACCCCAGGCAAATGGATGGACAGCCGCAACCGACCCCGTGCCTGCAGGGAGATGACGTCTCTGAAAAGGCCACAGCCACCATGCAGGGATAAGTCGCGAGATGGGGTCTCAGCCCCTGGCTATTTAGAGGTTTACTGTAGAAATTCGCCACGGAATGTTTAAAGCGGCTTTATACTTGGTAATCCCTGTCCTATACCTGCGGAGCTTGTGAGGATTGCCTACATTCTGGAGTGGTGTTCGTCAAATGTGGGGAACGCTACATCCTTGCTGGTACCCTTTCCTTCCAACGACTCGGCTACTGAAGTCATGGCTACGAGCACAAGCATCGGAAACATGTGTCCCAACGGGAATGAATAGAACAAGGTATCTACTCAGGTCCTCAATGACGATGAGGTCTGACGAAGACGAAAGCTCTGAAGGTTCACTAACTATAGAAGTGGAACATGCGCCTCATTGACGTAGTCGATATTGGTGTTGATCGACTCAATTCGCTCGCAACAAGTCCCGAAGATTCGATCCCAAAGACGAGTTTGCTTGCCGTAGTTGTAGGTTTTTCTCCATCCCTTGCGATGATGCAGGTCGTGGTCTTCGATAACGAGCTCGACGTTGAACATGTTAAGAAGCCAGTGCAGTGTCGAGGGTGGGCTGAGAAGAACACGAATGCCGCTATGCCCCCAGACCTCCGTATATGCAACGTATTGGTGGCATACCCACCATTCATAGAATCCCAGCGGCAATCCGAAGGCGCGAAGCGTGATGTATGTCATGAGGGGGACCGCTACCATATCGAAGAACTCCTGCTCATGATCGGCATAGGCGGTGAGAAGGGGGTTTGGGTGCTTTGTAAGGTGATGGGTGCGGTGAAACTTCCAGAGATACCCCACGTCATGCATGGCGCGGTGGTACCAGTAGAACCAAAAGTCGAGAACGACAGCGTAGAGGCCTGTTTCCAACTGGAGCCACATCCACCATTTCCAAGATGTCAAGACAGCCATCGGAGGCTGACTCGGTTCGTAAGAGAGGTATATCGCCAGGGCAATGCGAGAGCCGGTAGTCTTGAGGAGGGACAACGCCACCTTGGCCACGCCAACGTCTGGGACCCCATCGCGCTCATGAACGTCTCCATCAAGAAACCCGTACCTGTGGCCCAGTCGCCGAAGAATGTGGACTTCATGGATAATAGTTAAGTTAAAGGCCATGAAATACAGCATGAAGACGGCGACCCGCCCCATGGCGTTGTAGCCGGTATAGGAGAGCCAGGCCTGGTGGAGAAGAAGAGGAACAAGAGAGAAGACAATGACCCAAAGGTGCTGTGACCACTGGGGAAGGACAGGTACCTTGTCGGATTTTGCGTGAACTGGGACTGGCTTGTCGAGGTCGACATGGTATGTGTTGAGCAGCTCGAGCAGCCAGTGGTAGGGCGTCCACTCTGTCCTGTCGCCTTGACGCCAGGTGGACTTCATTGAGTCCCTTGGGTTCGGTTGCGCACCCATGATAGACGAATGCTCTTTTTGTCAAGGTGTACGCCTGTGGTGTGTGAAGTTGCAACGCCAGGAGTAGCCCAAGAGGCAACAACGAGGATGGGGTATTGATGAATCTGAGGGAGGAGGGAAGGATTCGAGACAGCCCAGTTATGCACGCTGTGCGTGCTGCCCACTTTAAGTATCCTGCCGAGAGAGTATCGCCTCGTCAAACAGGCTTCGACGTTGCACACGGAGCGTTTAAGAAATGGACGCACCGATACGCCGCTATTACCAGCTAAATGGACGAGCCAAGACCAAACGCCCGCGCCCGCCGCGTAGCCCTTTGTGGTGGGAGGCCGCATGACGACGGTATCCCAAATCGAGTCCCCTCCCAGCCCAGAGGTTGCGTGCGTTTCGACATGTGTTGTTACATTGGCGCGCGGACGGAGCAGTTCCCCCGACGCGCCGTTGCGGTTTAGCGGCATCGTGCTGCCAGCCAGTCGGCACATGAATGACGCTCCAGCGGGGGGGTAGTTATGTGGATTCAATGTTGTGGAACAAGAGGGAAGGAGGCGGGCGGACCCCAACCTCGAGTCCCATTTCGGGCCATTCCCCACGATTCCTTACCCGCTCGTGCCCTTGTCTGGACGCTGGAGCTTGCCCGGGGGGCCAAGCGTTGCCTCTCACGTGCTTGGCCAGGACTGAGGGCTATCCAAAGACGGCGAAGCTTGCTTTGCACTTTGTCCGAGAACGGCACAGAGTGTTGTGCCGCGTGGCGGCGGGCGGATGGGGGCCCCTGGACCCCAGAATGACGGAGGCTGGCCGAGGCAGGCCGTGCAACGCCGGGCGACGAGCTGGACGTTTTCACGACAGGGACTCAGAGTAGTAGCTACCTATATAGGTTGCGTGCGCGCCTCGTCGGGCGTGTCAAGGAATGTCCCGTTTTCTGCGCCAAGGCTCGTCAAATTCTGTGTCCGTCTACCTTGTTCCGTGGCTTGTTATCCATCTTTCACGTCCGCACCGCCCGCGTCGCCGCCATGTCTTCTTCTGTCATCGCAGCCCTCCAGTCCGGCCCAGTTCAGGCCCTGCACTACCTACGACGCGCCCTCCTGTCTCCGGTCCTGTCCGGTTCGCTTCTCCTTGCGCTGCTTGCTGCTCCAGAGGAGCTCCGCCACGCCGCGTTGAAGCGCCTCTCGCTCCCTACAAACTATGACCTCACCGTGGCCAAGACGGTCCTGCAGGTCCTCCTGGGCCTGGGGATCGCGCGGACCGTCAACCTCGCCCTCAGCGCCATGGCGGCCAACTCGTGGCGCGTGACGGCGGCGTCTGGCTGGGACTGGCCCAAGGAGATTGCCGTTGTCACGGGCGGATGCAGCGGCATCGGGCACGGCATCGTCGAACGGCTGGTCCGCCGTCAAGTCAAGGTTGCCATTCTAGACATCCAGGAGCTCCCAAAGACTTTGCAGGGGCATCCCTTGGTTCGGTACTACAAGTGCGACATCACGTCTCCCGACTCGGTGGCCAAGGCCGCCGATGCCATCCGAAAAGAGCTGGGACACCCGACGATTCTCATCAACAACGCGGGCATCACCAAGCCGATGCCCATTCTCAAGATGCCACAGGAGTTCCTGCTGAAAATCTTCGGCGTCAATTGCATGTCCCACTGGACCACGGTGCAGCAGTTTCTCCCGCGCATGATCCAGGTCAACAAGGGCCACGTTGTCACCGTCGCCAGCCTGGCCTCGTTCATTGCTCTGGCCAATGCCGCCGACTACTCCGCCACCAAGGCTGCTGCGCTGGCATTCCACGAGTCCCTCGCTTGCGAGCTCAAGCATTTTTACAAGGCCGACAGCGTTTTGACCACTGTGGTCCACCCGAATTTCGTGCGGACGCCGCTTATCAAGGACTTTGATGACCGCTTGGAAGGAGAGGGCCTTCGGCTGTTGACGAGCGATCATGTGGCCGACACGATTGTCAACCAGGTCTTTAGCAGAAGAGGCGCGCAGTTGATCATACCCGATACCCAGGCTGTTGTTTCTGGCCTGAGGGGATGGCCAACGTGGCTGCAGGTAGTGATTCGAAACACGATTGGCAAGAGTGCGACAAAGATGTAATGGGAGGGGCAAGAGGTTCAATTGCGAGGCCGTGGAGATGGTGGCCTTTGGTTAGGAAGCCACGCGCCCGGGGATGGATGTTGACACCAAGTCCTATGAGGCGTAAGGCTGATGAATATAATTTGCTCTTATCAGATGAAACATCTGCCTCGGTACACCTCGAAGGTTAAAGGCCTTTGTATGTTTTGACACTTTCCAAAGTCCTAGCTGGTGTAGCTATCGCAACGCCAAGCTTTACCAGGGTCGAAGGCGTGGTGGCTAGCTCGTTGAACGAACGCCTGCCTGGTGCCATCTCGCCACCCCTCGTGATCAACGTCATTGTAGGGCGGTCCTGAACCCCTCCCGCCGTAATAGCTGCAACACGTTCCCCGAACGGCCAGTGCGCCTGGACCGCTGGTAGCTCGATTGATCGCGGAGCCACGCAATACTTACGTAGTCAGTACGCAACCAAAATTCCGGCTCCGAGGCTACGTCCCCCACCGCACGTGCACTCTGATCATTTTTACTTCAACAAGACCCTTCACCAAGCCCCTGCTGAAGGCCCTCCCCCATCCCCGGAAGATGCCACTACTACCAAGACGGGCCAGGCTTGCGACAAGAATGGGGCCGGGCTGCTCCAATATCTCCCCTGAGCCGTGACCCACACGGCCCCGGTAGGCGGGATGCACCGAAGCCCCGTCCCTCCGGCCTCAGTCGTGAAACGCGTCGGCACCACCACGGGCAGCACATGTGCCGAGTGTCAAAATACAAATGAATACAAAACTCCAAGGCTCCTGGCGCACCGTACGTGACCCTAGCTCGTCCATCGTGTAGCGCATGCCAACTCGACCATCTACGGGTCCTAGCCGTCGTCCACAACCACCACGGCCGTGCTGGCGAGAATTTGTTGACAACAAGACAATCATGGGCAAGAGTGCGAGTAGCCAGTCTCCTCAAGATGTCGACTTTGAGGTCATCATAGTTGGCGCTGGGATATCTGGCATCAATGCGGCCTACCGCGTGAAGCAGCAAGCACCCCCGGGCACCAGACTCACCATCCTTGAGGGCCGAGACAGCATCGGTGGCACGTGGGACCTCTTCCGTTACCCTGGCATCAGGTCCGACTCGGACATCTTCACATTCGGCTTCTCCTGGAACCCATGGCCGCATCAAACAACTCTGGGCCTGGGTGCAGAGATTAAAGAATACCTGATCCAGTCCGCTAAAGTCGCCGGGGTCGATGAGCAAATCAGATACCAACACAAGGTCACAACAGCCAGCTGGGTCTCGGGCCAAAACTATTGGGAGGTTTCTGTGAGCGCGAAGAATAGCGAAAAGCCCAAGCTCTTTCGCACGCGATTTCTCGTCTTCGGCACCGGGTATTACGACTACGACCAGCCCCTGGAGGCAGTCATCCCGGGCATCAAAGACTTCAAGGGAAAGGTCATCCATCCCCAATTTTGGCCCAAGGACTATGACTACACCAACAAAGAAATGGTCGTCATAGGCAGTGGAGCGACTGCTGTGACCATCGTACCGTCCGTGGCGGACAAGGTTAAACACGTCACCATGTTGCAGAGAAGCCCGACATACATATTTCCATTGCCGCAGTACCCAAAGCTCACGTCCTTCATGTTCGCTTTGATGCCTTCTCGCATGGCCCAGCTGGCGAACCGATTGCTGTGGATTATCCAGGGTTATCTCATGATTGCTGCCTGCAGGACCTTTCCCGGGCTGGTTAGGAGAGTTATCCGGGCCATCAACAAAAAGCTACTTCCGCCCAACATTCCTTGCGACCCTCACTTCACCCCACGATATAAGCCTTGGGAACAGCGAGTTTGTGCTTCTTTGGACGGCGACTTCTTCGCAGCCTTGCGCTCAGGCAAGGCAAGCGTCGCTACTGACACGATTGTAACCGTTACGGAAGACACGATCGAGCTGAACTCGGGAGCTGTCATTCGCCCCGACGTCATAGTCACGGCTACGGGTCTCAAGCTCAAGTTTGGCGGCGGTGTTCAATTCTCCGTGGATGGAAAGCCGCTGGACCCTACAAAGGGGTTCATGTGGAAGTCCTCCATGATCCAGGATCTCCCCAACGTTGTATTCTGCGTCGGGTACCAAGATGCCTCCTGGACGCTAGGGGCCGACTGTGCCGCGCAGCTTCTAACGCGTCTCATGTGGGAGCTGCGAAGTAGCAACGCAACTGTGGCCATGCCGCATCTTGAGAAGCCGGAGGAAATGGAGGTCAAACCCTTAATGAGCCTGTCAGCGACGTACCTAAAGAACATCAATAAGGCCCTTCCCAAAGCCGGGACGGGGTCGTGGAGGCCGAGGACTCACTACACGGCAGACTTGTATGCAGCAAAATGGGGTGATATTAGATCTGGACTTCTCATCAAGTAGACCTGTACAATAGATGACCAAGACTTTTCTTCGAACTTTGTATCCGCCTGCGCGTGTTCTGCTCTTTGGAATTGGGCTAAGACGAAGCATGCAGGTATCATAGCATGTCTTATACGGTATGTACTCAGCGATACTTGGTGGATTGGTGCCAATGGTTCAAGCCGTGGGCATGTATTGGCAATGTGTGCATCTGATCAAATCGACCCTGCTGGAACTTGACCATGTCTAATTTAGCGGAGTTTGCCAATTGAGAGTTTGCCAATGAGAGGCCGGTCATCAGCGCTGACCAGCGTCAGGGAGTTAGTTCCGTCACCAAGGCTTGCTTTCGAGCTTAGTGAGGAAGTAGGCGGCCTGAAGTCCATGGAACCCTCACCGCACAGTCTCCCGCCCTCAGGACTGGCATCCACACAGCTGTCGGCTACGTGAGACAAAAACGAGGCGCGAAGGTTGGACTTCCATCCGACCGATGCATGCCATGGTGTGAATTATGACTTGAGAAAATTAATCGCAGTCTGCGGAGGCTACATACGAAATGGCACTGTGGTGGCCTGCCAGGCCCCACGGCGGATGATCCCGTCGATATGATGCTGCCGGCATGCAGCTTTATCAGTAGTGGCTCATGCAGAGTAACCGTCCTGCCGAGCGACTCTAAATCCAAATGGGGCACTATAATGGCGTCCCGTCGCGAACGGGTTCTCTAAATAACCCCTCAGCGGTGATAAGTGCGTCTACGGGGCTAGCTAAATAATGGTGCTTGTGAATCTGTGTGTGAGCTCTGCGATGTGGGTGTGGCACGGAAAAGGAGGCGGGCTGCATTTTGTAAGACGGGCAGAAATTACCCCGCCGACTCAGTCCAGCAGGTCCAGGTTGCCGTCCAGCTCGCCATGAGAGGTCTTTTCGTCGCGCGTGCGAAGGAGCCAGTGTGTTGTGCGTGGGCGCCTAGTGTTTGATCCGCCATTGTCTGCCGGCTTGTTGGGGTGGATCGTAGATTGAAGATGCGTGCCTATCTTCGTCCCAGAAATTGTCCCGAGCATTTGATCAGGCCAACAAGCGGCTCACGAGTTGGAGGCGGAAAGCCAAGCAAGCACCAGCGCTAACTACTCACCTTGCAAGGGTGTTGATGAGCCGTTTTGTGGTGGCTGTGTCAACCATATTTGATTGCTTGCATCGACAACAGCCCACCACAGGGCTGACCCCGAGGCGTCCTCGCGTCTGTCCGGGAGGCCGCATTGATATCAACACGGCGCCCACGATGGACACCACCCACCATCAGCCGCGACGGAGTGGTCAGGCGCGAATCCATCTTCTGCGGGCGGCCCCCCCTGGCCTGGCGGGGCTAGGGCTGAGAGTTAAATCACAACGCCCGGGCGCTTCAAACATCTTTATAACGGGCGGCGACCCCCCAGAGGCTGTTTGAAGTTGAAGCTGGGGTGGACGACGCTTCGAACCTCCAGTGTTGCAGTTTCTGCTACGCCGCCGTCACCATGTCTTACCAGCAGCAGCCCGGATACGCGCCTCAACAGCCGCAGCAGCAGCAGCAGGTCCATCACCAGCAACAGCAACACTATCCGCCTCCTCCGACGCACGCCCTCCAGCAGCAGCAGCCCCCGCAACAGACACAACAGCAGTATGCCAACGTTGTTGCCCAACCAGGGGCACAGCATCTACAGCACCAGCAGGGCCCCGCGCCCACCGACAGCGGCGCCTTCCATGGTGGAACCTACAACATCACCCACCGCGACACCAATGCGGTGCTCGGTGTAAACCTGCAGCCCGGCGCCGTCGTGCGCGCCAAGCCTGGCGCAATGATCCACATGGCGGGCAGTATCCAGTTGACTGGCAAAGTCAAGTTCTCGATGAAGAAGCTCCTCACCGGCAGCGACATGGCCGAGTCGACATATGCCGGGCCCGGCCGACTCGCGTTGGGCCCTACCCTGTTTGGCGACATCATTACGCTGCATCTCGATGGGCGACAGTCCTGGACCATTGGCAAGGACGCGTTCCTGGCCTGTACCCCCGATGTCAGCAAGGAGGCCAAGGCTCAGGGCTTCAGCAAAGCTTTGTTCTCCGGGGAGGACCTGTTTGTCTACCGTGTTGCGGGTCAGGGAATCATCTGGCTCACGAGCTTCGGCGCCGTAGACCGACTTGATGTAGGTGAACCCTTTGCGCGCCCGCGTTGTCTCTGTGCTTACTCTCAGGACAGCTCCAGCCTGGTGAGCAACACATCGTCGACAACGGCCATCTTGTCGCATGGAGTTGCGACTATAAAATCGAAAGGGCCGGCGGCGGAACCATGGGCAGCCTCAAGACAGGCGAGGGTCTCGTGTGTCGCTTCACGGGCCCTGGGGCCGTCTACGTGCAGACGCGGAATAGGGACGAGTTCCAGGCGTTTATCCGCGCGAGTGCCGGTGGCGCCTCCTGAGGCATACGATTGGAGTGTCTGGCAACAAGTTGTTCATGTTGGCAATGGTGTCGGTGGGAGAAGAGACACCGTCATGGATGGCTTTTGGGGCTCGACAGCACCGTCAGGCTATGTGCATGTTGACCCGACCCGGTCTCAGAGAACGGTTTGCTACCTCGAGTACATTGCTTCGCCGCCATTCTTCATGCCTGGAACCTGAACCGCGGATCTCGTGTGCTGGTAACCCCTTCAGTCGAGTAGTCGCCCATCACGCCTGCGCCTTGGGTTCGATCCCGTCGCCTATTCTCCCACCTCATCCATAGGGAGTACGACAAGTTCCCCGTGATGACAACCGCACACATTCCAACGTTTGTCGTAAGGCTGGTAACATATCGCGGCGCCTCGTTGCTGCGATAAATATTGCTGGACAG
Source organism: Purpureocillium takamizusanense (assembly GCF_022605165.1). Taxonomy (NCBI): domain Eukaryota; kingdom Fungi; phylum Ascomycota; class Sordariomycetes; order Hypocreales; family Ophiocordycipitaceae; genus Purpureocillium; species Purpureocillium takamizusanense. Next base: position 3,036,103 of record NC_063071.1, read on the forward strand.
AATTCCACCGCAATTTCCAATCGACGTGTATAGGCCGCTCATCATGGCACGTGCATTCAGGTTTGGGATGTTTACCACGGTCCAAGCAGATCCGATGATGTCGGTCGGATACGCCTAGGAAAGATCAGCCTGGCTCATCAACTTCTCGCTCAAAGTTAAATCTTACACCAATCGTGCATAAGAACATGGCAAAGTATAGCACGGCTGTATTTGACGTGTCTATAGTCAGAAGGATGATGTATCCAGTAAGGCTGACGGCTGTTGACGCGGTGATGTGTCCACCTCGTTCTCGGAAGTGATCCGAGGATCTACACCAACAGATCAGAAGTACAGCGCCGGTGAGTGCTGGAGCGACGGTGTACTAGTCTCATCAGTATCCCCATGGAGTATAGGATGGCTAACGCGTATATCAGATACATACCAGATTGGTCTTGATGACGCTAAATTGGAGCCTTTTGACGATTATGGCCAGGAAATTTGCGTTTGACGTTGTTATAACGCCAGACGTGAATCCCAGAAGCACACGTATATATCCGTGAACTGTGCGAAACTCCCCAAGAGCCTCTCGCCAGCTGAAACCTTCTTCGAGCGTAGAGACGGAGTCCTGTTGAAGCCGAACGCACGCAGCAACCTTCTCTTCCTCGTTGAGGAACCAGGCGGAGTTCACACCAAATGGCAGCAAGGCAAACAGCACGAATGACCAGACGACAGTTAAGCCACCTTCGAGAAAGAAGAGGTATGCCCAGCTCGGGTAGGCGCCGCTTTTGATATGGAAAACGGCATAGGCAAGGAGACCACCAAAGGCAGAGGACGAGACAAGCGCTGCGTAGAAGATTCCGATACGAGTGGCAAGCTCTGCCCTGGTGTACCAGATGGAGAGGTAGTAGATGACCCTTTTAATAATTTGTCAGCTTTTCTTCACGAGTCTGCGTCCAGGCTGGGGAATTGCGTAACTCACGACGCTAGGAATCCTGACTCGAATGCCCCGACAAAGACACGACAGATGACAATGTCCCTGAAGTTCTTGGAGAAGCCGCTAGCCAAGGAAGCACATCCGAAGACAAGCAGCATCCCTGGAATTGTCCAACGCGCGCCAAGCCATTTCGTCAACAGAGTGACCGCCGGTCCGAGTACGATGAACGGGATTTGATAAAAAGTCAAAATTTGGTTGAACTGATTGCCAACAAGACCAAGATCCTCTTCAAGCCCCGCAGTATGCGCGTTTGAGACGCTGCTGCGATCAAGAGAGCTTCGACAAAGTCAATTCCACAAATCTGCATCGGGCCAGTGAGGGAACAAACTTGAAGAGGTATGCAAGCGTCAATAACGGCAGCAAAATGAAATCGGCTTTGAGCTTGATGCGCTTCACAATCGCGGGATCGGGCGCGGACGATAGCTCGATCTCCTGCTTCTCGGTTTCCTCAAAGGTACTGGCTGGATTGCCACTCAAGTACATTGTTGGGGCCATTTTTGGGGTTAAAAAGTATCAGACAAGTTTTCTTTTGCGAGTGGTTCGCTTACTGTTTACTTATATAGTGCTTTGGGGGACTGGCGGGGACGCGTTTGCTTCTCCGCGTCGGAGATCCATGCTATAACGTGGCCTTGCCCACTCCTATCTTGACTTGGAGAGAGTTATCGGTACGCCATTTTAACCCCGGATTTTACCCCAGAGCCCATCGATTGGCCTCGAAACAATGAATTTTTGGGTCTCAACGTATTCATTGGCTGACATGGAGCTGCTTGGATTCCAAGCCTCGGGGAGTGTTCCGAAGCGGACCCACAACATGTCGGCTATCCCGAGCTGATCGGGAATTCCCATTCCTTGAGTTGGCTTCTTTGGCAATAAAACAACTATGAGTGAGAGCAGCCGCTATCGGCCCCATAGTTGTCCAACACCCAGGAACCAAATCGCAATAGGACCCGGACGCTTTATCTTTAATATACCGGTGCCTCCACCCAGATATGACATGGAAGGAGAGAGAGGTTGAGCTGGGTGTTGTGTAAAAGATTAAATGGACCCACGAGCGCGATTTTACAGATCTCACGCGTCTTTCGCTCAATCAATCCAGAAACCATAAGTAGTCCTCCTTGGATATATCGAACGGGTCAATAGAACATTAGTAGGGCCAGGCTAGTCTAGCTACCATATCCGTCGACGGTGGTCGATCGTTTACTGTCCATGGATAGAAGAACACTAGTATTGTCTAGTTCTTTAACTTATGTGTCCATGGTTCTAAGTAATCCTATTAGGACGTCAGTTTCTATGAACCTGACTATTAAGATCGGTGAAGTGATGTCACCCACTGGATGGAACGCTCCACTCTTTTAAGCTCATGCTGGTCCCGGCATCCGGGCCCGCGTGGGGTGGGATTACCATGGAGGTGCTGCAATCACGCGGTAGTACTTCATAGCAGCACCCCTGTTAGCCTTGGGGTCCAGAGGTCGATTCCTACGGCACGTGGCATTGCCATGGCACACTTAATTCCCACCGCAGGTCTAAGTCGCTGCTGGCATGGTCATGGCTCTCGTGTATATAGACAAGTATCATGCTACTTGACAAAGCCCCAGGGGGCTACTCTTCGGGCGACACGCGCGTGGCGTATACAAATAATTGAACACCTCCTCTCACGTTCCTTTTGAAGACATCACATTTGCATGGAACCGTTAGCCTATTTCCCATACACACGGCTCTAGCATTTACGCAACAAACGGAAGGACTTGCTTCATATTTTCGTACTATGGCCTCGACTCAGTCGTCGCTAGGGACCATTGCGGCACGACGGGCATAGCCTTGGTGGCAGTGGGCATGTAGAGATACCTGCAGGGTTCATGCTTATGCATGTTGCCCCTCGCGCTCGGCAACAAACTCTTGTGACACAGCGGGCCACAGTCGTACTACATGAACTACACGCTCCAGCGCGTTGGCCGAATCACAGACTGGCCAAATCTGGCATCAAAGGGTGTCCCTGAGCTCCTCTGACCTGCGCTGGCATTTCCATTGCCAAAGATTGGACTGGACACGATCCAATACCTCATTCGCTAATGCGGCTGCCTGAACGGAATTTGTATCAAGGCCTTTGCTCCCTGAGGGATCTGGCCAGCACCGCAACCATAATTTGACCGCATGGCCTCGCCCATACTTCCCAAGTAAGGTTCTAATTTTCCTCCATATCCAAAGCCGCGGCCCGATCTCGAAGCTGGGAAAACGACATACTGATGGGAAACCCGGTGCAGCCGGTGGTTCTGGTTTCGACACGCCTGTGCATGAGCTGAACAATTGCTGGCCGAATCCGCCGCCACTCGGCAGACAAGCGCTTTTCTCCTAAATAGTACAGCCGTCATTAATCACCCTGCCCGCCAATGAGCATCACACGGCCTTATTTTGTGACGGCGGGAACGAAGCTGGAACTACCTCAATCCAACATGCAATAAAATACAACAAATTCGCGCATATCCGGGGTCGGTTTAACATCAAAGGATATTCAGGAGGCTCGGTAATATCGCTAGAAACTACCAGCAGTCCAAAGTGACTAATATGCCAGGAAGACCCGGTGAACCCTTGGGGAGCGGTCAGCTCGGTGAATAGTAATCACGTACAACGCCACGGCGCAACGGTCGGAGACTACCACTGGTCAGTAGACGCCACGGATTTGAAAGCAGCTGGACACGTAGGCCAAACACTCCCTTTCGGCTTTTGCGTGTTCAAGGAAGTTGTCGTGACCTGTTGCCACGCAGGTCAAACTGGCGTTGCGGATATGTCGGGTACAGATTGAACCTTAGTAAACAGCCATGGAATCACGATTATTGGGTCTCGATGTTTCCGCCAGCCCCTTCCCATTACAGAGTACTCGAGTGAGCCAGCTTTTCGTTGAATATATAAAAGGCCCCGCTCCCAGCCATTAATTTGAGTGACTGCACTGCAATCTAACGGTATCTTAAGCATAAGAATATTTTTCCGCGTTTACCATAATGTCCAATCCGATAACCAAGACGTTCGTCGTTACAGGCGCTTCTCGAGGACTTGGTGTAAGCATGGTTTGAACCAATATAAGCGGCATTATAACTAATGATGGAAATATAGCTCGAGTTTGTGCGACAGCTGAGTGATGTCAGTCACCATCACGTTATCGCGGTTGTTCGAAGTCCGGAGATTGCAGAGCAATTGAACACACTTGGCAGGGGGAACGTCTCCATTGTCAAGGCTGATTTGTCGGACTTGAAGTCCTTTCCGGTGAGAGAATGCAAGTGGGACGCTTGTTCAGAGTACAACGCTTATTCTATCAAGGATGTTGCCACCAAAATATCCAAGGTCGCGAACGGAAAGATTGATGTTCTGATAAAGTAATGCATCTGTACTTTGATACAGTACATTTATTCCAGAAAAAGACTGACATTGATAGTAATGCTGGCGTGATGGTGGGAACAGGGGCAGAAGGTCAAACGCCTGTCTCTCAATCGTCTCCGGAAGAGTGGACGGAGCAGGTACGTGCCCCAAAGAAGCCGATTTCGCGATGTTATCCACATAGCTAACTATGAGAAACAAAAACAATAGTTCAACATGAATGTTCTGAGCCTTGTTTTCTTCACCATTGCCCTGATACCACCGCTGGAGACAGGAAAAGATAAGAAGGTCATCAAACCTTGGTTCTTTCTTAGGCGACCTAGAGTTCGCACTAGCACATGAAGAGCTTCACTACTCTTCCTACTCGGTGACCAAGGCAGCACTTAATATGGCCAACATTAAGTTCCACAACGAGTAAGAGACTCAAACCTATAGACTAGATCTTTGTACGCTAACACTGCCAAACTTAGATATAAGTCCAAAGGATTTACATTTATATCGCTTAACCCAGGATGGGTCAATACGGATCTAGCTGGAAAGGGCCAGGGTATTCATGTGAGGTTATGATCTAGCGAACTCAACCCGTGTGTCACATGCTAATTCTAATTAGGCGCCTCTTCAGGCAGAGCAATCGATCAAGCGTTGTCTCAGCTTCATCTATCGCAGCGGGCCGGAGCACAGTGGAAAGTTCTTTTCACTCGAAGGTAGCACCGACGCTCTGGTATATTAACTGGTTCTGTCTTGTCAATGAGGGCATGTGTATCAGATTCTAGATTGTTCAGTGATCCTGTCTCAAGGTGCTCTCTCTTTCACTCGATTGAGCTCGTCTGGTATCAAGACTGCTCGCGTTTTGTGTCCAGTCAAGCTTGAGATACTTTTTCATAAGACTCGAAATACGGTTCCTTGGCTTATGGGCCCATTCGACAAGCAACATGTACCGCCAAAATCCTGCTGGAAAATATGTGCGGCCTGAGCGACCTCCACCCAAGGCACGCCATAATCCCACGGTGTCACAAACTATGTGCTGTGCCCTGGCCTCAAATTGTGCTGCCGGGCTTGGTCGGCAGGGAACAGTGTGGTACTATAGGCCGGGCTTAGCAGGTCTTTCATATAAAAATAGAGAAACGCGTGACTGTGAATAGCGCTACTCTAGTTCGAGGTAAGTCAGTCATGACGCTATCTCATCTGTCTAATTTGAAGCCTTCTATGCTCTTAATTTCCTTCAGGAGCGGTAGTTTACGCCAAAAACCTGAAACTTCGTAGCTTCGCCGTTCCAGTATACCTTGCCAACATCACGGCACTTCTTGTTTCCCCCATCGGTTTTAGTGAAGCCGACATGACCTCCCTCTTTCGTGCTGAGCGTATACACGGATCCAGAAGCCGAGTACGTAAAGATGATCTCCTGCGCTTGGTTGCGGTCTTTGGTGAGGCCACCACCTCTCGCAATATACATCATATCAAGAGCGGATTGAAGGTAGTAGCTGTTTCCGAAGCGATTGCCGTCCGAGCTATGAAGGATCCAGCGTTGTTTAATTTCGTCATGCTTCTCGTACTTCTGGACGGCAAGGACCTTGCCCTCGCTGTTGCGAGCCAGGGCCAGTCCGTTGCCCTCGATGGTGACAAAGCGACCCTCTGTGATGGCTCCACGCACCAGCTTGTAGCCATTCTCGACGAGCGAAGCCATGTCCTGCTCAAGGTTTTTGGCGCCGTAAGGGATGGAGGGATAATTTCCATGAGCAAAACCTTTCTGGCATTTGGCCGGTCCTACCCACGGTCCCGACAAGGAGCCCAGTGACAAGTTACCGCTCCAGTTGTTGTCCGGGCGGGGTTCGGGGGTACGAACGGAGCTGATGTGGGGTAGTGAGTAGTCGGGGTTCTCGAAGTCGAACGCGTTGACCATATCGGTCATATGCTGGCGGCGCCACGGTGTAATGCCAGTTGCGCTCATTTTGTAGCCATTTGCTTTGGCCCAGGCCTCAATGAACATAATGTCCGACGTGTGGTCGCCAGTCTCAGTAAAGACGTGGCCGCCACGAGTCCAGGGGGACACAATGAAGCGAGGGACACGAGGGCCTAGTTGGGTTGTCAGTTTCAATACTACTACTCTTGTGCTTGCTTCGGCTACGAAGCCTTGCAACACGTACCGGGGCCGATCGGAACAACACCGTTCGCAGGGTTGAAGGGGTCTTCAATCCATTCACCGGTGGCATCGCTTGGCGCGACGGGAGGGATGACGTGATCAGCCCAGCCACCTTGCTCATCGTAGCTAACAATGAGGGCCGTTTCGTTATAAATGGGGCTATGCATGACGGCGTCTATGATGTTTTTATGCAGCCAGGCGCCGTCGATGGGCATGTTTGGGGCGTGTTCTGACTGCTCGGCTGGCCCCACGATCCAGCTGACCTGGGGCAGAGTGCCATTCGCGCATGCGTCATAAAAGGCCTGTAGACCAGGGAAGGAAATGCCGTTATCGCGAAGCACGTTGCCTTTGGGAGCGTCCTGATATTGCTTAAAGTAGGCAAGCATGTTGTCTTCAAAGTTATCGAAGTCTTGCCAAACGCGCCACGAGATTCCGGCTTCCTCGAGGTGCTCTGGGACGGTCTTGTGAACGAAAGGGAAACAATTGACCTTTGGTCGGTCGCACCCGGGGCTGGCCCGGTTAGAGAGAATATTTCCCTCTTCGCCATTAGGGTTAGTGGGCGAGCCTTTCGTATTGACGGAGCCGCTCATCCACATAATGCGGTTGGGGTCCGTCACGCCGAGTATACTTTGGTGCGAATTGTCCATGATGGTCCAGCCGTTAGCGATGTCCCAATGCGTCTGCACATCACTTTGCGTATAGTATCCCATACTATAGTCGGTATCATATAGTGCCCACCCGTCGCCCTTGCCGCTATTCCAGGCGCCGTGCATGGCCTCCCAGCCGTTAGAGCCGCCACCCATGCACTGGGTTGCTTCCGGCCAGTCACCACCAAGGTAGTTGATATGCCAGGGAGTCATGGAAGTGACTCCATTCTTGGGCGTCTTTATCTTTCTGGGAGTCACGTAGTGAGAAATTAATGCTTTCGGTCCAACATGATGGCATCTTTGCTTACTGCTTCCAGACGGGCACGCCCTCGTTGGTCCGGACGTTTGGATCGCCAAAGTTGCGTGTACCGGGCATGGTGCCAAAGTACTGAGTCAAGTTATTACATCCTGCACCTAAAGAGAATGAGGCGAAGGGAAGGTCGTTCGAGTATACATACGTGGTCAAAAGAGCGGTTCTCCTGCATGAAAAGAATAATGTGTTTTATGTCTTTGAGTGACCCGCCCTGCACGGTGGCAGCCGAGGCCAAGATGAAGCCACTCAGTATTGAGTACCACATGTTGAATTTTGTTGTTTCTTGACCAAACTTCCGTCTCAACTAGGACGGGGTGAGTGAGTGCCAGAGCAACAGGAGGGGGCCTTGCGTGGTTATTAATGAGATACACATCGGCCAAGGACCGACTTCCTCATTCACCCAGTGCATACGACGCGGAACCAGTTTGCCGGCACTAGCCCTAGGCCGCATTTTACCCTTCACGTGTGGGCTATCAATTCGACGATGGGAGGCGGTCCCCGCCATGTACGGCGGGCCTGCCAGACATGGCATCAAGTGTTGGAGACGGACTCATCGACCTTCTACTTACCGCAATACCGGAAACAACGGGGCCTGCACTGAGAGCAACAGAAGAGCCAACCAATTAATGGCGCAGGATGCAGCACGATCTGGGGTCTGATGGCTCTGGTGTGGAGAGACCTATCTAGCGAGGTTCATTACCAATACAAGTCTACGGAAAGCAGTGAAGGCATGGTGCAGATGCTATGTCTGACAACCCTAGTGCGGCAATTGGCCGAGAGGATTGGCGCACGGCAGCCCAGTTACCCAAGACGTTAGGACAGTGTTGAGATGCCTACGAAGGCGAGAATATAAGGCGCTGGCACTACGCAGACGAATCGGACCACTGGAGGAGATGACCCTACCCGCCGGCCGAACGGCGACAGCGTGACATTGTCTCTTCATGTAGCGCGGCGCCGGCGCGAAAAGGTCTGGTGTCCGTGCCACGGAGGGCGGGCGTCATGACTGGCGATACAGTAGCGGGCACGGGCGCACGTGTTCGGCGATGCGACCCTTCGTTGACGTGTTGGAGATGCTTTCGTTGTCTAGCGTGCTAGAAGGACTCGACGTAACTTGATGTTGTAACGCACCCACCGCACATGTGTCGAACAGGATCCCAGTGCCGTGAGTGATACATGCGTAGCTTTTGGTAGCTGTGTATGTAAGCGGTGGAACGGATGGACAAGATATGTAGGAACTAAGTTAGTGCGAGTCGACAACGGCTGGCGGCTATGTCCTATCCAACGAGAGCGCCCACGTGCGCGGGGCGGCCCACGAGGATCATCACCAACACACTCTACTTGTCAATCACACGGGCATTCGATATCTTCCTGGGCCGTGGCATTCTCCGCTGATTCCATGGTATACATATACTTGCTTGGCTTGACTGGTCCCGGTCGTGGCACACGTGCTCTCTCGGATTGACGGACAGGGAAATAGCTCATGACCCTCCATATTAATGTTCCCCCGGACGTTCCCAACCAACCAGCGCTGCGACATTTCCCATATACATGTGGTCCTAGAATTTACCAGGGGCAGGGTCTTCGCAGTGCCGACGTTCTTTCCTACTTTGCTCCCAATGAGACGTTGCGCTCGTGCCCAATTGCTTCGTTGTCTCGAACGGGCGCTCGGTCCGGTTTGGACGACCTGGTGAGCAGCTTATTATTAGCCACTTGTGGCGCTAGGTTTGCACTGAGAGTGAAGCTCATGGAGTCGGCGGTTGATGGTCGAGAGAAGTTCGTGAGGCGCAGTCGCCATGAATGGTTCGCATGGCTGTGTCTTTGGCTGACGATTCCCATCATCTGCTTTGGACTTTATACCACTATTGTCCAGAACAAATGGGGAGTCTCGTTGCCGCAAAGCTCCCGGCTTCCCGATGGTGGCCACAACAGTGACACCGCACTGCCGCAAAGCCACCACGAACCCGGCGGCGACCTCCACGTTAACGACCCGTCCGTATTGCACCCGGACCATCATATATTTCGCCAACCACGCAGTATTCGCCTAAGGTGGAACATTACGAAGCAAGGACGCAGGCCTGATGGCGTGCTCAAGGATGTTTATCTCATCAATGGTAACTTTGCTCTCCATGGGCATACGAGAAGGGTTGCTAAGTGACTATCAGGTCAATTCCCTGGCCCGACAATAGAAGCGCGATCGGGAGACCAAATTGAGGTCACAATCACTAACAACATTGACACGGATACTGGCGAGGGGCTTGCCATACACTGGCACGGCATGTTCATGAAAGGTCGGTCCGCGTTGACCTTGCACGCGTGCCAACATTCGTCTGCTAACAACGCAACCCACACCCAGAAGCCAATGAAATGGATGGTGTAGTCGGTGTGACACAATGTTCTATACCTCCTGCCGCCTCGTTTACCTATACATTTCGAGTTCATCCAGACCAACATGGAACATTCTGGTACCATGCACATTCTGCGGTACAACGAGCAGACGGTCTGTACGGCGGCTTCGTTGTTCACAAGCCTGTGGATCAAGACGGACAAAATGACCCATCGCTCTACCAGTACGATAGCGAAAAGTTGCTACTCATTGGTGACTGGTATCATGCTAGTGCCGATGCCGTCCTCGCCGAATATAAAGATTTCCGTAATTTTGCATATGAGGTAAGCCCGGATGTTGGTGGCTCCATGTTCATTCAGATCCTAATGCAAAACGCAGCCAGCTCCAGATTCCTTGCTCATTAATGGTCATGGATCATACAACTGTTCGGACGCCCGCCCTGGAGCCCCGGTTGACTGCGTGGAAGTTCCAGTCCCCGTGGTCCGTGTCCCAGGCAAGAGGGCTACACGGTTGCGGGTAATCAATACTGGGTCATCTACAGGATACTCTCTTCAACTAAAAAAAGCCACCTTTCAGCTGATTACAGTCGATGGAGGCGGAAGGGTATCGGATGAAACACCACAGACACCTACCATCGGAGTTGTTTACCCCGGTCAGCGGGCTGACCTCCTTCTGGTTCCGGACGACCGTTCCACCCGAGATACAGATGCCACCATCTCGGTCATCCTAGATCAAGAGTTTGTCTCCCAATGCTTCTAGGTACACTGACATTGGCTTAATAATACAGATTAATGCCTCTTTGGAATCCTGCGCTTACAAGCAAACAATCTTTCTCACTTGCTTGGTCCGATTCCCTCGATACGACATTCCGCCGCAAGACAAACGGCATGCGTATCGTCAACATCTATGATCTCGCTGATATACAAGCCCCTCATGTTCCAACCGCATATACGCTGCGAAATGCGCCAGATGAGATTGCACTGCTCTATACCAGTCTCGCGATCAACTCATTTAAAGACGATGAGCCATGGGGTGAGCTCAACCATACATCATGGGTGTGGGAAAACCCGAAGGCAAAGCCTTTGTTAGCCATGAACAAGGCAGACTGGGAGAATGGCACTGTTCAAGCCAATCCCATGAGAAGCTTCCATGTTCCGTGGTTTGAGGCTGATAATGAGAGATGGTTGGAGCTGATTGTAAACAACGTTGACGACAAGGGCCATCCGTTTCACCTGGTACGCAGCGCTTAGGAGGAGCCCGGCAGCACAATCTGACAACTCAGCTAACATCAAGCATCGGCAGCACGGATATGACTTCTACGTCGTCGCTTCGCGTCAGCCTAGCGCACGTGGGAAAACATATAACCCCTTTGACGAAGCGCACCAGGCATATAAAGATCGGAATCTGGACACCCCAGTGAAAAGAGATACAGTATATATTAAGCCACAGGGCCACGTTGTGTTGCGTTTCCAGCTGCACAACGCCGGACTGTGGCTCTTGCATTGCCATGTTCTATGGCATCAGGCGGTCGGGATGGGCATGGTGATACAGATCGGCAATGTGACACAGGAGACGGCGAAGAAAGCCGGGGAGTCTTGTAAATAATAACGATTAATCTCGTTCCCAGGATGTAGTTGGAGGACCACCACCTCTGCCGGCAGTAGACATAGACTAAAACGGCTGAATTAGAACTCAATTATAAAGCTGGCTTTACATGATTATTAAATATATCTATTAAGTAATACTAGGAATCTAAGTAGAGAGTACTAGCCGCATAGATATTCCACTCTTATTTTTTTCGAGTTAATTATATGCTATATAGCCGCATCCCACATCCTATATATAAAGGTGCGTAAGCGTAACTTAACATTAATATACGAGATCAGCCCTCCACGCTTAACTAAAAAGGACCAACGCCGCTACTTACCTAAAGCCTCCTCGTGTCAGCCTGGACACCCACAGGCAAGGACGCCGTCCTCCGCAAAACAAGGACTGGAGATGCCAGCGCCCTTGTTCACGCCGTTCCGGAGACTTCCACCCGAGCTGCGGCTCAAGATATGGAAGCACGCGCTGGCAATCGCGACGGCTGGCAGAATGATCCGAGTCGCCGTCTGCCACGAACTCCAGGTGATGATGCACGCTTGCGTCACGGGGGACGGACAATTCTGCGGCAATCACGGCCACTGCCCGAGATACGTGCAAGGGGCATCACTTGACTGCTCCAACTGCATGGCCGACGGCTACTTTTGCTCCCACGACGCGTTCCCCGAGCCCGAGGACCCAGCGTCGCGCGAGGCGCTGCAAAGCCTCTGCCTCGCATGCCGCGAATCTAGGGGCGTCGTGACTTCATCGCCTTACGCCCGGCAGCTGCGCGTATATCGCAGGTGTTGGCATCCAGAAGTCCAGTCGAAGCTCGTGCGCTCCGATCCTGCAAGCGACACACTCCTGGTCCTCGACGTGCCTGACATGAGCCGCGGCCACCGACCTGCGACGCCATCGGACGAGAGCCTTGCACGAGAGGCGACTCCGTCTCAGCCAAAGGATTTTCCTGGGGACCAATACCTGTTTCGGCGGTTTCGCGACGCCCTGTCGTCCTTTGAGCGTGTCGCGTTCCGCTACGAAGGGCTGCAGCGGACCGATAGACGGAACGAGTTCGTAACGACACCCGACTTCGCGGGCTTGCTGTTCTTCCTTGACTCTATGAAAGCACTGTACGCCTGGCCCGATCCAAGGTTCTGGGCCGATGTCATCGCGAACGCCACCGTGGATGATGTTGGGAGCCTTGCGCCGCCAGAGGAAGCCGAGGAAGCTCCAGCCGTCTCCTTTTTGGCCCAACAGGTCGAGGACCTCATAGGCGACTACAGAGGCTAGGCTCAAAGACAGAGGGACCATGCCCCTCGGAGCGACACGCACTGGATACCGGAGCCGCGAGACCTGGAGCGCATCGGCTGCTACGTCCCGGATACGTGGCTCGCCTGGAGCGCACCATGACCTTTGTCGACTGCAAGACGGCCGGTGGCGGATCAATGCACTCGTTCTGAATTTGCATAGAGCCGGGCATGGCGAGCCACTCGGCGTCCTATGCCATGAGCCTCTCGCGACTTGCAAGATGGCTGGAATTGATGAGCGATCGTGCATCTGCTCGAGAGCGACCATGCATCCGCCCGAGCTGCAGTTTGCGCGACTGCTTGCGAACCTTGGCAAGGGACTTATCGCTGAGGGCCTTGTCAGGAAGGGATCATACGCTTTAGGCAAAGGCCGTAACTTTGCCTCCGCCGCCTCGAGTAGGCACTGTAGCCGCACAGAGAGTGAGCGATCGGCGGAACCAAGATCTGGCGGGGAAGCTCGTGTAATACACGGCCAATCAAGCAATCAATCAACAATTATTTAACGTCCGGGAGTTACAGTGGTAGCTTAAGGCTCATACTGGGGCAAAGGACGGACTAAGCTACCAAATTCTTTTTTGAGGTTCGTATTGTCGTTGCATATGGTGCGGAGGCTCTCGAAACCACCAAAGGAGCTAAAGCATTTATAGTAACTTAATGCGTAAAGCTATTCAGCCGGGTTTGTTGAAGGCTCCATGGTTAATGGTCTCTCGCCCGGATTGCTTGTGAGCCGTGAGGGGCGCAACAGGCCCTTTTGCCACCTGCAACCTACAGGCAGACCGGCAGGCAGCAAATAAAGCACAGAGGAACCGCGACGCTGCTACTACTGTTAGTCGGGCTCGTATATAGGTACAGGCATGCGTGCTGGATGTACATGAAGCTGATGTGGTGGCCAGAGCCAGCAGCGCCTCTGCCAGATTTAGTAGCTATTTATATTGCAACCTTTGCTACTTGTCTATTCCGTCGGAGGCGGCTCTTAGTACGCGGCCATTTATTTACCTTGATGTTATTACCCCATCTGTCTCTTGTCTATATCGCCCTTGATGTATGCCCGGGTAGCGCCCTCAGCATCGGCGGCCGAAGCCCCGTCTCCGGTCGCCGCTTATCAGCAACAGCATGCCGCCCTCGCGACTACAGCAGCAGGAGCTGCACTACCACCGCCGCCGCCGCCGGGGCAGCAGCGGCATCAGCAGCCGCCTCCGGAGACGCGCATCCAGGAGCCCTGGCGACGATCGGCCTGCGACCGCTGCCGCGCGCAAAAGTTGAGATGCGTGCGTGCCAAGGAGGACGACACCTCGAGACCCTGCACGCGGTGCCTGCGCATCCGGTATCCGTGCTTCACCAGCTCGGTCAACCCTCCTGGGAGAAATTCTAGCAGGCTGCCTCCGCCGTCAGAGTCGACTGCGTCGGCTGCGTCCTCGGCGGCGAACCGGTCCACTAGGAAGAAAGCGACCCGACGACGGGCGAGCGAGGATGTCTCCCTCGTCGCCCTGGACCAGCAGCACTCGCCCATATCAATGGGGTGGCCCTTGATCCAAGACGAGGACCAAAACGAAGAGGCTGGAGTCTTTGAAGATGGCGGCATGTTGATGCTGACGCCATCCGAGGAGAACTAGCCTATCGACTTCTTCGAATTTCTAGCCCCGATGCCACCCTTGACCTCCGCCTCGCCGCCGTCTGCATTCGACTTTGCACAGGAGCAGGACGACGCGCACGACGAGGGTGCCGTCGATATGGTCGGCCAAGACCAAATCCCCATGCCCTCTCAGACCCCGGCCTCACCTGTCCAGCGCCCCCCGGGAGTCCTGCTTGCACGGCTCCTCGAGTCCCTGTCGGCACAGCTGGTCCGGCTCAACACAGAACCCTGGGACCTGGGCGTGTGGAGCGTGACGGGCTCGACCACTGACTCTGACGAGGTCGATGTACTTGCCGAAGAGGCGCTAACGAATGAAACGCCCGTCTTCAACCCGCTGTTGTCCATCCTCGTCAGCACGGGCAAGTTCTTGGACATCTGCAAACTGTTCATGGCACCCGAGACCAGCGGAGGGGCCGACGAAGCATCAACGGCGACAACTACGGCCGCGGGTTCGGTAATAAGCCCCTCGGACCCAAAGAGAGGATTCTTTTCTACGCACGAGACTGGCGAGGCGAGCCGTCGCACCCAAGACACGCCCAAGCGAGCAGGACGGCCGACCATCCTACCGTCGCTTCCATCTCCCTTCTCCCTGCCTGGCTCCTCTACCCGGATTCCGTCCTCGTCCTCGTCCCTAAAAATGACCAAGACTTCTTCGTGTCCCTCCTTCCTCGCCTCACCGGGGCCGCCGACCGGCCAGGCGACCATGACCGCTGACCAGCTGCTGACTCTGGTCTCGTGCTACCTCCAAGTGGTCACCATCTACAACGACATATTCTCGCACCTACTCTTCCAGCTTGCCCAGCCGCCACCGCCACCGTCGCCCTCTACACAGCACCCGGCGACGGTTGGCTCCATCCCCGCCCGCACAAACACACCCGCCTCGCGACAGCGACACGGCCTCCACACGCAAAAAGCCCAGCTCGCCACACACGGCAGCGCGCCGATGGTGCCCAGCCCGGTTCTGGCGGGGTTCTCTGTGCCGCTCAACGCGGGCCTGCGGATGCGGCTGCTGGTGGAGGTGGTGGAGCACCAGTTCGAGCAGATCGAGCACGCCTTAGGCCTGCCCGGCCCGTACTGCGTGTCGACGAGTCACCCGCAGCAGAGCCAACAACAGCAGCACATGGACACCGGTGGCGGGCTCCTCGCCGGCCGGAAGGCGACGACGCTACTAGAAGCCGCCATGGGCCTGGCGACTAAGATAGACGATGCTGACAAACATGCCGGCTGCGATAGCATCCGAGTCGTCGCGTCGCTACGGGGAAACCTTGGAAAGGCACAGCGAGTGCGGAGGCGTGGGGGCTACGGACTGGGGGCGACGATATAGACGGTCGGGGATATTTTCTTACGATAAGACAAGACAGAAGAGTAGCACTAACGCGGGGGCGCACCTAACAGACTGGAGAGATGGTACGCCGAGCTTCGAGAGCAGCGCCCTGGCCTGTCTCGTGCAGTCATGCATGTAAATGTTGAAATACTAGAGTCGGACGACGAAATCCTATCTCACTCGGAGCCCTGCAGGTCGAGATCGGTTCGTCCCACCAAGCGATTTGTCCGTCTGTCTGTCTGACGTCCGTCTGTGGTGCAGTGGTCAAACGCCAATAAGTCCAACATCGCCAGTCTCGCAAACACAAAAGGGGGTTATTGGGCAACCTCGTCAATTTTACATCGGAAAGGAGGGGCACGCGATAGCTCGATGTCAGCAGATCCACAGACGACCCTTGATCTCGGTAATTTTGGCATTGGTTCAAGATTCTTATTACGGGCCTGTCACACCCAATGGTGTGAGGTAGGGATGAAACGACCCCCAACTCGTACTCGGCCACACCTCAACCTTATGTTCTGCACAAGTACGACGGCTCTATCCATGCCCTGGCATTTTGACTGAGACAAAAACCTAGGTGTTTACAGCTACGGGACAAAGCTACCCGTATTGTGCTGTTTTCCACCTCCATTTGTCAAGTCACGCCGCGTAGAGCGGCGAACGCTTGATGATATCTGCGGCTTGCTCTGCGATGGCGTACAGTGTGGCGGTAGGGTGCCCGCTGACAGGGAACGGGTTGACAGACATATCGACGACGCGCTCCCGTCTTCCACAACCACTCGGCCAGCTTACCGGTCCGGATCTGCGTCGCGAGGTCAAAGTCGACGAGGTTGAAACGCGGGTCGATCCCGGGCTCGTTGATCTTGGAGACGTTCGCTGAGGCCAGGTGGACGCTGCGGCGCGAGAAGGGATACAAGGTTCAGAACCGCGTCACCAGCGTGTCGCCACCCATGACCTGCACCACATACTCGGCCAGCGTCGTCGTCGTCCCAGACACCAGGTCGTGCTGCGCCCGCAGGACCGTCTCGACGGCGGTCGGGTGCCTCCGTCAGACGGCCGTCCAGGGGCTCTTGTTCAGCAGCGCGCCGGCGTCGCCCGATGCCGAGACGGTCTGGTCGGCCCAGGGCGGCAGCTCGTCGTGGGTGCTACTAGCAATCTCGGCGAGGTCGCTGCCGAATATGTCGGCCGAGCTGGCGAAGGTCTGTGAGTTGGCGACGCTAGTAGCTTCTGCCGTCGCGCTGTAGAGCAACGCGTTGTTTTACTGCTCCTGGAAGTTCTCGACGCCTTTGGTGCGAATAATGCCGCCTCTTTCCCTGCCTTGGGCTTCTTATTGAGACTCGGGCGGCGTGTCGGCCCAGACCAGGCGACGAGTCGCCCCTCGAATGATCTTCAGGTTCGGCCTGCCCTCCACGGGGTGCCAGTACGCCCGAGCCGCGTCAAAGCGGACGTCGTGCGGCCCGGGTCGACGTTGTGCGGGAACCCGAGCTTCTCCCACGACTTGCGAACCGTTGGCGTGAGCGTCATGCTGCCAAAGGCGGTGGCGTAGCCAGTGCGGACGGGGCCCGAGTCGCCGTGCATGGATGCGTCCAAGGTCACCCCCGCTGCCTGCAGCCCCAGGCCGGGCTTGGTGAAGTTTTTGGGCTCCTTGTTGTAAGGTTATAAGCTGGCTCAGTTCCAGCCCGCGTTCCCGAGCCTCTCCCAGTCGTCCAGCTCGGCCTCGTTGCCACGGATGTACGCCATGCCTAGCCGCCGGGACGGATTGATGTCCATGAACATCATAGAACAAACCCACCGCCCCCAAAATTCTGCATGGGATGGCATGGACGACATTATCAGTAGGTAGGGGTGATGATTACATACCGTTGATGGCGCTGGTTCCCCCGATCGCCTTGCCCTGGCGATAGACCAACTGCTTGTTGTTTCTACCGGGCTGGGGCACCGTCTGGTATGCCCAGTCGATCTTTCGTCTTGTCGGAGCGGAGGAGCGAGGCAGCCCGATGGGGGCTCTAACTGCCGGCCAACAAGGCATCCTCCCGATTGGATGCCCCAGCCAGCGGCGGCAGGCACGCACGCAAATGTCCGAACACGGCACGCAAAACACCATGGGGACAGCCAACCACATGGCACAAATATAGGCCCGTTTTGCGCCGACTCCGAGGCTCAAGAAAAAGGCTAAACGAAGCGTCCTCGCGCGCTGCCCCCATCTTCTCGAAACAAAACATGCCGCCTCAGTTTAGTTGCTGCATGCTCGCTTCCGCATGGCCAGTACAGGTTCCTTCTACTAGCACGCTCCTACCGGCCCGCTCCGGCTTTCAGGTACGACGGCGAGGCAAAGCACACGGGACGTGGAGGAAGAGGCGTTTCTAGCGGCAAACTAAAAACAGCTCCCGACAACCCGACCGACCAATCGCTTACTATTACAGGTTTGGCCTGTTGGAGTTTAGCTAGCCTAACAAAGGCAGCGACTGAGGCCTCGCCAGACACTCTCTCCCACCCCACTCAGACCAGGGGCTACTAGCCAGCCATGGCGACCCAAGCACCACCGGCTTACAACAGCGACACGAAGGCTGGAGACGACGAAGTCAAGGCCGACGAAGGCGTCGCCTCGGGGGACAGTACCGAGAACAGCAACATCAGCAACAAGGCCGCCGGCGACGACAAGGACAAGGCCGACGATGGCCTCACCAACTTCAAGCCCACGCCCCGCTTCTGGGCCATCCCCGTCACCTGCGCCGTCATCGGTCTTCTCAGCGCCCTGGAAAACACCGTCGTCACCACGGCCCTGCCTCATATCGTCGCCGAGCTGGAGATGGGCGAAAACTACGTCTGGATCACCAATGTCTTCTTCCTCACAGGGTATGTCTGTATCTGGCAGGAAGGGATGAAAAGCCGCGCTGATCTTTTCCTCCGTCTGTTACAAACAGGGCCGCCGTCCAGCCGCTTTTCGGCCAACAGGCCAACATCTACGGCCGTAGATGGGTGACCATGGCCATCGTTGCCTTCTTCACGCTCGGCAGTGGCATCAGCGGCGGTGCCACCAACGGCGCCATGCTCATCGCCGGTCGCGCCGTCCAGGGCATCGGCTCGGGAGGCATTTACATCATCATCGATATCATCGTGTCCGACCTGGTGCCGCTGCGTGAGAGAGGCAACTACATGTCTGTCGTCCTCATCGTCTATACAGTCGGCCTGGCCATCGGCCCCTGGGTCGGCGGAATTATCGTCGAGACGACCACCTGGCGCTGGATCTTGTGCTTGACAATTCCGGTCAGTCATTGATGCCCTCCATAGCCACAGGGAGTCGGACCCTTCCCCGCTCAGATTCCAATCAAACCCCGTCGCTGACGCTGACTCGGCTCTAGATTGGCGGCGCGTCCATGATCATGATCTTCCTCTTCCTCCGAACCGCGTACAACCGCGGTGAGACGCACCTTCAGAAGCTGGGGCGCATCGACTACACCGGCAACGTGATCCTGATGGCTTCCACCGTCGCCATTCTCTACACAACCACATATGGCGGCACGACTTACCCGTGGTCATCGGCTCGGATCCTATCGCCGCTCCTAATTGGACTTGCGGGCTTCGCCCTCTTCGGCTTTTACGAGACCAAGGCCAAGGAGCCGGTGATGCCACCCAATCTATTCAGCAGCCGCACCACCCTCGTCATCTTCGTCGCCACCTTCCTCAACTCGACCATGATATACTGGATACTCTTCTTCTTGCCCGTCTACTTCCAGGCCGTGCTCAGCGCGTCGGCGTCCCAGTCGGGCGTCGACATCCTGCCCGTCATCCTCTTCGGCCTGCCCGGCTCCATCGTCGCGGTCACATCAAGCCGTCGACCCAGACTTCTTGCCTTAATCCTATAGCCTCTTTCTTTCTGTCGTATTGAGACCCGCTAAAACAAAGCACCATGTTTGCCGCCAAACACAGATAAAACAACGAGCCCATTACGTTCATCGGCTCCGCCTGCCGCTTCGCAGGCGGCGCCAGCAGCCCATCCAAGCTATAGGAGCTCCTCAAAGAGCCATGCGACGTACTTAGCAATATCCTAGACAGCTGCTTTAGCGCTGACGGCTTCTACTACCCGGACGGGGCGTACTACGGGCGGTCTAACGTTAAGGAGTCGTACCTCATCGAGGACGACGTGCGGGCCTTTGACGCCTAGTTCTTTGGCATTAAGCCCGTTGAGGCCGGCAGTATCGACCCGTAGTAGCGCCTGCTGCTGGAGACGGTGTACGACGCGCTCGAGTCGGCGGGCCAGCCGATGCACAAGCTCCGCGGCAGTGACACGGGCGTGTATGCCGGCCAGATGTGCAACGACTTCGAGCTCCTGTCGTACCGCGACCTCGACGCCCTGCCGACGTACAACGCCACCGGTACGAGCCGCAGCATCCTTGCCAACCGCGTCTCCTACTTCTTCGACTGGCACGGCCCGTCCATGACGCTCGACACGGCCTGCTCGTCCAGCCTGTACGTCGTCTACCTCGCGGCGCAGGCGCTGCGCTCCGGCGAGTCGCGCGCCGCCGTCGCGTGCGGAACCAACCTTATCCTTGGGCCCTAGTTCTTCGTCGGCGAGAGCAAGCTCAACATGTTGTCGCCCGATTCGAGATGCCGCATGTGGGACGATGCGGCCAACGGGTATGCGCGAGGAGACGGTGTTGCTGCCGTTGTCGGTACGTCAACGTGATGATGTCTGATGTGGCTTTTCTTGCCCCAACATTCAGTAAGACTCGACCGCTGATAATAACATGACCACAGTCAAGACGCTTTCAGCCGCACTAGAAGATGGCGACCACATTGACTGTATCATTCGCGAGGTCTGCGTCAACCAGGATGGCACCACAAGCGGCATCACCATGCCCAGGGCAAAGGCGCAAGCCGCGCTCATCCGGCAAACATACACTAAAGCCGGCCTCGACTACCTCGGCGACGGCAGGCCCCAGTACGTCGAGGCCCACGGGACAGGGACGCCGGCCGGGGACCCGATCGAGGCGGAAGCGATCAGCACCGCCTTCTTCCCAGAGGCCCAGGGTGAGGAGGGCGTAAAGCAGCAGCAGCAGCAGCAGCAGCAGCCAATCTATGTCGGCTCGGTCAAGACGCTCCTCAGCCACACTGAGGGAACCGCCGGAGTCGCGGCCCTGATCAAGGCGTCGCTGGCGGTCTAGCACGGCGTCATTCCGCCAAACATGCTCTTCAACCGGCTCAACCCCAAGATCCAACCCTTCTACCACAGCCTCGAGGTCCCGACCTCCCCTCGCGAGTGGCCGGCTTTGCCTGCAGGGTACCCGCACCGTGCCAGCATCAACAGCTTTGGCTTCGGAGGCGCCAACGCGCACGCCGTCATCGAGAGCTACTACATGACGCCGCAAGGTCACGGTTCGCTCGAGATCCAACACGCCCAGGAGGAACAACCTGCACTTCCCCTGGGCCCGTACGTCTTCTCCGCCGCGTCGGAGCAATCCCTCGTTGCGAACCTCGACGCCTACTCTGCATATCTGGCCAGACCAGATGCCACCACGCTGAACCCTCGCGACCTGGCATGAACTCTGCGCCAACGCCGCTCTACTCTTCCATTCAAGATCGCTTTCCCGGCCGGCTCTATCGAGCAGCTCAAAGCCGTCATCGACGCAAAACTGGACGAAGCCAAGTCCAATAAGACTGCGCTGGGACTGAGATCATCGCTGCCGCAGAACAAGCCTCGCCTGCTGTCAATCTTTACTGGTCAAGGTGCGCAGTGTACGCTGGCATGGGCGCTGAGCTGCTCGATCGCTCTCCCATGGCCCGGCAACTCATCGTCCAGCTCGAAGCGCACCTCGCCGCCCTTCCAGAGTCGGAGCGGCCTAGTTGGTCTCTGGAGCAGGAGTTGCGCGCACCCCAGGCCACGTCCCGTCTGAACGAGGCCGCCCTGTCACAGCCTCTCTGCACGGCGCTGCAGATCGTCCAAGTCGACCTCCTGCGCGCCGCTGGCGTCGAGCTCGCGGGAATCGTCGGGCACTCGAGCGGTGAGATCGGTGCCGCATATGCCGCCGGCCTCCTGTCGGCCCGCGACGCGCTGTGCCTACTTCCGCGGTCTGTAAGCGTCCAGCGCTGCCAGCCCCAACGGTGCTCATGTCAAGGGTGCCATGATGGCCGTGGGCACCTCGATGGAGGACGCAGTCGACATTGTTGCCGAGTTCGACGGGGCAGCTACGCTGGCGGCTTGCAACTCGTCGGCCAGCGTCACGCTCTCGGGCGATCAAGACGCCATCGACGAGCTGGCCACCATCTTCGAGGATGAGAAGAAATTCCATCGCAAGCTCAAGGTCGACAAGGCGTACCATTCCAGGCACACGGTGCCCTGCTCGGCACCATACATGGAATCCCTCCGCGGCAACGGCATCAAGGTGCGGACTCCCAGTGGTTCCAAGAAGGGCGGTCGTGTCTGGTACTCGACTGTGTACGAAGGCCTGGAAATGTCTTCTCCCGAGGCGCTCGCGAAGCTGAAAGACGGCAGCTACTGGCGCGACAACATGGTCCGGTCGGTGCTTTTCTACCAGGGTCTGAACAAGGCACTGGCGTCTGGCACGTTTGACCTCGCCCTCGAGATCGGTCCTCACCCGGCCCTCAGGGGCCCGGCAACCCAAACCATCCACGAGGCGCCGAACCGCGAGATCCCCTACCACGGCGTACTTTCCCGCGGCACCACGGCCGACGTGGCCCTCTCTGCTGCTCTCGGCATTCTCTGGAGCCAGGAGAACACGGCTCAGTCGCTGGTCAACCTGGAATCGTCTGAAGCGGCCGCCACCAATAAGAGTGACGGCTACCGTTTGTTAAAGGGGCTGCCAACGTACCGGTGGAACCACGAGCGGACCTACTGGAGGGAGTCGCGGCACTCCCGCCGCCTTCGCACCCGCAAGGCGCGCGTCAACCCAATCCTTGGAGCTGTCGAACCCGAGAGCTCTATGACACAACAACGCTGGCGCAACGTACTCCGAGGACGCGAGATTCCGTGGCTGGCGGGCCATCAACTGCAAGGCCGCACCGTCTTCCCGGCCACCGGATATGTCTCGACGCTGATCGAGGCTGTGCGCCAGCTCCCGCAGGTTGCCGGGGGCACAATTCATCTCATTGATATCTCAAGCTTCTGCATTCTGCAGGCCATGTCGTTCGGCGAAGACGACAGCGGCATCGAGATCCTGTCGACTCTCGAGACCATCCGGAAGGACAATGAGCGTCGGACCATCCGAGCACACTTTACGTATTCCTCGGCTTCCGGGCGGGACCCCAATGATGGCTTCGTCCTGACTGCGAGCGCTGACGTTGAGATCCTGCTTGGCGAGCCCTCCAAGAGCTTGCTACCTGCTCGCCAGGCAGAGCCGCCCAACCTGGTCGACGTGACTGATGACCGCTTCTACGGCACCCTGGCTGATCTCGGATACGGGTACACTGGGCCGTTCCAGGCCTTGTACGGCCTTCGTAGGAAGCTTGGCAAGGCTGTCGCCCAGGTCGCCATCCCGCCATCGGACGAGAGCACGCCTCTCGTCCACCCCGGCACGCTGGACGGCGCCATCCAGGCCATACCCCTTGCCTTCTGCGATCCGGGTGATGGCTAGCTTTGGTCACTGCACGTTCCCACACTCATTGAGCGTATTCGGGTGAACCCATCCGTCTGCGGGCTTGGCTGGGGAGAGGCAGAGTACGTCCACGTGGCCGCCTCCATATCTGAGGCTGAAGAGGCTGATGGGCCAGGCATGGTGGGCGATGTGGACATCTTTGCCGCGCCGAGTGGTGAGGATGGGCCAGTCGAGCACGCTGCCATCCAAGTCCAAGGAGTACGCACCGTCCCTCTTGCTGGCGCCACGGCTGCGGACGACGACATGATATTCGCCAGGATGCGCTGGGCCAACGGCATTCCTGGCGGTGACGCGATGGACTTTGATGCCGAGACGACGCCGCTCGAGCGAGACCTCGTCGAGGCTGCCGAGCGGGCCGCCATCTTCTACCGGTGCAAGTTTGAGCGGCATCTGGCCCCTGACCACCCTGCAAGAAGCCATCCAACGTACAGCAAGTACCCCGCCTTTGGGCGGCCCACATGGACGGGCTTCGGGCCCAGGGCCGCTCCAGATACAAGCATGCTCGCAAGGAGTGGGCCGACGACACTCTAGACGATGTCCTCACCGCTACTGAGCCCTTCAAGAACTACATCGAGGTCCGCATCATCCACAAGGTCGGCGAGATTATGTCTCGCGTCTTTGACGGTGAGGATGTCGTTCCGGAGGAGCAACCGATCCCCTCCGAGCTTCTGGCAGAGTACTATGCCGACGCCGTCGGCGTGCATCCCTCTGGTCAGTGGCTGGGCCGAGGTGTGAAGCAGCTCGCCCACCGCTACCCGAACATGAACATCCTCGAAGTCGGCGCCGGGACCGGAGCCGCGACTGGGCGCATCCTGAACCACATCGGAGCCTAGGGGTTCTCGTCGTATACCTACACGGACATCTCGGCCGACTTCTTCGAAGAGGCCACCTCCATCTTTGCACCCTACAAGAAACGTATGACTTTCAAGACACTTGACGCTGCGCGAGACTCGGTTTCCCAGGGGTACACTCCCAGGTTGTACGGTCTAGTTGTTATGTCGGCCGTCATCCACGCGACGCCGAGACTAGAGCAGACTCTACGCAATCTTCGTCGTCTCCTACGCCCCGGCGGCTTCCTCATCATCAACGAATCCACCAGCAGCGCCTGGGCCCGCGACGGCTTCGTCTTTGGCACAATGCCGGGCTGGTGGTCAGGCGCCGAGGAAGGCCGTGCCCTCTCTCCACTCGTGCCGCCCGAGCACTGGGACGAGGTGTTAAGGAACAGCGGTTTCTCGGGCGTCGACACCATCACGCCTGACACGTTCCAGGAGGCGCACTCTAACGTCGTTTTCGTCTCGCAAGCCGTCGACGACACGGTCTCGTTCCTGCGCGAGCCGCTGTCGGCCCCCCTCCCCGCCACAGTCTACGCAGGAGGCGACGGCGCAAGTCTGGAGGACCTGGTCATCATCGGCGGGTCTACGCTCCGTATGGGTCGCGTCGTGTCGGACCTGAAGCGAGTCCTTGGGGCTCACGTCTCAGGCAGCATCACCGCTTTTAAGAGCCTGCTGGACCTGCCCGTAGACTTCAACCCGTCGCCGGACGCCTGCGTGCTGGACATGTCGGGGCTTGACGTCCCCGTGTTCAAGGATCTGATAGCCGCCGGTTTCGACGCGCTCAAACGGCTCGTGGCCGTCGAGCATACCCTCCTCTGGGTCACGCGCGGCAAGCTGGCAGGCGACCCCGCGGCCAGCATGAGCGTGGGATTCCTACGCACCGCCACCCACGAGGTGCCTGGCCTGCGTGTGCAGTGCGTCGACCTCGACCCCGGCTCCGGCAACGGCCAGGTGGATGCCTCTGTCCTTGCAGAGACGCTGCAGCGGTTCTGGCACCTCGCACGGATCTAGGATTCACTAGACGCTCCGCCATCACTGTGGTTCATTGAGCTCGAGATCACCGTGGACGCCGAGGGCCGTCAGCTGGTGCCGCGCTACCTGCCTGACGTTGACGCCAACGACCGGTTCAACTTGGCCAGGAGGACCGTCACGCGCGAGCTGGATGTGCGCGAGGCTGCCGCCGCAGTGGAGAAGGACAAGACTGGTGGCTACCAGGTCGTCGACGCCTCTCTGCTCCGGGATGCGAACAAGCTGGCTTCCGAGTCGGGCAGCAACGCTACGAAGCTAGGTGCAACGAGCGCAATCATCCCCCCGGTCAATACTCCGCTTGGCCCGCTCTTCTTGACTATGGGTCTGGAGGACGACGGCTCTGCCATCTCCGGAAACCGGAAGTCTGCAGAATCGCGTCGCTTCCTGGCCCTGGCCGAGTCTCTGGTGTCCAGAGTCAGCGTCCCTATTTCAGCTACCGTTCTCCTCGCCAAGCAGGATCATGACGCCTCGTCGTTGGGAAGCAGTGAGGACGCAAACCTCCTACTGGTCCGGGTTACCGCCAACCTCTTCGCCGAGTCTGCGCTCCAGGGTCTCGTTCCGGGTCAAGAGGTCGCTTTCCACAACGCCACGGGCGGTCTTGGGACGGCGGGCGGCGGAGCAAGGTCTCAACGCCATCTTTACGACCAGCGCTGAGGCAACCGGTGGAAACGAAGCCATCTCGATCTCGGCTTTCATGCCGGCAAGGGAGATGCGGTCTCTGCTGCCTAGGGACCTGGCTCGCTTCGTCGTCGCATCGCCCGAAGACCCGGAGGCCGAGAGAATTGCGGAGGTGCTCCCGGTCAACTGCCGCGTCGAGCATCTGACGGCCTTCCAGGGCAAACCCCTGTACGCTGCCATGTCTCCTTACCGTTCCGCAACGGAGAGAGCCCAAGGAATGCTTGGAGACACCCTCCGGCGGGCCTTGAAGCATGCGCAAGAGGACCTCAAGACGTCCGTCAATGTCGCGGTCAACACTGTCAGCAGCAGCGACTTGGTTGCCGCCGCGCAACTCAGGACGGGGAACATTGAAGCTGGCTCCGCGCTCCGGGGCGCTCTCGCGGTGCTCGACTGGCAAGCTTCCCCGATTGTGCAAGCTCGCGTCAGCCGGCTGGACACCAAGCCCGTCTTCAAGGCAGACAGGACCTATTGGCTGGTGGGACTTTCGGGCAGTCTGGGCCTGTCCATTTGCGATTGGATGATTGCGAAGGGTGCCAAGTACATCGTCATCACCAGCAGGAGCCCCCATGTTGAGGCAGCTGGGAGGAGAGTTGCCGGAAGAAGGGCGCAATCGTAAAGATCTTTTCCAAGTGAGTTTCTCATTCTTCTCTCCGCCCCCCCCTTGAAGCGAGCAGTTTCAGCTCTGCCTGGAACGATTTACTGACATGTTTCTTGCCAGTGATGTCACCGACGGCGACGCTGTCGGGACCTTGTACAAGACCATCTGCGTCACTCTCCCCACCCTCGCTGGAGTCATGATGGGAGCCATGGTCCTCAGGGACCGGCTCATCCGCGACATGACATTTGAAGAGATGAAGACCGTTCTTGGGCCCAAGGTGGACGGCAGTCGCCATCTCGACCGCCTCCTTGGCGACCGTCCTCTAGACTTCTTTGTGTACTTCTCTTCCATGATGCAGATTGTGGGTAATCTCGGGCAAGCCAATTATACCACTGCCAACGCCTCCTTCACCGGTTTCGCTACACGGCGTCGGAGGCGGGGCCTGGCAGCCAGCGTCGTCGATATCGGCGCCGTCTCTGGCGCCGGTGTCTTTGCGCGCGGGGCCGGAAACGGCGGCGACTTTAACCTGCTCCTTGCTGGCCTGCGTCGCGTCTCCGAGGTTGATGTGTACCAAGTCCTAACTCCGGGTATGCCCACCTGCCGCTGGAGCCCGGCGAGGAGCCGGCGATCGGGATCGGGATGCGGTTCGCCTCGCCCGGCGAGCCCTCCCTGCCCAGGTGGTTCGGCGACCCGAAATTCGCGGGCTTCATCCTCCGCGACCAGGACGAGGACGCGGATCACGGCCCCGCAAACAAAAGCGGTGGCTCCGTGCAAGAGAGGCTGCTCTGGGCACAGAACAAGGCGCAGGTCTTTGAGGCCTTAGAGGTAAGCTAACACCCGGGGCCCTTGCGAGCACCTGGGAGGAAGAATTGAAACAACGTGAGCCTGAAATAACGCTCTATGAACAGACTCGTTCCTCGCCAAGGTCCGGCCGATGCTGCAGATCGAGGACGCCAACGACGACTCGCTCATGCGAATACGCAGCGACGAGATCGGCATGGACTCGCTCATCGCCGTCGACCTCCGCTCCTGGTTCCTTAAGCAGCTCTCCGTCAGCATTCCTGTCCTCAAAATACTCAACGGAGTGTCGATTATGGAGCTTGTCGAGGAGGCGGTGGCCTCACTCAGCGCCGCCGTTTAGAAAGAACCTGCCAGAATACCTGTGGTGGCCAAACTGTTGACACTCGAAAGATCTCTAAGCCTCTCGCACACCCAGTCCATGTTCTGGGTGATCCACTCGCTGCTCCAGGATAAGACCACCCTCAACCACACGGGCTACATTCGCATGACGGGGCGGGTGCGGGTGCAGGACCTCAAGGCGGCTTTCCAGCAGATCTGTAATCGCCACGAGAGCATGCGCGCCTGCTTCTATCTGGACGAGTATAACAAGGACGACCGCAACGACGAAGCAGCCGGACAGGGGCACATGATCATGGAGTGTATTCTCAAAATTGGCAGGCTGGAGCTGGAGCACAGGGAGATAGGAAGCTACAAGGAGGTGGAGGAGGAATTTGATCGATTGAGGAACCATGTTTACGACCTTTCTCGGGGCGAGTCCATGCGACTCATCCTTCTGACGAGGACCGATTCCCCGACCGAGGAATTACTTGATGATCGAGGCGCACCACATCAACTTCGACGGGGTGTGCACCCAGATCCTCTTGCGCGACCTCGAGGCCTTCTACACCCGCCGGGCACACCTGACGCTGAGTCCCGCGGCCAAGCAGTACAGCTCCTTTATCGCCTTGCAACGGGAAGACGAGACGACGGGGGCGTGGGACGGCGACCTTGCCTTTTGGCGTCGCGAGTTTGCCACCATCCCCGAGCCGCTGCCGCTGACGCGCGCGAGGGTGGCGGCACGGAAGCCTCTACTGCGGTACGATGTGCACCGCTTGGACTTCAGGCTTGATCCATCCCTGGCGGAGCGAGTAAGGGCTGTGGTGCGCCAGCACAGAGTCACGGCTTTCCATTTTTACCTCGCTGCGTTCCGCGTCGTCTTGCAGCGGTTCCTCAGTCTCGGCGTCCGCGATGGCCGGCAAAGCGGAGGCAAGGAGACTGCCGCCGCCGACGACGATAGTGATATCTGCATCGGCATCGCGGAGTCCAACAGGCATGACGAGGAGACGCTCGGCAGCCTTGGCCCCTACCTTAACCTCCTCGCCCTGCGGTTCCGCGACCGCCCCGCGACGTTCGCCTCGGCGCTCGCCTCGGCGCGCGACAAGACCTTTGCGGCCCTGGGCCACGCCGCGGTGCCCTTCGACGCCGTCCTGCGCGCCCTCCGCGTGCACCGCGACATGTCGCACGCGCCGCTGTTTCAGGCCTTCCTCGACTACCGCCTCGGCTTCCCCAAGCAGCAGCCGTTTGCGGACTGCACGCTCGAGGTGTTGCGGTTCGAACCGGGACGGACGGCGTACGACCTGAGCGTCGACGTCATCGACAACCCCCTATACAACGACGCCAGCGCCCCCGGCGGCAAAGGCGGGGGTGATGCGCTGCTGTCTGTGTTTGGGCAGGCTGCGCTCTACGAGCAGGACGACGTTCGCATCTTTGCCGCCTGCTTCGAGGACGTGATCAGGGAGTTTGCCGAAGAGCCGAGCAGGAGCTTGTCGGTTGGGCTTGGGAGCGAGTGGAGCTATCGTGATGCCGACGTGGCCAAGGCATTAGAGCTCAGCAGAGGTCCGCACAGCATCTCCGCGACTTGACCGGTTCTTGTGGCCGTGAACTAACAACATACAGGTCCCGCATATGAAACACAATGGCCCGGCACGTTGGCACACCGGCTCGACGACATGGTCGCCGCGCATGCAGACAAGGTAGCTGTGAAGCTTGCGGCCGCCGGCGGCAATGGTGGCAGCCTCACGTACAAGCAGCTCGATGACAAGACGAACGCCATCGCGGCCGCACTGATGGAGAACGGCGTGTCCAGGGGCCGGTACGTTGCCGTCCACCAGGAGCCAACACCGGACTGGATCTGCTCAATGTTGGCCATTCTCAAGATCGGAGCCGTCTACGTGCCGCTGGATCCAGGCACGCCAGCTGCCCGGCTCGCCATGGTTGTGGCCACATGCCATCCTGCTGCCCTGCTCGTGGACAGAACCACAGGGCCCAGCTGCGCCTTCGAAGTCCCAACCGCGATCGACGTTTCAACGGTCCCTGTATCCAACGTCCGCCGGATACAGACCGTGCCAGATGCCCACGAACCGGCCATCGCCCTCCACACCAGTGGCGCCACGGGAACCCCCAAGGTCATTGTCCTGACACACGCCAACTTTGCCCACGAGATCGAAACCTCGGCCAATACCTACGGGCTGGACTCCAACGTCACCGTCCTCCAGCAGAGCGCATTCGGTTTCGACATGTCGGTCCTGCAAACCTTGCTCGCCTTGGCTCTGGGAGGGACACTCGTCATGGTGCCGCGCGAGCTTCGGGGAGACGCCGTCGCCATGACCGAGTTCATCGTCAGTCACAAGGTCACGTACACCTGCGCGACCCCGACCGAGTACAGCAGCTGGCTCCGGCACGGCGACTGCGCGGCTCTGCGGCGCTCCCACTGGACCGTCGCGCTCAGCGGCGGGGAGGCCGTCAGCCATTCACTCCCCGATGGCCTCCGCGAGCACCTCGGCGCCAAGTCGGACATGCGGATGTTCAACGGCTACGGCCCCGCCAAGACGACTTGCTGCTCCGCCTCGACTGAGCTCGCGCTCCGTGGCGGCGCATCCAAGCTTCCGGCCACGACCCCGGCCGGACCCGCCTGTCCCACCGAGTGCGTCTACATCCTCGACGAGGAGATGCGTCCGCTGCCGCTAGGCCACCCTGGCGAGATTTGCATCGCTGGCGTTGCCGTGGCTAACGGATATCTTGGCAACGAAGCACTCACCAGCCGAGCATTCGTTCGGGATTCCTTCGCCACTGAAGAGTACATACGCAAGGGATGGTCAACAATGTTTCGCACGGGAGATAGGGGCCGCCTCCTGCCCGACGGGTCCCTTGTCCTTGAGGGACGGATTGGCGATGACACCCAGATTAAGATTCGCGGGGTCCGTATCGACCTGCGGGACATTGAGCAGACCATCGTCCAGGCTTCTGGGTGCGCCATTGCGAAGGCGGTTGCTGTCGCGCGCACGACGTCGAATTCGTCCGCTGCAGAGGGCACCTCTGATTCCCAGTTTATTGTTGGCTATGTCGTCTTGGATGCCGGGTTCCTCAAGCATCAGCTACTGGAAGGGCCAACCGGGGCGACATCTAGTGAACAAGCATACCTGGCTCACCTCCTCGCAGGCCTGCCGCTCCCGCGTACCATCTGCCCCAGCATGCTGATTTCGATCGACAAAGTGCCGCTCACCACTTCCGGGAAGATGGACCGACGTGCGCTGGCGGCCCTGCCTCTCGACCGATCCTCTTCAACCGCCGCGCGCCGACAGATTGAGCAGACCGAGCCCCTGACAGACATGGAGCTGCGCACCCAGGCCATATGGGAACTAGTCTTGGACTTTCAGGGCCATCATTTCAACGACCCTCAAGAGTCGGCCCCCGTCGTCACGTCAGACACCGACTTCTTCCACGTGGGCGGGACATCAATGCTGCTCCTGGAGCTGAGGGAGCGGATCAAAAGACAGCTGAGACTCTCCGTGCCGCTGATGCAGCTGTTTGAGCACAGCACGCTGGGCGCCATGGCAACCCTTCTTGCTGAGCAGGAGGCGAAGGCCCGGGCAGACATCGAATGGGAGTCCGAGGCGACTCCTTCTGATGAGCTTCGCACGCTGGCGCAAACTGTCCTCCTGCGCAGCATCATGCCCGGAAGTTTCCCACGGGCCGAGCGAGACCAAGACGGTGGTGCTCACAGGGGCATCGGGTATTCTCGGACGACAGGTGCTCAACCGCCTCCTGGCCGCTCAGAAGACCGGTGACGTCGGCAAGATTATATGCGTCGCGCTGCGCCGGGTCGAATCTCGCATCTCCTCGGGTGTGCTGCCCGCCCCGACGACACCCGGTATGACGGACGACGGCGCGCCGCAGCTGGTCTACCACCCGGGCGACCTGAGGCGGGAGCGGCTGGGCCTGACGCCAGCCGACTGGGCCTTCATCACGACGCAGGCGGACGCGATCATGCACGTCGGCGCCGAGGTGTCCCACACCAAGACCTACTCCACGCTGAGATCCGTCAACGTGGCCTCCACTGCCGAGTTGGCAAGGCTGTGTCTCGACGCGCAGCTATCGCAGGGACGCCGCCGGCCCGTCCCCTTCCACTTCGTGTCCACTGGCGAGATCTCTATGCTGGGCGACGGCGGCGAGCAGGGGGCGCTGTACGAGGAGTCTGTCCGGTCCGCCCGGGTCGTGCCGGACCAGGACGACGCAGTCGCCAAGGGTTACGCTGCCACCAAGTGGGTGTGCGAGAGGATGCTCGAGAACCTCGCGGAGGAGAAAGCCAGCTGCCAACAAGGCGACGATGCCGGTGCCGCCGGCCCACTCCGCGTCTGGATCCACCGACCCTCGAGCATCACAACGCCGCAGGACGAGTCGGCCATGGGGCCCGACGCGCCGATCCTCCCCAGGGTGCTGTTCTACTCGCGCCTGCTGCGGGCTGTCCCCAGCGAGATGGAGGTCGGCGGGCGCATCGGGGGCTCTCTGGACTTTATACCGCTAGACACGGCGGCGGGCGACATTGTCGACGTCGTCATGGCTAGCTGCGACGAAGCAGCCGGCGGGAAGGAGAGCGCTCCTGCGGTGACCATGGGGTGCGTCAGGAGCGAAGGGGGAGGTGTCACGTACGTACACCACAGCGGCGGCACCGTCCTGGAGCTGGCAACGTTAAGGGAGTTTCTCGAGGCAGAGGCGGAGCAGTCGGAGGGCGCCAGGGAGGAGGGGCAGAAGAAGGCGCGCTTCCAGGCTGTGCCGTTGTCGAAGTGGACGGACAGGGCTGAGGCACTGGGGTTACACCCGCTGCTTGCGGGCTTGTTCCGGGGCGTGGAGTAGCAGAAGAAGTCGTTAGTCTTCCCTAGGTTCCCTAAGGGTTCTAGATAGCTTATTAAATAAGAGCTAAATATATAGTATTACTTTACTAAAAAAAATTCCCTTATAGGGAATGACTCCCGTTCCCAATCGCTTAGAAGCAATAAAACTCAGATCCTAAGCCGGGCCGGTTCTAAGTGAGTAAGACTAAGAGAACGTCAGGGAAAGGCTTATGCCTAGGAGTTGCCGTAACCTCATACGGGGTTCTTTCCGAGGTCTCCTCTCTTCAATACGTATACCCTGGAGATAACGGTTCTCGGAAATTCCGGAGCTGGAGATAAGGTCCGGAGATAACTACATACAGCAAGGTCTTGAATTTAATTGCCCACTTCCAGATGGATATAATGAAGCAGGGCGATTTCGTCCGTAACGCCATGTTACTGACTGTGCTTAAATCTAAATGCTGAGGCTACTGACCTTCCCATCTCAGCCCGTCCCAATGCCTCAGATTCTCGCCGTTTTCGGCGCTACCGGTGTCCAAGGCAGCTCCGTCATTGACCATGTCCTCAATGATGCTGATCTCTCACAGCAATACAGAGTTCGTGCCATCACACGCGACCCAGACTCGGAAAGAGCGAATCAGCTCAAGGCCAGAGGCGTTGAGATTATGCAAGGGAATGTCTCTGACCGGGAGTCCATGAGAAATGCCCTGGCTGGTGCCCACACTGTCTTTCTTATGACGACCCCTGGTTTTGGTCCCAATGCTATCGATATTGAATTCAACGCTGCCAAAAACGTCGCCGACATGTCAGCCGAAACGGGCGTGCAGTTCATCATCTTCAGCACGCTGCCATCTGTGGCCGAGATCTCGCACGGCAAATACACAAAACTCACCATGTTCGACGCGAAGGCCAAAGCCGAAAGCTACATCCGCAAGCTTCCTATCAACAGCGCATTTTACTCGCCTGGCTCATTCATGGAAAATTGGATTACGTTTGCCGCCCCGAAAAGGGAGTCCGAGGGAAGCAGTACCTTCATCATGGCGCAGCATACTTCTCCCAACACCACGATCCCGCTTATTGACGCGGCCGAGGATACCGGCAAGTTCATTGTCTCCATCCTCTCAAACCCGGAAAAGTATAGGGGAAAAACACTCAGCGGAGCGGAGAGGCTGTATAGCCTTGACGACATCGCGGGTGCAATAGGCAAGGCGTCAAACAAGGACGTCATTTACAAACAGATATCGGTCGATGAATTCCTGCAGAGCGGGCAATTTGGGGCCGAGACGATCGTGGAGCTATTAAGCTACTTTGAAGAATTTGGGTACTATGGCGACGATACGCAGGGCCTAGTGGCGTCGGCAGCCGACAACACGAGGGGCAAGTTGACGACGCTTGACGAGTTTCTGGAAAAGCGTTCTCCTAGACTGCGCTGATATACGGGTACGGTCATGGAGGATGCCGAAGTACTCTATGGTGCGATCCTCCTTCACGGGAGAGTCGCATTTCATCAGCATGGGCCGGTTCAATAAGAACCCCATACCGATGGACGTGGACCTTAGAGGTCGGGTCGGCGTGTTGGTACACTACAGCCAGGTCTTGGCGATCAACGGCGCATTCCATTCATGGGACATCAGAGGGGGCTGGATCACGGAGATACAGAAAGACCTCAATCTGTAGACATCAAGTGGGTTAACAACAAGAACGGAACCAAGCCGCCGGAGGAGTCGGCAGATAGATCAGAGCTGCATTGCGGCGGGGATTCATCTTTGTATGCGTGGGACTTATACAAAAGCAAACAGACGCATACAACGCCAAATTAGCAATCTTGCAAGCATTCCACGAGTCATTTGACTAAGCCGCAAAACAGTTCACGTCTGGGATTGAGCATAGCTTCACGGAGCAGTTCGCTAACAGGGTCCTTGAATTCTGGCGCCAGTCGCTCTCTATCTTGCCACCGACGCCGGCGCCGACATATGAGTAACTGGCGACCGGGCAGAAGGGCCTCTATGAATGGGGCAACAACAAAACCCTTGATTGTCAACTAAGAGACTATATAGGTTGGCATCCATACGTGGCTCTCTGCAGCCCGCCTGCCGCCCAGAGTTCTGGAGCTGGGTCTTTTGACTCGAATATAGAAATACCTCGTCTGGCTGGCACATGCGTGGGCATGAGACATGACGGCCCGTTGCTGCCAAATGCAACATCCCGAAGCCAAGGTCGAGCTTAAATGAACATAGCCGCAATTAAGCCAAACACGGCATAAGACCCGACCGTGACGGTATCCGCACCTGCCTTGACGACAACCGGTGGAGTTGCGGTTGGCTTCGGGGGCTGCTTGGAAGATGGAGGGGCCTGTTGGTCTTGCTTGGAGCTGGGCGGAGACTGCGTTTGCTTGGGGCTGGCCGGTGGCTGTGACTTCTTGGTGTTGATAGGAGGAATTCCAGTCTTAGTCACCGTGCAAGGGCAGTTAGTGATAGTCAATGTAGTCGGCTTGGTCACCGTATAGGTCATATTGCCCACGGGGATGATAGTAGGACTCTGGCTAGCTGGTTAGCTAACGGCCCGATAATATCTCTTTCGGCAATGACCCACGGGGCAGTATGTTGTATATGCCGTGGAGATGACTGTGGTGTAAATGGCCTTGCTTTTGCTCGGACGTGGATGGTGTGTCGAGAGATTGCTGCTAGATGGCGTCCGGCTGCTGCTTGTCGAGGCTGAATACTTCTTAGTCTTGACAGGAGGAATTCCGGTCTTAACCACCGTGCAAGGGCAGTTGCTGATAGTCAACGTGGTCGGCTTGGTAACCGTATAGGTTATGTTGCCCACGGGGATGACAGTAGGACTCTGGCTAACTGGTTAGCTAACGATCCGATAACATCTCTTCATCGGCAATAACGTACGGGGCAGTATGTTGTATATGCCGTGGAAATAACGGTAGTGTAAATCCTAGACTCGATTTCGCTAGGGTGTGCATAGTCTGTGGAGCGGCTGCTACTGAGTACTGTTCGGCGACTGCTGGGCAACGTCGAAACGTAGGACGTATGACGGCTGGCTCTAGGACTGGTACTGTTACGAGCGGCTGAAGCACAGGGTAAAATGGCCGCAGCGTACACGAGGAGAGATCCGAATTTCATATTGACGACGTCTTGTCTTGCGGACAGGTGAGGAGCGAGCGAAAAAGGCCGACTAATACAACATAGCCGTTTATGTAACCAGATTAGTATACGATGGTAGTCGCAAAGCTGGGAGCGACCGGCGTACCCCTTTATAAAATTTTCTCAGTCGATTAACAGTCGTCGTATGTGCACTCTGGATGAGACAGGGTAGCCTAGTATTTTGCCAACATCCACGAAATGACACGTTAATACGAGGTAGTACACTGTAGTTTGTGAACACGAATAAACCCCCGCTCTCGTCGGGTAGATGGATATTGCTTGATTCATTAGAGGAAACGAGGTTGGCTGCCAAGGCTACTTCACCGTATGCTACAATGAGCATATCTCCATGGGGCGCAGTGGTGGATCAGTGGGCCCAGAGGAAGTCTGAACTTTATCTCTCCTTTGATAGTACGGTAGTACCACCGAAGAGGTAGGAGTAGGACATGGACTTGCTGATCCCTGGCCTCTCCATGACTCTACAAAGAAGGCGACTGTCACGTTTGTGGCTGTAGCTTCTGCGGTCAATAACCTGCTAGAGCTTCTAAAATTACCTTTCTGGTGGAGGTTCGGCGGCAACCACCTAGCCATCCAGGATTGTCCGGAAAATGAAGTGCAGGCTTGGTAATAAGAGACGACGTTCGAATTTGGCCTTAGTGCTTTACGAGGCGTGGCGTCAGGCTCTCGTGTCTGGTGTAGGGAGGGAGCTAGTATACCTTATAACCGCTCTACGTGGGCCAGGAATCACTGGCATGCTCGTATGCGCGGTTGCTGAGCCCGAGGTCATCGTCCCCTGACACTTTCACGAGCCCCTCCCACCACTGTGCGCTGTTGCGGTAACATCCGTTGTTACGTATGGGAAGGTATGCCGCCTCCCCATGGTGGCCCCGCCAACGACGGCTATGCCTGGAATGGCCTGATATGGGTAGTGGAATCGATGCAGGGGAAACGACACGATCGAACCAAATTGGGCGCTGCAAGGGCTAATAAAGAATGGCCGGCTCGTGAGGTGCTCGCCACGAAAGATGCGGCGTGTGTGGGTCCGCTCACGAAAGAAGGGAAAGGCAGGATACACTAGCTCGAAGTAAAGCTCGACGAGGTCGACCAGCGTCGTCTGTGGTGCGATGGTAGGTGCCTCCCGAATGTTCCCATGCCGACATTGTTGGAAGCCAACAGCGAGGCGATCGCCGTAGTTGAGGATATCAACGGACCCAGGAAAGTTAAGCACCGAAGCAGGCGGCGTAGCACCGTTTTGTTTCTTGCTAGGACCAAGTTGGCGATACGAACAAGGTAAGCCCAAGAACCCGCAGCGGGCGCAATGTGTCCCGCCTCGCGATGGTACACAGCGCATATGCAGCTGAAGACATGTCTTGCAACTTTTTGTAGCGCGCCTCCTGGTAATTGTGGTCGGGCGACCTTATTGTGCGCCCAAGACATTGCCTGTCCTGCTGCAACGAGGCTCGGAAGAGTGCATGATCGCGAGGTCGCCCTAAGGATCCCGTACTCTCGAGTGAGTTCACAAGACACTCTACGACAGTGTTTATCCACGACGCTGCGTTGAGTGTCGGAACGCTTCAAACCGAGCAGCCGGAGCGCCCCTTATTTGTCTGTATTCCGGCCCCCCTTATTACAGGACAACTGGTTGTAGCCCACCGTTCGCGGCAAGCATACCAGGATACATCCGGGAAATTTTATGAACGTCGCATTTCTCGATAATTTGTTCGACTTGCACATCGCGCAAGCGTCCGATCTCCACACAGGAAACACGCCGAGCGAGAACTATAGTTATGACCGAGCGCTTGAGTGCCGCCGAGGAGCGCTCAGGGTCCAGGATGGGGCTCACGCCGGGCTGCTGCGGCACAAAGTCGGACGTCAGGGCAGGCAGCGAAGAAGCGCCGACGGCGCCCATGAGAGACTTTCAGGTTCCCTTTCAGGCCGGGTGCTGGGCAGCGCACCCTGCCTAGCGCTGCCACAAGCACGCGAGGGACGAAAGGACGCGCGCGAAGTCCCACTGCAGCGAGGCAGGCTGCAACCTTCGTCACATGTCAGCCCGCAACGGTGTGCGTCTATGTCTGCGCATCACCAGCTTCCAGAGCGACCAACAAGTTCTGATTAAATCAGTGGACATGCAAAAGATCCTCACACATCCAAAGAGAGCCAGAGTGGATCGGGCACCGCCGTTGAGACACCCATCCGGCCTCCGAAGGCCTGGTCCCTGACTGTCTGGCGGGTACAGAGCCCGCAACTATCTGTCGACAAGCCAATAATGTCCACAAGCATCAAGAGCGACGTGCCTCGCTTGACGATTCGGCTCGGCCCTTCATTGTGGCCAGGAACGCGCCATGGCGCAACTCCTGTATACTGCGAACCACGCTCCGCCACCCCAAGCTCCAAACTTCATGCCTGAGAGTGAGCATGGCACCGAATGCCCCTCCGTGCCCTGGGCTTTGGCCTGCACGCTGGGAAGCTCGCGAGGTGCGAACCACGCCAGCACCATTGCCGACCCCAACTCCGTGCTGCAGCTTTACAGCCTTCAGCGTCAAAAGGGGTTGGATCCTGCCGGTTGGCATCGGCAGAGACATCCGCGACGGGCACCTTCTGGAGCGTCCCGGCCGCCTCTCCTCTCCCCCGGGGCAGAGTGGGGGGGGGGGGGGGGGTACATGTAACGTAGCGGGAGTGACATGGCAGCCGCGGGATCAAATGGTCCCTGAACCACTCTACGACGCCCATCAGGTACTGTAGTGCTGAGCGCCGGACCATGGCCGAAAACCATTTTGCGCTCTGCACGCGCACTGTTATTGGGTACCGACACGCTGGAACGCCAAATGACCCCAGTTAGTACTTCGTAGGATCGGGGGCCTACGTGCGACTTTGTGCTTCAGCACTCGCCACCATCCGCCAGCCCTCGTGACTGACACTATAAATTTCTGTCGACGGTGAGAACGGATGTAGTTGGAATAAGGTCACCTTACTACGTATGCCCCAATGACGGATCTCCCAATACTAGCTCAGATCGGTGCGATCTGGTGGAACTTGACCAGAGCGCGCGGCCATGAGCAATTGGCCAGATCCTTCACTGGACCAGTGGCGTTGTGCAGATACTGGAGGGGGGGGCGTCTGGACACCAAGGACCAGCGGGGCGCATGCCTAGTGGTGTGGTTGGAGTAGTTACGCTGGGAAGAACATCGTCACTCACATGGCCCACGTCGTTGGTCGACGTTCCTAGGCTTGGTCGTCGCACCTACCCTCCAATGGCTGCTTGTGAAGCTCCGCCACCTCGAGGCACCGCTCAACAAAGTCGAAGACCCAACGGACTGCATTGAATCGACGTCGACCCGCTGTTGTCTTCATTCTCCCACCTGCATGGGTACAGGGTGAGTGGGCGAGGGTCGAGCGGCCAATTGTCTATTCGTCGTCCTCTTGGGGCAGCTTGGTACAACAAGAATTTCTACGAGAAGGTTACGTGCCCCGATTCTCGCTTTTGTAAGCTCGTCGACTGAGGCAGCACTCCGTGGCCACAATATTTGCTATGATGACGATGAATTGAGACCTACTTCGTGCATGTCACCCATAAATATGTGTGTAATACAAAGCCGCAGCCCGCCTTGTGGCCTTGACAGTCACAATTCGTGGTTACACATGTCCAGTCTCTGTGCGCATCCGACTACCAGCCAGAATATCCTGATCGCTGCCATCCCGACTCTTGAACTTTTGCATGACATCTTCATCACATCGTGCATTAGGAAGTCTCACCCCTACCGGGTGGTTTCGAACAGGACCACGCCAAACCTCTGCGGCTGCCTCCTCTGTCGACAAGTCTGACAGGTAATATCCGACCGTCCGTCCCTGCGTGTTGTCCGGGATGTACGACGAGCCCTTCTTGGTTGAAGGGAAGACTCGGGGTAGGAGCCGCGTTAGCGGCTGCTTGAGAACGAGGAGACAAGCTGTGACAATGCCGAGGTTGGCTTCCGTGAGGGTCCAGATACCGCGGTCGATAAAGTTATATGTCAGGTCCTGTTGGTTTTTGATGGAGTTTTGCACAGATGTCGTCCGGAGAATCGAGGTAACCGTAACACTGGTGCTTGGTATCAGCTATTGGGATTGAACTGGACGGGCTGGCCAAGGAAATTTATCGGTTCCGCGTCCTTGGCGATGGGCTAGACTCACAAACCACCGAGCAGGAACATACAGCATAGCATGACCTTGCTCTTGGTAGACAGTTGCAACCGCAGAATACTCGGAATTGGCAACGCCATCACCATGACGTCCGTCAGTATATTCATGACCGCGTAGGCAACCCAAAATTTGCCCGAGTCGATGCAGCTGGCTGTGACGCTCTTGTCCCATGCGCCTGCGATCGGGACGCATTGCCATATTGTGGCGCCGATGCCGCCGATGCTCCCGGCGGAGACTATGCCGATGACGACCTACGCTGATACCCGGAAGCCGCGCGATATAAAGATACGAAGGTACAGCAGGACTGCTGAGATTTTGTTCAGCCACACTGTGACCTTGTAGGGAGTCTGCGCAATGAAAAACAATTGCAGTGCCCTGCGAAGTTCCGATTTAGTCAGGTCAGACTTGTGCATGCCGTAGCCTTGTTCAACGGCCAATTGTATCGACACCGACAGGGCAATCGAGAAACACTGTCCAAGGGGCAATTGCGGGTCAGCGCGACAAGTCCACTTCGATTGCTTACCACAGAAGGCAAACTTACAAGAGACAGAACGATGGAAGCATCATCCCAGCCAAGCTTACTCAACCATAGCCGGGCCGCACAGCGTGAAATCACCATCATCCCCGCGACAATAATGGCAACAAGTGACGTGATGTACAGCTTCCAGCCGTTGTTGTCCACCCCGTCCGTGGGGAAGCCCATACCGCGAGGACCCATTTCTTTGTTTGCACAGTCCCAAACAGCATTGAAACGCATAAAAGACGTTGAGCGCAAACCCCGTTCGCACGAGCTAAAGCTTGGCGCAGGTACGTCGATTCTAGTCATTTTTGTATCCGGGCCGCCATCCGGAATACTCTACGCCACCCCCGGAGGTCCCTCGATGAATAAGTACAGGGACCAGACCGATATCACATTTCGGTCTTTGGCGGAAAGGACCGAGCAGCCTGGCAGTAACCTCTGGGAGTCGAACTCGTGGTTTGGCCAATGCCAGAACCCGTCACACAACACAGTCCGCACCTCCAACTTATTCAAAACGAAGTACTGTAATGTAATTAGCCGAACCAGTGACC
This sequence comes from Purpureocillium takamizusanense, assembly GCF_022605165.1. Taxonomy (NCBI): domain Eukaryota; kingdom Fungi; phylum Ascomycota; class Sordariomycetes; order Hypocreales; family Ophiocordycipitaceae; genus Purpureocillium; species Purpureocillium takamizusanense. The sequence continues at coordinate 3,076,835 of NC_063071.1, forward strand.
GTCATGGTCGGCCTCTCACAACCCGGTCGGGAGCAAGCATCGTCGTATCAGTAAAGGCCCGCCTCACTGCGCAAGGGCTCCAATTAGTAGTGCGGGTTGCCTCATTAGCCCCGCCACTCTGGGCATAGCGGCATGTCTGTCCCGTTCCTCATTTCCGCGTGGGGTAACTACAGGGCAACGGCCCTGGCGCTCGCTCTCCGCTGGAAGGAGAAAACTCCCTGGCTGGCTTTCCGCGCGTGTCCATTGCGCCCGTTTCAAACTCCTCTGGATGAGGCACTCGGGGTGCGAACGTAGTACTGTACAGTCTTCTATTTCGCGAGAATAGTACACTCAAAGTTGTACAGCATCATATCCAGCCATGCAGTCACTGCGGCAGCTAGCAACCGCAGTATGTGCTGCTCTCCTGCTGTCCGCAGCGAGCACAGCCGAAACGCAAAGGGACCATCCGTCGCACTTCTTGACAGTCAGTACGACGAATGGTCCAATTACGGGCCATTGGGCTCCCGGCTCGTGTCCCAAAGTCGTGGAATACCTGGGCATTCCGTATGCCAAACCACCAGTTGGCGCATTACGCTTCGCAGCACCGCAGCGATTCGTCAGCGACACCGAGTATGAGGCAGCTGCGTTTGGAAACGACTGCCCATTGTCGCCATCTCCACCCGTCGACTACCCCGGGCTCACAGCACAGGCGCCCCGGATCATCGCGTCCTTTGCTTCTGGACTTGGTTCGCGCCAGGGTGAGGACTGTCTGACGCTAAATATTTGGTCTCAGCCAACGGGTCGCTCCGTTAGGCATGGCAAGCCGGTGCTGGTTTTCTTCTATGGCGGCCGTAAGTAAATTTGGACACTTCGTCCTCCTTGAGTGACTGAATTGCCTGTGTGTCGACCAATACTTTCCATATACACAGGTTTCACGATTGGCAATACGAACAGCCCATTCTACAACGGCAAGTACTTCGCCGCTGCGCAAGATGTAATTGTCGTCACAGTCAACTACCGTATCAACATCTTTGGTTTCCCTGGCGGACCAGACGAGGAGACACAAAATCTCGGCCTCCGTGACCAACGCACCGCAGTGGAATGGGTTCGCGACAACATCCGCAATTTCGGTGGCAATCCAAGCAAGATCACTATCGCGGGACAGTCTTCAGGTGGAGCTTCCGTCGACTATTGGACGTACGCGTACGAGAAGGATCCTATAGTTAACGGCATCATTGCTTCATCCGGCAACGCATTCAGCTTCCCTGTCAACGCGAAAAACGTGACTGAAAAGAATTGGGCGACGGTCGTCCACGCAGTTGGCTGTAACTCAGCCGCTAATGTCATGGCGTGCATGCGCGAGGTCGATTGGGAGGATATCAAGGACGCCGCGGCGGCAGTCAAACCCGGTACGAGCAGTAGTGTGTTGCGCTCAATTCCGCCCTTTTATCCGACCCCAGACAACGCCATTGTGTTCACGGACTACGTCAACCGCACAAGACAGGGCCGATTCGCCAAGGTGCCTACCTTTGCCGGCAATAACAATAACGAGGCGGGGTACTATCGGATCCCGGCGTACGCGAAGGGCATCGTGCCAACGGAGAAACAGGTGGAGCAGTTCCATCTGGAGTCGTTCACATGCCCAGTAACCTACCAGGCCGAAAATCGCATAGAGCATAACGTGCCAAGTTGGATATGGCGCTACTCTGGCGACTGGAACAACACGCGACTCTATGCTACAAGCGGCGCATATCACGGTAGTGATCTGCACATGATCTTTGGGGCATCAGCGGATGTAAGCGGTCTGCCGGCGACTACAGAGCAGAGGAAGCTCACTACGGTTATGCAGAAGGCCTGGTTCGAGTTTAGCAACGACCCATGGCATGGTTTAAGCGACAAAGTGGGCTGGCCGCAATTTAACCCGCGTCGAAAGTCGCTCGTAGTGCTGGGTAAAGATGATAGCTCCATGCCTATATTTGTAAAGCCGTCCGAGTTTGACGCGCCATGCTCAACAATTTCTTTAGGTTTTATCGGGGAGTAGTACTATTTGCATAGATAGAAAAGTCTAGCCGTATAGGCTATCTCCAGTGGGTCCACAGTCGGTTCGTATAGCTAGGAGGCGAAAACACATAACCTCCGATGCTTTCGTGGGTTAAATAGTGCGACTAAGGGTTATCTTCCATACCGATTTTAATACGGGCAGTACATACGGCTTGTTATAATGAAAGCCATATAGTATAGACCAAGGTCCGATTTTCCGTATAAGATAATGTCCGCCGCATACGTATTTAAGTCGCGGCACCTAATCCGCGTTCGAGATATATATATTCGAGAGAACACCGAAATAATTCCCGTCCGGGATGCGCATAGTTAGGCCGTGTAGGTCTGCCGAGACGATACACTTATCGTCTTTCTAACTCGCAGCCTCACCGCCGTGCCATTTAACGGTACCGCTATTACTAACTTTTTCGTTAAGTATTGGGAGACATTGGCTCCTAGAGCCGGATTGTGTGCCGGTAGAGGATGTGCAATCACTGTCTTTGAAGTATCCAATTTTCAAAGCCAAGCTTGGCTATGAAATGTTGTTTTCAGGATCGGGCTATAAGGGATTATAGATAGCTTCGGTCGTTAGATGGAGTTCTCTACTACAGTTTGAGCTCGGCCGGCCGCTAGCTGAGTTTCACTCCTGGTAGCTCTAGGCTTTACTCTACTGAGCTCGTTTAATGATTAGATGCGCAGTTCTATTGCGATAGTTAGTAGCAAATCTAATGCCTATATACGCTGTTTGTTCTCGCATCGCCGTAAAGTCCACACCATCCCGAAGAATTGAAATGCTCACTCTGGGGGACCTCTCAGGATGCACCGTGAACGAATTCCGATTGCCGATTTCTCAAGCTGGCCGCCAGTATCCGAACTAGAAATTGTTTATTCATCACACCCTTTGACCTTCACTCATAATATACACGCCGTACTTGCTGAGAAGCTTCGTCAGAACGGGATTTGCGCCTCTGGCTAAGGAGTTCCTCGTCCGATCTAGGCATATAAGCTCTCATTAGTACATAGAGGCCGCATCGCCTCCTGAGATTGATGCCTAGATAGCCATTTCTGAATTTGGCTGCTACACTATGATTCTAGGCCTTGTTCCGGCATGATTGTTTCTTATTTGTTAAGGGAGACATGAAGTTGTCTTAAAATGCTTACGTCTTCGTATCAGTAGAGTTGGCACATTAAGCTCCTATCAAGTGCCACTGCAATCCAATCTGTGCATATGCCGACTCGTAAGACTGGCAACCAGCTTATGAAGGCAGGAGCCTACGCGCCATGAATGCGGTAGGCCGGGGTCACGGCCGCCATGAGAGTCGGAAGGGAGGCGACACAATCATAATGCAGAGAGCTATGATAGCCAGATGTGAGGTCGCCCGTCGCCCGTTTCATCTACTTGCTTATAAGGCTAGGTGTGTAATCGTATCACAGCTATCATAGAGCGAGTTTCACGCCACGGCTTACATATCTGATAGACTTAGACTACTAAAGTCTATATGTGCTGATATGGAGGCATTCCCAGGTCGCAGAATAGTCCGAGATAACGACTATCGTTAGAAAATAGTTACTTTATAATCTTTAACCATAGCCAGAAGTAATGGGAGCGCCAGTGCGCTTTTATGACATTAGTAAATGCCATATATAAAGAAATCGAACGTGTCATAATACATTCGTAAACGGACGTGCAAATTTTCTTAGCCTGGGTTATAGGGGCCGCCTAGTAACCCTAGCGAACAGCCGCGATATATACTGACGTAACCTATTTAATTAAGATATATGATAACTTACGATAATTCTTTAGCAGGAGCTATGACTCGATACTAAATGCGCTATATATATATAGCATCATTACATTATTTAAGCGACGAGGGTTTAAGTAAAGTGCCGATACCATAGATACTAAGATAAGGTTAGGATTTAAGGCTCGATAAGAATCATAACGTATAGTCCGGGCTCTAGACTATTTACTTTTTAAGGCGGTCATTACTTTATCTCGTTAAGTAAGATACTATATCATTATCAATGCCCGGTCGTAATAGGCCTCGATACTTTAGATACCTAGGTCCTTTAGCTCTCGAGTTATATATCACTCTTGAAACTTATAAAGCACTCATTCTCTACTTTGTCGACAAACTTCTGTTCCATCGCAAAATTCTACTCGCTAGCATACTACAAGAAACATCGAACTCCGCGAAGACCCGCTCCAGCAACTATGAACGGCCGTTTGATCGCACTGCTATTGGCATTTGGGGAAGCGGTCCTCGCTGACGGCAACGGCTTGGTTTCCGGCGTAAGTAGATATCAATCCGGAGACTGATGAGAGTACTAACGCGCAGGACGAACTAAAGAAATGCAAAACGGAGGATTCGTGCTATGGAAAGTGCGAGGTCGCTTACCCTGCCTTCGATGGCGTGACCATGAGGGAACTCGACTGCGCCGACTATTCCCCAGTAAGTGCACCTAATTCAACCGCGTATCGCACTCATCGCTAAGGGTTGCGCGATATAGTGCACGGCAACGGGCAACTATTGCATGTGGGACCTGAGGGAGTCGGGCGACGATGCGGTTCTATGCAGCTGATGTGACGTCCAGCAGTACGGCCGCTATCTAGTCTGGTCTTCGCTGCGACTAGACGCTGCTCGATGACGCATTTTGTAACTTGAGGAAGGAGGTCACCCGGGGAACGCAGTTTGTTATTTTTTTACAGGCTAAAATTCAAGTACTTCGCCTCGTATGTGTTTTATTTTGAGAACTATTATTCACTCACACGTATATCCCTATTCACCGACGCCGCGCATAGTATACAAGCTGCCCCCTGCCGCAGCCCGCGATGGCTTTGATTGCTACTGCAGCCCAGCGGTCGCGATGATCGCTGTGGGATTTGCGCCTGAATTGCGGATAGTAGGTGCATAGTTGTGTACCTTCGTCCTGTATAACTGGCGTCACGAGGAGTGGCGCATGATTTTGCATGGTCGGACTGTAATGGCAAGATCTGGTGGCTGCCTCTGCCGCTTCGACGATAACGTCTCGCAATTCTTGCCAGTTGGGATCATTGCCGCCATAGAATCTGCTGTAACTCGTCCGGGCAGTGACCTGCGGGCGATCATCCCTCGCAGCCGCTCTTCAAACACCCTTGATGCCATCTTCCGCATCCATTCGTAGCACGGACGGCGTGGCATCGCGCTACCTCGAAGCCACTGGATTGGCGTATAGGAGTTTGAGGTTTTACAGGTTGCTAAATCTATGAATAGAAAAGGCATTGAGTAGCTCCGTAAGTAATACTATATGCATAAATGGATGGGTGCCCAAGTTCACTCCTGCGCTATAAAATGAGTGTGCTTGCTCTTCCCTGCCACATGTTGAGCAAGCTGATGTAGAGTCATATTGCCCAAGACGGCAAAGACCTCTACTTCTGCACAAAGCTCCCACAAAAACCAATTTTTCAAGTCAATAGCCACGAGTGAGTCAACGCCGTAGGAATGAACAGGCTTTCCTACGTCGATGTCGTCCTCAGAAATACCCAGCACCTGGGCCAGCTTCGCGACGAACCAGGCACTCACCAAGGCCGCGGCCGCGTCTTGGTTTTCTGCTGCGGCTAGGAGTGACGCGCGGTCAATGACTGCAGCCTGATCTTCTTGCCTTGTTGGCACTGTGTCCTCTATCTGGCCCATTTGAAAAAGGTGCCGAAACATGGGGCGGTGAATCGCGTGGTGCAAATCAACGCCCTTGGCCAGCACTGCGTCGGGCATCTCGATCCCCACGAGGACTTGGGCGTCGGATGGGTCCAGTATTGGGACGCTAGGATCGCAGTAATAGTCCAACAGGGCGAGCAGTTCATCTTGGTGGATGTCCATCAGGTGTCCGATTCGCCGCATTGCCGCGAGCAGGCTTGCATTCTCAGCGACGATGCCCTCAGCTACCATCAGTCCAAGGTCGAGAGACACTGCCTTTTGGCCTTTGCTGAGCCGGTGCTGCGCCAGGGCGTCCTTGAATGTGTTTCCGGCCCCGTAGTTGGCCTGAGCCCGACCCCCGACGATGCCGTTGAGTGAAGACAGCAAAACGAAGAAGTCCAGATCGTCGGGGAGGGCTGCGTGAAGATTCCATGACCCCGTTACCTTGGCTCCTGTACTGATAGTCCAGTCTTCGTAGGTCATGTTTGGAAAGAGGTTATCTCTCAGCACCACTGCTGCTTGAATGCAGCCTCGAATGGGTGGCATGTTCAAATCCTGCAGGTTGCGGAGGACGCTTTGGAGATCGCTGAGGCAGCCAATGTCGACACATGGCGCTTCCACGCGGACACCCTGGGCGTTAAGCTGACTGACCAGAGCCTCTGCCGCTGCAGTTTTCACACCGGAGCGAGAAAGGAGAACGAGGTTTTTGGCTCCGCGACAGGCCATCCATCTTGCAATGCTTCTGCCGAGTCCGCCTAAGCCCCCAGCGATGACATATGTCGCATTATCAGCGAACTTGCACCGTGGTCTCGTTTTGACATTTGCCTAGAGAGAGTCAAGGTCAGTACTATACATAACAACAAGACATGGGGCTTCTGCGCATTTCCTACCCTCACGATGCTGTCTGAGTCAAGGACCATGACCGTCTTGCCTGCCGCACCAGGGCTGTCGGCTTGTCGGAATGCTTCGTCCGGTTCATTGGCAGCAAAGATGTACAGGGGCGACGGTGCATAGAGCTCGTCATCAAATGCCCGCCTCATGGCCTGTTGAAATGCAGCATAAGCCAACCGTGGCTTTCGTCGAAGCAGGTCAACCATGTCCACGGATAGCCGTGATAGGTTAGTTGGGGTTTCTTGGTTATTGCTGCGAGGCAAAATCGCTGGCGAAGATCGAGTTCGCTCCATGGAAATGTCAACAAGTCGGCCAAATGGCGCAAGGCAGTTCGCAAAGTTGGCATCGTCTCCTCCCTTTGTCAAAGGCCCGATCACCACGTCGACACCCGAGCCTCTCGTAACCTGGGCCACCCTTCTCGATAAACATGAACCTCCAGAAAGCGACAATATGGCCTTGTGCCCAATATTCAGGTTATTGCATAAGAGTTCCCGTTCTATTGAGGAGGCAGCCGTGACGTACACTTCAGCACCTAGTTTCTTCGCGAGTTGGAGTGTTGCTTGACCTGTAGCAGTTGCAGCCTCATGGACGAGAACTGACTCGCCTTCCTGGATCCGGGCGACATTGACAAGGGCATGATAGGCGGTCCAAGTTGCGCTCGCGATTGATGCTGCCTCGATGAAGGACAAGTTCGATGGTATCGCTGATACGGCCATGGCTTTGACTCGCATAATCGAGGAGGCCGCTGACGGAGTTATGAGGCAGACGCGGTCCCCCGGCTTGAAACCAGAGGTGGCCCCATCCGAATGCACGATGCCTGCGCACTCAATGGCCAAGCTTTGTTTGTTTGCCTCGCTCGTTCCTGTGACGGATCGCTCCTCACTGAGCCCAATGGCTTTGACGTTGACCACGACTTCATCCTCTTCCAAAGTCAAGCCATCGTGAAGCCGCAGCTCATCACACTCAACCCACTCCAGCGTGTCGGCATGACCAGGAGTTGTCATGCCAAGTGTAAGAGCAGCATCGATAGACCCGATTTTCAATTCTCTCCTGGTACGTGGTTGGACTGCATCCGAGACGACTGTGTCCATGGTGGCGTGTCCGAGGACGCGGCTGATTTGAACACAGCCATTTGACGTGATGTACTTTGTTTCCAAATCTTCGACGGAACTCTTCCCAATTCGATTCGCAAGGTCGCAAACAAGCTCGGAAATTTGAACCGGGTTTCTATCCCAACCATCGAGAGATTGGGTGACAAACTTGCGAGTCGAGTCTTCCGACATCAACACTCGACCCAAGCCGTCTGCCAGACCATGGCGCGGCTCTGTCCCTTCCAATGCAGGATTTCTGCAGAGCCAAAGAATGCTCTTCTCTCTCAGAAGGATCGATTGCAGCTCGACATAATCTCTTTCAGATATGCCGTCAAGGAAAACCTCATCCACTTCGAGTAGACAAATAACGATGCTGTGGTCAGCTTCTGGTTGCATCCTTAGGTGCTGCGCAAGCGTCAAAGTGTTGCATGACTTGAATTTCTTGCCAGAACCTCTTTGAACAAGTTCGGAAATCGTCTTTTGGACCTCCGAACGCTCGTCCACGACCAAATGAAGCTGCTGCATGACGCACATTGAGGCCCTGTCAAGGTCAACGGCTGTGGAGACAATAATGCTGCTGTATCTTGTCTCAATCAGTTCTTGCCCCGGAATCTCCAGGTCGACACCGGTAAACCCCGTTCCCTTCAGTCTATGGTCCCATTGCTCGACAGACAAACATGGGCTATGCTCAGATCGGGCTTCGTGGTCCAGGGGGCTCCACCAACCCTTGAGCAACCCAAAGGCAAATGCAATGATGGCCTCTGGTAAAGTCGTCTCGAATAGCAGTAGCTTTCCGCCAGGTTTGAGAAGCTTTCGAATGTTGCCCAAGGATTGGTCCAAGTAATCCGTGGCGTGCAGGACATGCGAAGCGACGACAAGGTCATAGGTTCCCGTCTCAAAGGATTGGGTCGCCGGATCCTTGGAGATGTCGCAGACCTTGAAGTTCATTTTTGCAGAATAATCCTGGAACTTGAGGCGTGCCTGACTAAAAAACGAAGGGGAGATGTCGGTATAATCGTATTGCCTCCATTGCTTCACTCCGCCGCTGCTCATCTTCTCCAACAGGCGTAGGGTCTGCCCACCTGTCCCGGCACCGACCTCAAGGATCTTCATGGAGGGGTTTTTGAAGGAAAGCAAGTCCACGTAAACCGAGGTGGGATGGGCATGATGGTCGTTTGCCAGCATCTGTTCGTAATATCGATCCGCCAGGGAGTCGTGGTAGATGAGCTGAAGTGCGTCGACTTCGCCGCGGAGAATTTTGATGAGGTTACGCCCGATGGTCATGAAGAAACGCCCGCCGATACCCTGACTCTCTACTTGAAGAACAAGTTGGTGCCGAGCATCGGCATCACCGAGGAGCCTATTCACGGAATCCAAGTCGACCAGGATGCGCCCGCTCCGAAGCAGTCGGTGCTGGGACCTCATCCAGCCTACAAATGCCTGCAGATGCCGCTCAAGTGCGAGGGCCGGAGACTGCTTGTCAATAAATTCCACAGCTTCTTCAATAAAAGCCATAATGGTAAGTACCATGGACTTGTACGTCTCAACTGCATCTTCATCTTGCGCTGGTCTGTCGCGCGTGCACTGGAGTGTTATTTGCTCGCGACTCAGTAAATCGATGTCACTCTTCCAGGACAACTGAGTGCATAGGGTCCGTGGTTTCAGCTGCTGCTGGTGTTTAGTTTCGTTACTAGAATTGATGAATGTGGTCTCGAGTCCATCGAGGTAGATGACTGGCGTATCGGCGTCACTTGCGACGCCGACAATGCTTGCGGAAGCTTCCCGACGACCGCGGAGCGTACTCTGACTTTGGACGGATATCGTGCCATCTCGCAACTCTTGACAGTCGCAGTCTACCCATATCCCATTGACGTAGGTTGGAACCATGGTGGGCAGGCCATTGCATAGCTTGGACAGCGCTGGCACAACCAATTGTGTGAGGCCATCTATCGCTGCCGGGTGGACGCCGTAGAGGTCCTTGGATGATGTTTTGGCCTGATTTAACTGCCAGGTCCCAGTCAGAAGATTGGCAATGGCCTCGCCTTGGCATCCCAGTCGCATACGCTCCAAGTTGCAGAATGCTGGACCGTAACGAACTTCGGTCTCCCCAGGCATGCTGTAGGGATCTGACTCTGCATCTGAGCAGGCCCCAGGGATACGGTTCAACCAGTTCTGAGAGCTCCAAGGCCCAAGCCAGGCAACGCAGTTGCAATCGTCGGCATCGACCACAGCTCGGATGAAACCACGACAGCATTCCAGGTAGCTCCCGTTGTCGAGGGCGAATATGCGGAACTGCGACCATGGGGCCGCATCTTTATCCGAGCGCTGTTGTGTGGTAGACAGAGTTAACTGCGTTTCGATCTGATTGAGCCCCTGGCTGAAGCGTATCGGACGTAGGAAGGCAACGTCTTTGAGGTGAGCCCCGCGAAGTGACGGCTCGCCATTGGCACTGGTGAGCTGTTTGAGACTCTCAATGGCCATGACCACATATCCAGCAGCGGGAAACACAATCTCCCCGGCAATCGTGTGGTCGTGCAACCATGGCAATTCCTCCAACCGCATCACATTGCGCCACTGTGCCACCTGCGGGTTCCAGTCGAGGCTGCGCACTCCGAGTAAGTCGTGGCGCGCCACTTCCGGGAATCTAAGGTTGGAACTTAGTCTACTCTCTAGCCAGTACTTGTTCTGGTGATTGAAGGGGTAACGCGGCATGTTTCGAGGTGCAAGCCTCGGCGTGTCCTTGTCCTGTCCATTAACTCGAAGAATATCCACAGCACACCCGGCGCAGCACAGAACGCCCACCGCGGAGAGCAGTGCCACGGACGAGTCTTGGCCTCGCACAAGACACTTGATATATGTTGGCTTTGTTTGACCCGTGAAGGCCTCCGCGTTTTCGCGAATGGGACCCTGGAGCGCGCTGTGAGGCCCGATCTCCATGACATGAGTGATTCTGAGGTCGCGCGTTTTGGCCTTGCCGAGTTGTTTGCGGGGCGTCCTGTTCGCATATGCCATTAGGGTGCCAAAGGCTGCCTCAAAGTTGACGGGCGACACCAAGTTTCGCACCCAGTATCCCGCAGCAGTGAGTGTTTGGGGCGTCACTAAGTCCCCTGTAACAGATGAGATCATAGGTACGGGATCTGTCTCGACGCCGCTGTGCAAATCTCCAATCAAGGTAGCGTATGTCTCGGCAATCGCTTCCATGAATTCTGAGTGGTAAGCGATAGGTACACGAAGCCTTTTGGCAAAGACGCCATCGGCCCACAGCCATTGCTCCAGCGTGTCGAGTCCAGAAGCAACTCCCGTCAAAGTAACGCTCTTTGGGCTGTTTACGCAGCCGATGGCCACATGTGTTGAACCATGTTCGCTCTGGAGCCGGTCGAGATACGGACGGATATGATCCCTGGAGAGCCCGACCGCCGTCATTGCCAGACTGCGATTCCACTTTGATGCTAGACCAGAGGAAAGAACCCCGCGATGGTACGCCACCTTGATAGCAGAGGAACGCGACAAGGCGCCGGCAGCATAGGCTGCTGCAATCTCACCGGACGAGTGGCCCAGAACCACTGAGGGCCGGACCCCGAAGCTGGCAAGCAGGTCCAGCAGAGCGATTTGGAGACAGGTTGTGGCCGGTTGGCTCAGTTCGGCTCTGTCTATTGGGGTCAGATCATTCGTACCGTCGATGACCTCGGTAAGGGACCAGGAGCAGCCAAGCTTTCTGAGATAGGCGTCGGACTTGTCGATACTTTGTCGAAATTCCGGAAAGTCGAGAAGTGTACGCCCCATGCCAAGGTAGTGGGCTCCTTGCCCGGTGAACACAAAGCCGACGCGTGCGTCATTTACTGCCCTGACAGGAGGGGCTATGGGACTAGCAGACTGTCCCTGGCTGAGCAGCATCCTGTCAGAGTCTGCAACAGCAAAGCTCCTCCAGGGGAACTGGCTTCTTCGGGCCGCCAAGGTGTAGGCTAGATCATTGAGCTTGGATGAATCGATCTTCCCGAGGAAACTTTTGTAGGCGTTCGACAGCCGGTGTGCCCCATCCTGATCAGGGCAAGACCAGATGAGTAGCTTTGTGCGAGGCACTTCCTCTTCGGGAGTGTGATAGCCATTGAGCAGGGTGCCCAAGCTCGTTGATGGTCCAATCGAGAGGCTGACACCATCATTGAATCGAGGCGTGGCTCGCGAACGATGAAAGCCGTGAAGGCCTCTCAGTTTCATGAAGTGATATGCATCATCGAGGATTGCTACAGCGTTTGTACCGCCGAATCCGAAAGAGTTAATCTTGATATTGTTAGCACATCAAACGATTGACTCTTGGAGGACTTTGATATACTGACGCATGCTCGCCGGACGACACATGGCGGCCACGGCACGGCTTCTTTTGGGAACTAGAAGGCGTCAGCGCTGTTGTTTGTCATGACTTATGTTGAGGAGAAGGAAAGTCTCACCCGCAGGCGCAGTTTGTCTGCGTTTATTCGATCGTTGAGCAATTGGAACCCCGCGATCGGAGGGATGACACCGTTCTCTAGGACAAGAATGGTCTTGATAACGCCTGCCAGCCCGCTGCATCCTCCAAGGTGGCCTATGTTTGCCTTGACAGAGCCGATATACAGCGGGCTCAGAACGCTGCGATGTGCCGAGAACGCAGTTCCGATGGCTTGTGCCTCGATAGGGTCACCAACTGGAGTTCCAGTGCCATGGGCCTCAAAGAACTGCGTTGGTGCCATGTCGACGCGAGCCGACTCGTACGTCTTCTCAATGAGGCGAATTTGAGACTCCATGCTGGGCTGGGTGATTCCAGGTGTCCTTCCATCCTGGTTTGAGCCTGTATTTCGAATGACGGCACGGATGGTGTCCCCGTCTCGCAGTGCGTCTGTCAATCGCTTGATGACCAGAACGGCTGTGCCCTCGCCGCGTGCGTAGCCATTGCCTCGCTCATCGAAGATCCAGCACCTACTGTCTGTGGACAAAAAATTGAAGTCGGACATGAGTTTCATGAAGTTGGGATGATATACCAGATTGGCGCCACCAACCAGCGCCTGCGATGGTCTCAACATCATATCAACTCATCATGCGGAAATGTGACCTACCATGGACGCGTTCCTTGCTCGCAGGTCTTGACACGCGAGGTGAAGAGCAACCAGGCTGCTTGAGCAGGCCGAGTCGAGGTTCATAGACGTTCCTTTGAAGTCAAAGAACCAGCTTAACCGGTTGGCCAACATGGATGGCGCAACACCCATGGCGCCATGCCTCTGCTCCGCTTGGTGGTCTTGTTGCATGATATTGAGGTAATCGTTGGTGAAACATCCGGTGTATACCGCAGTGTCGGTGCCAGAGCACTGGTTGATGGGTATTCCTGCATCTTCCAGCGCATGATACGCCGTCTCTAGCATTCGTCTGTGTTGAGGATCCATACATGCTGCTTCAGCAGCGGTGATGGAGAAGAATGGCGCGTCAAATGCTGCTAGGTCTTCTTTGACAAAATGACCGCTACGGACTGGAAACTTGAGTGTGGCGTTTAGAATCAGGCACAATTTCTTCCAAAGAGCCAATTACTCACCGAGCTTGGTCTATCCTTGTCTGGGTGATAGAAGGCATCGATGTTTAATCGACTACCCGGAAATTCTGTGCTGGCCGACCTTCCTTCACATAGCATCTGCCAGAAAGCATCCTCCGTTGTCGCCTCTTGAGGGAACTCAAATGCGAGACCAACGATGGCGACGGACTCAATATCGCCATCCTGGTAGGTCTCAGACTGATTCACCTTCATTTTTGAACCAATGGCGGCCCTCTCGCAGGGAAAGTCGGGTCTCCCGATTACATGTGCGGTGTGATGCGATTACAGTGTGGATATGAATCTCACAGGTTGACCGCTTGCAGCCTGGAGCACGACATTTAAATTGGTTCAAAAGATTGGGTATGAGTTATCTTGAAATGATACCACAAGCACGGGGTTGATACGAAGATGCCATGAAGGACTCAGTTGTCTTCCAGGGGAAATACTGGGGCCCAACTGGGAATTTCCGGCGTCTTGACTTCATATTGATGACTCGGAACAAGATATCCGCTGGGGGCCAACCTTTACCGTTATGAGCCGAAACATGTACCGGGTCCAGAAATAGCAATGCATGACAACGAAACGACCAACCTATCATGCACGGCATCAGCCTTGTTATTAGGCAGCCTTGCTGCGATCCATCGTCGCACGCTTGCCCTGTGGTTTGAACGGCAAGTAAGCCAATCTCGTTTCGCTAGCAGCTTTGCCTTTTCCGTGAAACGACGGGGGATGGCGCGACACCACAGGCCGACAGTGCCTGATCAGACATCGACACCATACTGGTCAGCCACCAACATTCCAGGCGTCGACGGGCGCTTCTGCAGCACAATGAGATGTCAAGAGCTTGGCGGATCTGACGGTCAACTTGGCGCGGTTGGAAATGACCTGCATCTCCTGTCATCAGCGAGCCGACCTGCTTCTTCAAGTGTGGGGGCGGGGTCACTTGATACGCCCTCCGCGTTCATGCTGTAACCATGTTCTGCAACTCTGCGCAGCTACCAACAAGGCGGCCTGTTGTCGAGTCTCCTGTGGCTCCGTCCAGTCCCGCTGTCTGATGACTGCTGGTCCTCGATTCCTCGCCTCCGAGTACAACCAGGCAACGAACACGCACTTGTGCAACAGTCTGGTCGCTGCTGCGTCATGCATGCTTCAATGTGGCCCCAACAGCGGCTTGGAGCAACGCAGGCAGGGGTGAGGTCACCATGAGAGGCTCACAAGAGTCAGGAGCCAAGGCCAATACAACATAAATCAGCCGGAGCAGCAGCAATTTACGTTCAACAAACACGAAGCGGACAATGAGGATTGCGATGCATCCCAAAATGCCTCCCCAGCAAGGCAAACTCAAGGTTCTATGCTTACACGGAATTGGAACCAACAGTGATGTAACCCCCCACCCAACATTCAACACAGGGGTTGCTGTCCTCTGTTCAATTTTTGGAGGAGCATTGGGTTTTATAAAAGCTGTGACTGACAGGGGACCTGCAGATTCTCGAGAGCCAGACGTGTAAGCCGTCCATACCACACATTTGCTTGTGCAAGACATCCAAGTGGAGGTTCGGCTTACAAGGGGTCATTCATTCTAAAGCAGCTTTGCGTTATCTACTCGGCGAGGGCTACGAGTTCGACTTCATCGAAGGGGCATACCCATGGCCGCCAGCACCGGGCATCAAGGAAGCATTTGGGGGCCATCAACCGTGTTTCTCTTACATGGACGGCACGGCGTCGAGTGCTCTTAGCGCCGTTAACGACCTTGCCAGCTATGTTGGCGAACACGGCCCATTCGATATGGTCATTGGTTTCTCGCTCGGCGCGGCGCTCGCCGCCACGATGCTTCTTCGGCCCGGCCAACTGGGGCAGGCCCCCGTCAAGAGCCTCGTCTTCCTCTCGGGCACGCTGCCCGCCGACTGGCAAGAGCTTCAAGGTGGCACAACGCGCTTCATGCAGGCCATAGATGTCAAGACTGTCATCCAGATCCCCAGCGTGCATGCTTGGGACGACGGAGATGTTGAGCACCCAGGCGAAGCCGAGCAGTTGCTACTCATGTGTGGGAAGAAAAGCCGTCGGGTCGTCAGGCACAGCGCCGGGCATGGCATTCCGAGTCGGGGCAGCGAGGTGGCAGCCATCGCATCGGCCATCAAGGACATGGTCGCAGAGCTGGCCTAAACTTGGCAAGTGTAGGGACAACATACAGTGATTAGCCGAAACTCAAGTTGCGTCATGATGTGGTGAGTGTCTGGGTGGCAGAAAGGTACCCCTGGCCTGGCCCTGACACAATCATCTGCCGATTCCGCCCTCTCCTCCGTGCTGACTGGACTCTAGGGGGTGATGGATTGAAGCAGTTATTCCGCTTGCTCCACATTCCGCTGTTAGCACCACAACTATTGCGGCCAGGCATGCATGTTAGCTGCCGCGTGTGTTTAGTTTTGGATGCAGCGGAGGAGCTGCAGGCCCCGACCCTCGATTTGTACAGTTCCGTAAATCGCAATCTATACCTGACAGTAAATGTGGCCTGGCGAAGTTATTGATTGCTGATTTTGTATTACTTCAACAAGTATCATTTAGCACCTCGTACATACAGTTGGTCTCGCACAAGCATTCGGGGTGGGGCCTATCGGATCACTTCGTAGCCTCTCTCAACGCGAATCGGACCCAGCGGAACGGTATCGTCAGAGCTTCCCACGCTGGAGGCCTGCACCCTGGACGTAGTACCTCTCGTGTGCTTGTGGTGTGGTGTCTAGGTTGAGGTACTTGTTTCTCTCGCTCTCAGGGGACCCAGGAGCGTGCGCCACAGATGCTTGGCTTTTGCTCTCGGACCGGCTGTCCCTGCGCGTCTTCACCTTGAACAGGCTGTAGACGGCTGGGAGGCAGGCACAGATGATGGACCCATTCATCTCCACGCAGGTCCAGATGCCGGGAATAGTGAACTGGTCTGATAGATGTGTTAAGCCCCGTGTTGAATGGGAGCACCGCACAATTTTGCTGTTGTGAGACAGACTTACACGTAATATCAGAAACATCGATCCTCGCCATGTAGATGACTCGAATAGTTGTCGCGATGCAGACACTGCACGCTGTCAATACGTGGTGGCAAAAGGATGCATGAAGATATAGGACACTGGAATGGAATCCAGGCAGACAGGGCAGGAGAGGGTGACTTACAATCCGCCTAGCAAAAACACGAACGAAACACCAAGCTTCCGCTGCCTCGACAGTTGAAGTTTCCACACCCTGGACTGCGGTATTGCCAGAACGACCATGTCGAGAACAAGGTTCACTATTCCGATGGTCACCCAGAATGCCTTGTTGTTGATGGTCGTCGAGGTGATGGAGAGGTTCCACTGGCCCTCGACCGGCGAGTTGGCGAAGATGAGGCCGCCCATGGCTGCGACGCAGTTTGCGATGACGACCAGGCCGACAGCCTTCATGAAACGTTTAACCGTATTGTCGATGGAAAATATTCGGTGATAAAAGCACAGGATAGAAAGCTTGGACAGCATGATGCCCAGGTTGTATATGACGTTGTTGGTGAGACAAATCTGGACAACTAGCTCAGCAGGCGGTCGCGGCGGTCGCGGCGGTCGCGTTCTAGAATGAGGACTTGCCTTGATGTATGTCTCCAACTGGGTCTGGGTATAAGTAGTAATGTGATAGCCGGCACCGCCTACGGTCGCAACAAGAACGGTGGTTATCAAAACGCCGACGGCGAAGAAGAGCGAGCCGAAAATGAACCAGTCGTCCCACCACAAATGGTCAATCAGACGCCTCTGGAGGACGCGAAGAAAGACGCATATTGCGGAGAGGGACGTAAACACCGCTGCCGTAGCAAGAAAGGCCACATAGCCGTCGCTGATTCTATCAGGGTGGAGCACGGGCGGCGCTGGCGAGTCTATGATTGCTCATTCGAAGCGGGAACCGTGCGGCCGTTGAAGGGCGTCGACGAAGATTGTTGTGAGACTGGGAGAAACTCGCGGCTTGGATGGGCAACAAATCGAAGAAGAGAGCGGTCGCAAGGAGAGACCTCCACCAATAACAACGTGAACCGCGGTTTTCACCAGCGCTTAGAGCATAGTTGAGGCCGTTTGGCACGGCTGCTTAGGGTTAGGGTTAGGGTTAGGGTTAGGGTTAGGGTTAGGGTTAGGGTTAGGGTTAGGGTTAGGGTTAGGGTTAGGGTTAGGGTTAGGGTTAGGGTTAGGGTTAGGGTTAGGGTTAGGGTTAGGGTTAGGGTTAGGGTTAGGG